>NC_085962.1:25897823-26206309 GCF_910591565.1 Cydia splendana | reverse complement strand
CTTCTTGGTCATATTGCACTTAGATAACACTTTCACAGTTTTTATGGATAGTTATTTACATGTTAGACTTATATTTATTTCATATTGTTAGAATTTCATCATCATCATCATCATCAGCCTACTCTCGTCCACTGCTGGACATAGGCCTCTCCTATTGCACGCCATTGAGCACGATTTGCGGCAACTCTGATCCAGCTCTTGCCAGCCGCCTTGCGAAGGTCATCGCTCCATCTAGTCTGAGGGCGTCCTACACTACGTTTGCCGATGCGCGGTCTCCACTCCAGAACTCGCCTACCCCAACGGTTATCGGTTCTACGGCTAATATGCTAATATTGTTAGAATTTACTATTTTTTAACAATAAAACATCGCGGAGCAAGATACAAGATACAAGATACAAGATATTTATTGATAAAAGTCAATGTTTTACAAGTCAGTAAATAATAAATCAATAATAATATGCAGTAGGTAGATTGGTACAGCATTTGCACAGTAATTTTTATATTACTATTAAATAAACAACTTATTTTAAGCGAAACAAATCAAGTAAACAATCAGTAAGTAGTCAAATAGGGTCGCATATAGCTTGAACAAACATGAGTTATTATATTATTAATTTCATAAAGTAAGTATACATTTGTTTATATTGTGTATAAGTATAGTAGATTACTTAGGGTTAGTGCACGTTTCGACAAATTCGTCGACGCTGTAGCATGCTAAGTCAATTAAAAATGTTTTAAGGTTTCGGTCAAACATTTTATCAGTTTTTGCCATCTTTATTTCCTCGGGTAGTAAGTTATATAATTTTACGCCTAAGATGCCAAGAGACTTCCGAGCTCTTGCAAGTCTGCACCCCGGGACGATTAACCGGTTTTTTCTACGGGCCTGCGAATGGGTAGCGTATCGATCCACGTTGGCCCTAACATACTTACAGGCAGTTAAAATGTAAACACTTGGAAGAGTGAGTATCTTACGGTCTTTAAATAAACTTTTTGCGGGATGATCATGTGACTTACCGCTAATGATACGAACAGCACGTTTTTGTAATTTGAAAGGCCTATCGCGGTCAGCCGCCGTCGCCCACAGGTCAGCACCCATGATAAGAACAGAATGAAAATATCCGTAGTAAGCTTTTTTCACATTTTCGTGAGACAATGTCGGTGCTATTCTCGAAAGTGCATAACATGCGGAAGACAGTTTACCGCACACATGGTCGATGTGGGGGGACCACGTGAGACCGGAGTCCAGAATGAAGCCTAAGTATCTTACCTCTTTAACTTGTGGTACTTCGATGTTATTTAGTTTAATATCTAGTTTGTTATTGATGTTATATCTAAGCTGGAAATATAAAATATTGGTTTTTTCTAAATTTAACAGCATTCCGTTTGCAGCAAACCATTGAGATATTTGTTGCATAGCAATTTCGACCTTCGAATTTAAAATTTGAAGGTTGTCGGCACTCACCAGGATGCATGTGTCGTCAGCATACGTTATGAACTCCAAATCAGGACTAGCCGATGAGATGTCGTTTACCAGGATCAAAAATAGGACATTCCCCATTGTTGACCCCTGCGGTACAGCAATATTGCCAATATTTTCTAAATTCGATTTAGAGTTCATGACGCATGTGCTCTGTTTACGGTTATTTAGAAAGGAGCGTATGGTATTATGAAACTGGCCACCAACACCATACCTAGATAATTTTTCAAGGAGCAAAGAATGGTCGATCATCTCAAAGGCGCGCGACAGGTCGCAAAAAATAGCAGCGACCTGTCGCCCGGCGTCGAGATGAGACAGCGTCCGCGCCACAACATCGCGTGTCGCGTCCGTGGTCGACCGCCCCGCTTGATAGGCATACTGTTGTTTATTTAATAAACCATTCCCTATGAAGTATCTCATAAGTGATGAACTCATAAGATACTCGAACACTTTGGACATAATGGGTATTAGAGATATTGGTCGAAAACATTTCTCGAGTTCCATTTCTCCCTTCCCCTTTTATATAGGTTGTACTTTTATAAGTTTCAATATATCTGGATATACTCCGTTAAGTAGGCACTCATTGAATAATAGCAGGAATAATGACACCACCACCGGCGGCAGATAATCCAGCACACAAGTAGACATGTCATTTATATCTTGGGATTTTTTACGTTTAATTGTTTTAAATGCTTTAACTATTTCAGTTAGAGTATAGGGTTCAAACTGGAATGTAGGCACATACATTGGTAAATAGTTATACAAATAGATAAGAGCAGAGCGATTACACGGCTTTGTATTGTTTACATTTGTTTGTATATAATACCGGTTTAGGCGGTCGGCAGCAGCGACGGCGCGGGCGGTATCGCTCTCACCAGCTGATTTAGAAATAAACACGTTTATGGCACTATTATTCTTATTAGAGGTTTTGCATGTTTCGGAGGCGATTACGCGCCATATGCACCGAGACAAGTTTTCATTCGATCTAGCTATCTGACTGTTTACATATTCGGAACGAGTGGTTTTCAACGTGGACCAATACAGTAAGTACTTCCATTTTTTCAAGGGTCAGTCGTAACTCACTATCATTAGGCGTTTTAGATTTTTTTAACTTAAGTTTGTGTATTCGGTAACGAATTTGTCGAACCGTTTCGGTAACCCAGGTACTCACATTGTTTTTTACCAACTGTTTTCTAAGTGGGAAACATATGTCAAAATAGTGTTTTATTACGTTCATCACTAAACCCATCTTAGCACCAGGACATATACATTTATCATGAATTTCAAACCAATTATATTGTTCCATGTTTGAAATAAAATTGTTTATGTTACTATTTGAAAAAGTTCGCTTTAATATATGATTACATGTATTTAAATTATTTTTAATATTTACAGTAACATTTATGCTTACGTGGTCAGACAAGTTAAGCTCAATACAAGATAAAGTTTGGATGTCAGATTTCGGAACATTAGTAAATGCATGATCAATACAAGTGCTGATACAGTACTTATTCTAGTAGGCATATTAATTAATTGTCTAAATCCATATTGTTTGATTATATCATTCATTTTACATGTCAGGCTACATTTCGTCAGCAAATCTATGTTAATATCACCGACTAACAAGATTTTATAATTTTGCATGATTGTCATATTTAATAATTCGGTTAGCTTAGAAAAATATAATTGTACGTCACCGCTAGGAGGTCTATAAATGCACACCACGATGAGGTCGGCGCCGATGCACTCGACGGCACAGGTTTCGAAGTGCATCTCAACTGACAGGTTTCCAACTTCTGGCTCCAATTTCACCACGGTGACAGGTGCGACAATTGTAAAACATCACTGTTGCTGACGTCACAGGCATCCATGGGCTACGGTTACCGCTTACCATCGGGCGGGCCGTATTCCTGTTTGCCACCATCATTGTATTATTAAAAAAAACTTTATTATATCGGAAAAAAACAGATATTTCTCTTGCTAAGTTTATGACAATTGTCACAAGAAACACTACAATTGTCACGAAATTCCGACATATAACTCATTTCCTGTCAAGATTCACCGACAATTCTACAAATATGTCGACTAGAATTAAATAATTCTTGTTTCACAACATAATTGTAATACATACAATTGTAGCAAAATGCCTGTCATGTTTGTAAGTATTTCTATAGAAAATATTTTATAAAATTGTAATATGTCACCTGTCGCTTGACAATTGTCGCTCGACATATGTCACTGACAATTGTAGCCGTGGTGAAATTGGGGCCTGGTCGCTCTATTGTTATTAGTTCGGTCCTGGCGTAAATACTTGCACTTGTTTTTGTGACAGCTAGCGCCATCTAGTTTGCGCTATACGACGTCTCACAGGCTTTAGCCTCTGGCTGCTTCAATTTGCGTAAATACCGCTCATATTCAAACGCGTTATTAAAGTCTGATTTCATTAATCAAGATGATCATCTAGCTTTGAGTCAAGTTTGTCAAACACTTGGACTAGGGTGGCAACCCAGCCAACACATATTAAATTTTTCAATTAAAAATGATCACTCTGATGAAACACTTACAAAAAGAACAATTTTGTCTAAAACGTTCCAAGTATTTGATCCCTTAGGTCTTTTAAGCCTGTGCACAGTCAAACCTAAAATATTAATTCAAACTTTGTGGAAAGAAGGCAAATCTTGGGACGAGCCAGTTTCGCCTGAAATACAGCGAATCTGGTCGTGATTTATTAAAAATTTGCATCACATTAAAGAACTCAGTATACCTAGATATGTATTGTGCGAGCCGCCCTCTACAATAGAACTACATTGCTTTTCTGACGCTGCAGAGACTGCATATGCAGCCTGCATTTATGTAAAAACCATTTCTAACTCGGGTGAACAACAAGTCCACCTGCTGTGTGCGAGGGACAGAATAGCTCCAATCCGGCGTACAAGTATACCAAGATTAGAATTAGCCGGGTGCTTGTTAGCAGCACAAACATATGCAGCCGTAGTAAGAGCATGGAGGCGTCCTGTCTCTCGCACTATATTTTGGACTGACTCTAGCTGTTGCCTGGCTTGGCTAAAGACAGACATATCCAAACTTAAAACATTTGTAGCAAACAGAGTAGCCGCTATAGTCAGTCTCACTCCCGGAGCCACCTGGAGACATGTACCTACAAAAGAAAATCCAAGTGATCTTGCAACACGTGGTGTGGATCCACAGCATGTCTCTGGAAACGCTCTGTGGTGGAGGGGCCCCGAGTTTCTATTAAAGCCTGAAAATGAATGGCCAGAGCTAAATTCTGTAGAGCCGGAGCTCCTGCCTGAAATCAAGGTAACGTCTATGCTTACAAGCACAAACGATGCACCATCTGTCATAGACTTTAATAGATTTTCAAAATATAAAAGGCTACAACATACTGTGGCTTATGTGCGTCGTTTCATAAATAACTGTAAGCCTAGCTTGCCTAAACTAACCGGCTCACTATCGCCGCCGCCGCAAGAGCTTACAGAATCTTTACATACTTTAGTTAAAATTGCACAACAGCAGTCATTTGCTTCTGAGCTTGAAACGATGCGCAAAGGTCACAGGTTGAGTCCTAAATCACACATTATAACTCTGAACCCATTTTTGGACTCGCAAGGTCTCTTGCGAGTCGGGGGAAGGCTAGATGCTTCAGATTGTAGCTACGAACAGAAGCATCCTATGTTATTACGTGCTAAACACACACTAACCAAACTCATTTTTACACATGAACACATACGTCTCTTACATGCAGGGCCACAGCTATTGCTATGCTCAGTACGGGACTTGATATGGCCTGTCGGGGGCAGAAACCTCGCAAGGAGCACGGCCCACAATTGTGTCACTTGTAAAAGAATCGCTGGCCAAACTTTCAAAAATATAATGGGCAATTTACCAGCGCAGCGCATAAAGGCTGATTTTCCATTCACGTCAACAGCTGTAGACTTAGCCGGTCCTTATTTAATAACAGATCGCCGTGGACGTGGATGTAAAATCACTAAATGTTATCTGTGTCTATTTATATGCTTAAGATATAAATGTGTTCATTTAGAAGCTGTGAGCGACTTGTCTAAAGACGCATTTGTGCTGGCACTCCGCAGATTTATCGCCAGGCGCGGCAAACCTGCGGAGCTGTTTTGTGATAATGGCAGAAACTTTGTAGCTGCAGCTAAAGAGATAAATTATTTTTTTTAAGTTACATGAAAACGGTATATCAGATTTTGCAGCTAGTCAAGGTATAAAATTTAAATTCGCACCAGCTTATGCTCCTAACTTTAACGGCTACGCGGAGGCCGGTATTAAAAGCGCCAAATTTCACCTCAAACGAGTTTTGGGCAATACACACCTTACCTTTGAAGAGCTTTCATCTCTTTTTAGCCAAGTGGAAGCAATTTTGAACAGTAGGCCTCTCTGCCCACTCTCCTCCTCCCCTAATGACTTTTACCCCCTTACTCCCGGGCACTTTCTAATTTTTAGGCCGCTCACGTCGCTGACTGCACCGCCACTGCAAGACCGGAACCCGAACCGCCTGGACCGTTTCCTGAGGCTAGAGCAACTACGGCAACACTTCTGGAAGCGCTGGTCGGCAGAGTTCGTGTCCCTACAGCAACAACGCTACAAATGGCGCGAGAGGCAACGCGATCTACAACTCGGGGAGCTCGTACTTATAAAGGAGGAAAGCTTGCCGCCCTTGCTATGGCGCATGGGCAGAGTCGTCAAATTATATAATGGAAAGGATGGCGTGCCGCGCGTAGCAGACATCAATACCGCTAGAGGGGTGCGTAACGGTCCATATAACAACTTTTGATATATTTTTAGTCGATATAACGATTGAGGGACATAATGCACTTTTGCTATAACAATACATGGTATATTCTTAGAGAGTCTAACTATCGTCAAGTATTATGAACTTGTAATATAACAACTTCTAATCTAACATTAACACCGTATAACGTATATGTGATATAATTATGTTCGATATAACGCTCAGTTGGCATAATGTAGTAAGTACTGGTATAATTTGTAATATTTACTACTATTATAACAACCTACGTATTCGAACTTAAGGCAGGTCTCAGTTAGGTACGACGACGAGCGAAGCGAGGAGGAGTGTTAGGTAGAACCGCGACCCTACAGCGCGCGAGCCGAGCGAGCGAAGCGAGCGTGCCGCGGTAGCGACCGGCGAAGCGCCAGAAGCGACTTTTTTTATTATAACCTCAACTTATTTTTATACATTTGAATACATTATACCATAAATACTTATAACAAATATTAATTATATCCAGTAAACGTTATATCGAATAGCTATTATATCGATTAAACATTATACCCCATGAAAATAGTTATTTTGTTGTTATATCAAAAGTTCATTATACCGCTTAAGTGATTATACACCATGAAATTATATCAAAAGTTGTTATATCTTTTGAAAATATATCAAAAATTGTTATACGGATCATTACACACCCCCGCTAGAGGGATAGTCAAGCGAGCACTCAACCGAATATGCCCTCTACCTGTACAACATAGAGAGTCCTGAAAGGGGATCTTTCAGCGCCCCGGAGTATGTTAGCGCTCTGGCAACCCAGCCAGCTTCGAACCAACCAATGATGTGTGGAGATGCAGCCCAAGATGCCAACATGTACGGCGAGATCAGCGGCCAATCAGAAAGTGCGATGCTAGCGCCAATGTTTCGCCTATAAGACTCATCCCCAGGCAGCGGACCACTCTCATCTCATCTCTCTCTTGCAATCTAACCACCATACCTAATGCGCGTGTCCTAGACTTGAAAAGAACCTGTATTGTACATTTTCACCATTAAAAGAATGGTATATTTTTTAATCCATAGTTTTATTTAAATAGCCCAAAAGGCTCAAACACTCGTAAATGTTTTAGTTTTACACTCTTTTCACAAAAAAGAACTTGTTACTCGGGACATTCGCGTTTGATTTTTAATTTAATAATTTAATGAACTGCAGGACTATAAACTGACAAAGCCAATTCAACAATTGAAGCGAAATAAAACATAGGTATACGTTTTGTTTGTTAACGTATTTCGATTGAATTATCCCACGCGGCCGGCGGCTCGTCGTGTACCGGTGTGAAGTTATCGGCCAAAGTTGTCGGCGAACAATAACCCGACCAAATTAAGAAGTCGAGATTTTCAATGTTTTTATTCGTCTTTAAAAAGAGCGTAAGTACATTAGTAAGGAAAAGTTGAATGTCATCAATTCTATTAAGAACTAATAAAACGCGTGTTGACAGTTGCAAACAGACTAATTTTATTTTTAAATATACCGTTAACCGAGGTACAAGGTTTTGCTTAGCCACTAACAGATGGCAGCAATAGTATATAAAATACATGATGATTTTGTTACAATTTTAACACCACCACCTAACAAAATCAAAAAATAAACTTATATTTTATTATACAGCTGTAATGCCTAATAATTTAACAAATTTATGATGTTTAACAGAAGTCAAACTTTTTGTTAAAACATCTGCTGGCATTTCAGCTGTGGGCATATACTTAATTTGAACAAAATTATTTGCCGCAGCCTCTCGGACAAAATGACAACGTATGTCGATAATTATGTTTTGACCTCCTGTGTAAAATAGGATTTGCAGCCAGTTTTTGTGCACCCTGGTTATCGTTATACAAAACAATGGTATCACAGCTACCTAAAATTTCTATAATGAGATTTTTTAAATAGATAGCTTCCTTACACGCTTCTGACATGGCTACAAATTCTGATTCAGTACTAGAAAGTGACACAGTTCTCTGTTTTCTACATTCATAGGATATTACACTATTTGACAATGTAAAACAAAACCCAGAATATGACCTTCGGTCATTGACATCTGACCCCCAGTCAGCATCTACAAAACATTCCAGAGATGAATTGTCCTTTTTATACACAAGACCATAATTTTTTGTTTTATGTAAGTACTTCAAAATTCTTTTAGCATGTTTCCAATGATTTTCATTGTGACAATTATTAAATTGGCTTAAATAACTTACACTATATGAAATATCAGGTCGGGTCAAAACTGATAGGTACATTAAACTACCTAACAATTGCTGGTAAGGATATTTCTTATCTTTACATACATTTTCTGATTTTTCACACTGTAGATTAACTTCCATAGGAGTTTCCGCTAACTTACTGTCAGTCATATTAAATCTATGAAGCAATTCAGTTACATACTGTTCCTGATCTACTGTTATCATACCATTTTTGACCTTGACCCTCATGCCTAAACATTGTTTTAACTGGCCTAAGTTTTTGATCTTAAAATTAACACTTAGCTCCTGTACTAATTGATTAGTAGCTGGTTTACTGTTGGAGAAAACAAAAAAGTCATCAACAAACAGAGCTATGATAATTTTAGTATCACATTCAAACTTAGTAAACAAACATGGCTCAAATTTAGATTTATTGTAGCCAAGGCTATGCAAGTACTCCTCTACTCTTTGATACCAAGCCCTAGACGACTGCTTGAGCCCATAGATAGCCCTTTTCAATTTTAAAACTTTATTATTATTATCATCACTGCAGTCAGGAGTAACAGGCTGATTCATATACACTGTCTCATCCAAAAAACCATTTAAAAAAGCAGTAGTTACATCCAAATGACTTACATCTAAATCAAGTTTTACAGCAAGAGCAAACAAAAGTCTTAATGTGGAGTATCTAAGCACCGGAGAAAATGTCTCATGGAAGTCGACACCTTCCTTTTGGGTGAAGCCCTTTGCAACTAAACGCGCACGATATCTCACTTTATTTTCTAAGTCTATTTTCTTTTTGAACACCCACTTACACTGAACCACTGTGCTATTCTCAGGATAGTCCACTAATTCCCACGCACTGTTCTCTTCAAAAGAATTTAATTCTTCTCTCATAGCCTCCTTCCAAAATGAAGATTCAGGGCCATTCAGAGCTTCTTTGAGACTAATACCTCCTTCAACTGGGCTTTGACTCGATTCCACACACATATTTGTGAATCCATATCTCTCTGGTTTCTTTCTTATTCTCTTGGTAGGTGAGGCGCTCGATGCATCTTGAACTGGTGCTTCTTCAGTCGCTGAAACGCTTACCTCGATGGGGTTAGTTCCATGGTCATCTGGGCCACTTGGAACCTCAAAAAACTCTGCCTCATCAGATTCAACTGAGGCATTCAGTTCTTGTCCGCCATGATCTGAGGTCTGGACATTTTGCTCCTTTTCAGCTTGAACCTCTACTTCTACAGAATCCACCTTCTTTTCAGGACATGAAATATCAATCTGCACGCTGCTCTCCTTCTCAACTCCCTCTTCAATTATAATCACATCTCTACTTGTAATTATATTGTTGCTATTAGGATCATACCCTCTATAGCATTTGACATTATCAGCGTAACCAACAAGTATGCACTGCTTTGCTTTCTTGTCCCACTTCAGACGACGTTCCTTAGGGATATGGACCATAACTTTACTTCCGAAGATACGTAAGTTACTAACATCTGGCTTCTGCCCCGTCCACATCTCATATGGTGTTCTGTTATTCAAACCTGATGCTATAGACCTGTTTTTTAAATATACTGATGTATGAACAGCCTCTGCCCAAAACATCTTGTCTAATTCTGCATCAATAACCAAACTTTTAGCCTTCTCTGCGATCAAACGAGTCTGCCGCTCAACAAGGCCATTCTGTTCACTCGTATATGGGTTGCTCTTCTGATGTACTATGCCTGAGTCTTGTAAATATTTTTCAAAGATTTTATTACAAAACTCTAATCCATTGTCTGTCCTAATGGACC
This sequence comes from Cydia splendana, assembly GCF_910591565.1. NCBI lineage: Eukaryota > Metazoa > Arthropoda > Insecta > Lepidoptera > Tortricidae > Cydia > Cydia splendana. The sequence goes on along the minus strand of NC_085962.1, from coordinate 26,196,024 downwards.
GAATTTTCTGTGAAGTTTGGTTTTCAACCAACAATTTAAACTGCTTGAAGTGTTCGAAAGCTTCATCTTTTGTTTTCAAGAAATAAACAAAAGTCATTCTACTGTAGTCATCTACTAAAAGCATAAAGTATTTTGAGCCTCCTATAGATTTTGCCTCCATAGGCCCACATAAGTCTATATGTACCCTCTGAAGAACCTCCGTGCTCCTGGTACCAATGTGAGAAAACGGTAGCCGAGCTTGATTAGCCTCACAGCATACCACACAGTTTTCTTTGGTTATATTTATCTTGTCTTTCACTGACATTCCTGTACCTGTATTACTGCACCTTCATTCATTTTATTAAGGTCGTCACTATTAATATGACCATATCTACGATGCCAAATTCTTGCCGTCGTCGATAATAAAAAACAGCTGTTCGATTTAAGTAAATTCAGCTTATATACACCTTCAACTAAGTCCGCTGTAGCCACCAATACGTTATCTTTGTTGAAAATACGACACCCGGTCTCCTCGAATGAAACTGTATTGCCCTTGCGCAAGAGTTCGCTAACTGACAATAAATTCGTTGCTAAACACGGTACATATAACACGTCCTTAACTGGAATCTCGTATTCAATACGCTCAGCCTCTGTGGTGATGCACAAATCGCCACTGCATTCAACTGGTATTACGGTTTTATCTGCAACTACGATCTCCTTAACTCGAGGATCATTTGACACATTTGTCAACCATTCTTTATTCGGACTCATATTAGAACTCGCTCCCGAATCCACGTAGAAATCAGACGCGCTGAATTGCGCACTCAAAAATACTGCACTAAATGCGTTTGATTGCTTCCGTTTTTCAGTTTTATTGATCATTTTACATTGATTTCTGTAATGACCCGCCTGGTGACATAAATGACAAATAATATTTTTCTTGTTCGACGACTTGACATTGACATTTCGTGCCATAGACTCATTTTTATTAGTGTTGCCAGGTTTCTTCTGAAAACCTTTTACTGCAAACGCTCCGCTAGAGTGCGGTTCACTCAATTCCCGAGCAGTTTCGACTTAATGACATCTGCGTCGATAGAAATACCTGAGTGTTCGATCGCCATTATCATTGGCGAAAACTTGTCCGGCAATCCTGCCAACTAGGGCTTGCATTCCGGAATTCCGGAATTTCGAAATTCCGGAATCTCGGACAAATTTTCCGATATTACAATTCCGGAATTGATACCACTCAATATCGAAAATTCCGGAATTGGATTTAAGTACTTTTTGTGGGTTTTAATACGTTAATTATTAAAAATTGTTAAGATACTACACTGTATGGGTATTTTTTGTCGTTATTAAGTGCTTCTTAAAGTCTATTTTTTTATTCGGTAGACTAAAATAACATTTCATACTATGAAAAGACATTTTATGTTCATACTAGGAAATGTCATTTTAGTCTACCGAATAAAAAAATTGACTTTAGTCATTTAGTGAACTATTGTATAGGTATATTTTACTTTTCCGTTTGCTAAAGCAGTGGGACAATATGGGCTCATAATAAAATAATAAAAATACAATAAAGCAGAGCGATTTACTTGCTTAGAATAGTCTGAATACCACATAAGCGAACGTGTAGAATTGAAATTTAAAAATATTTTGACTCTATCTTGAATTCAGAGAGAAAGAGGTTTTCTCTATTAAAGATTTCGAATCCTGTAGAAGCTCATAATATATGATATTCTGAATCATAATTAGGAACTAGGAAGGAAAAAGCCAAACGTAGACCTTCAACTTCTTAAACAACACCACTACCTACTATATAGGTTAGGAAGAGTAGGAAGCTATTATATTTAACTATTTTATAAAATTATGCATCGAATGGTTTGCTAGCAACTATAGTTTTCCCAAATAAATCCCCCGTATCATAGAAGTGAATAAAGTAACCATATTAATAAGGTGGTAAAATGGGTGGTAAAAAAACGTACCTAATTCAAATTAAATTTCGCTTAAACAATACTAACTTTAATAAACGTAAAGTATCAGAATTTCACATTTTTTGTTGTTTTTTACTAAAAAATCGAATAAAAATATGGTAAACCCTAATTCCGGAACCAGTTCCGGAATTCCGGAATTGGAATCCAATATCGAAAATCAGTTCCGGAATTGGAAACCATCCGATATTGCAAGCCCTACTGCCAACAGTAACGATCCAATCCATTGTTCGTTTATTATCAAATCCCGTACCTTTTAACCGCTGTGATGTTTCAACAACTTGAGTTACGTATGACGTCATTGAATCACAATTCTCCAGCCTAATTGATATTAAATTACGAAGAAGGGTAATTTTTCTGGAAAAACCTCGATCATCAAACATCGATTTTAACTTGTCCCATAATTCCTTCGTGGTCTTCGTACTTTTAATATGGACGTATAAGGTCGGGTCGATTGTTAAAACTAGCTTCGCTCTGGCTTTTGCATCCAACGTCTCAGCTGCTGCAGTCGCCGCCGCCGTAGTTGGTTTACTTTCGTCGCCCTCTTTTTTGCTTAGGATGACATCAGTCATTCCCTCCAAGACGAGCAAATTCTCAGCCGCAAACGCCCACTCATCGTAGTTTTCACGGCCCTTCAATTTTGGCACATTCGCGATGAAATTTGAAGTCATTTTAACAAATAAACTACACTACACAACTGAACAATAATTCTGGACTAATCTGATCGCTTTTACTTTACTTTTAGTGAAAAAATTGCACTGGGCCCATAACCTAATAAAACTCGTGTTGACAGTTGCAACAGACTAATTTTATTTTTAAATATACCGTTAACCGAGGTACAAGGTTTTGCTTAGCTTAGTATATAATACATGATGATTTTGTAACAATTTTAACAAGAACATTTCATCATAAATTTTACTATGTAGCTGAAAAACATGCATCGTGAATGGTCGTAGAATTTTGTGCTTATCAAACAAAGAAAATCCTACTTTCTAGCCTACAAAACTCTTCAAGTCTATTATTTGTAAAAGCTATTGACAAAAGCTTGCATTTTTCTGTACTTTCTTTGATAATCAAAGATTTAACGATTGATAATAGTCAGCGCTCTAAAGATTCTAGACATATATTTATCAATTTGACCAACTTCCGGGCAGAAGACCACTGTCTAACTGACATCATCAGAAACTGTACAACAGAATCTTTAATAAAACGCCTTCAGAACCCACTTAGCGAGATAACTGTAGCTGCATTAGCTAAAATAAAGTTAGCGGCGGAACGATTTTGTAAACTCATTTCAACAAAAGAAAATTTCATAACTTACATAAACTGAAAATTTACATCGAGAGCTTTTATTTTAAGCTTTCATAATCCACCAATCTTGGTGTTCTAAGTAATTTTTTAAAATTATTCATTGCAGAGTCAATGGCTGAAATATTCCAAATATACATAACTAATTTTGACCCACTTCTAGACGAAAGACCACTTTCATTTTGACATCATCCGGAACTGTACACCAAGATCTTTCATAAAACACCTTCAGAACCCACTTCGCGAGCTTACTGTAGTTGCATCAGCTGAAAGGAAGTTATCGGCGGAAAAATATTATATCCTTTATTAATTCAGAAAAAAAACTTTGAATCTTACATAATTTGTGAATATAAATCAAGAGCTTTTTCATAAAGCTTTCAGAATCTATTCACCTAGGTGTTCTAAGATTTATTTTTTAAATTATTTATGACCTAGTCTGTGACCAAAATATTATAAATGCACATCACTAATTTTGACCCACTTCTAGATGAAAGACCACTTTCATTTTGACATCATCCGAAATGGTACACCAAGATCTTTCATAAAACACCTTCAGAACCCACTTCGCGAGCTTACTGTAGTTGCATCAGCTGAAATAAAGTTAGCGGCGGAACGATTTAATAAACTCATTTTCAACTAAAGAAAATTACATACCTTACATAAACTGATAACTTACATCAAGAGCTTTTATTTTAACCTTTCAGAATTCACCAAACTAGGTATTCTAAATATTTTTTTTTAACAATTCATTGCAGAGTCAATGGCTGAAATATTCCAAATACACATAACTAATTTTGACCCACTTCTAGACGAAAGACCACTTTCATTTTGACAACAACCGGAACTGTACACCAAGATCTTTCATAAAACACCTTCAGAACCCACTTCGCGAGCTAACTGTAGTTGCATCAGCTGAAAGGAAGTTATCGGCGGAACAATATTATATCCTTTATTAATTCAGAAAAAAAAAATAACGTTGAATCTTACATGATTTGTGAAATTCAATCAAGAGCTTTTTCATAAAGCTTTCAGAATCTATTAACCAAGGTGTTTTAAGATTTATTTTTTAAATAATTTATGACAAAGTCGGTGGCCAAAATATTCCGAATGCACGTAACTGATTTTGACCCACTTCTAGACGAAAGACCACTTTCATTTTGACAACAACCGGAACTGTAACCAAGATCTTTCATAAAACACCTTCAGAACCCAATTCGCGAGCTAACTGTAGTTGCATCAGCTGAAAGAAAGTTATCGGCGGAACAATTTCCTTTGTAAATTCAGAAACAGAAAAATAACTTTGAATCTTACATGATTTGTGAATATACATCAATAGCTTTTTCATAAAGCTTTCAGAATACACCAATCAAGGTATTCTAAGTACTTTTTAAAATAATTCATTGCAGAGTCAATGGCTGAAATATTCCAAATACACATAACACATTTTGACCCACTTCTAGACGAAAGACCACTTTCATTTTGACAACAGCCGGAACTGTACACCAAGATCTTTCATAAAACACCTTCAGAACCCACTTCGCGAGCTAACTGTAGTTGCATCAGCTGAAAGGATTTTGTCATAAAGCTTTCAGAATCTACCCAACTAGCAGATCTATGTGCTATAAAAGTTGAGAGCACGTTTTTATTTTCGCTTTTTGGTGCTATAAAAGGTGTAAAAACAGTCGAATAAAAGTCCTGTAAGCGTTTACTCAACGCGAAAAGGCGCACTTATACAGACTAAAAGTGTTATAAAAATCGAGTAAGCGCTGTATAAGAAGCAAATCGATGCTGCAAGAGTTGAGTAAAAGTGGATAAAAGCGCTTCTAGTGTTTTAATAGCAACGATAGTGCTTTTATTCGACTATTTGTTCTATAAACATTAGCAATTTACTATTACTCAGTGAAAGTGTTCTATAAAAGCAGCCGCACTGCTTTTTCTCAGCAAAAATGTTTCGTAAAAGTAGCTGAATTGCTTTTACTCGGCATTTTAAATGTGTAAGAGTGCAGTAAATGCTTTTATTCAACTAATATGTGCTAAAAACGATCTCAGGTAAGCGATTATATTACAATTATTTTATTATGTTTGAGGCCTAATCGTCTTCACGTGTCTAATAAAACAAAAAGGTACTTAAGTATTTTTTTACTGCTGTCATCCATGACATTTATTTTTACCGTGATTGTGTACATAAGTTTTTACTGTCTGTAAGTACCCGTAATACAGTAAAACCTAGCGCGAAAAATACTTTATTGATAAAACCAAAGGCACTGGTTCATATATATTCATGGGCCGTCTATTTTCTTAAATTTCAATAAAAAAAATATTAATTAAAATAAGTAAAAATTTGCTTACACGATCTAGTTTCTCTTATATCTCATTAATTCGACTATAAGTCGAGTAACTGCGTTTACTGCTACACTTATAGCACATGATGTCGCCATGTTTATGGATTTATAGTCCGGTGGCCGACTGCATGAGACCCTACCTGATAAAAAAATAGAAAAATCCTACTCTGTAGGGGTAGCTGACTTTTAGCAGCTTCAACTGCTCTTGGACGGCCGTGGCTTAACTTGGCAAATTTTGCGCAAGTGGTAAAAAAGTGGTACAAATATTCATCAAAAAACAAAAGTGGTCAGCTACATCCTGTGTTGGCTGGTTCCTGTGTCCGACCGAATTTGTGGTACCAAGTGAGCTACAATTTACCTCATCGAAAAATAGAATGTCACTTGTATGGTAGGATAGCTGCCATTGACATTTTTTGTAATGCGGACGGACTGCAAAAGCTGCCAGGCTAAGGTGAGACCGACCAAGACATACGTCAACAAATTTAATGTAGGTATTACAATCAGTTTTTTTCAGTCTATTTTTCGATGAGGTAAATTGTAGCTGTCACGTTGTACCACAAATTCGGTAGGACACAGGAACCTGCCAACACAGGATGTAGCTGACCACTTTTGTTTTGCTGTCCTCAATTGTATTATACGATGGGGGTTTTTTTGATGAATTTTTGTGCCACTATTTTGCCATTTGCGCAAAATTTGCCAAATTAAGCCGCGGCCGACCAAGAGCAGTTGATGCTACTAAAAGTCAGCTACCCCTACAGAGTAGGATTTTTCTATTTTTTTATCAGGTAGGGTTTCATGCAGTTGGCCACCGGACTATATTGAAACGACAACATGGCTGACTTGTGCTGTTAATGTAGTTCAAAACTCTTTAAAAGTACTCTAAGCTGAATACATTTTGAATAAAACCTGTAAATACACTTCAGCTCCTATAACAGCGGTTGGAACCCCATTACCCGAATTATGATATAAGCGCGCTGTTACAGCAGCATTGTTGCCAAATGGTTATTGGATTGCTTTTAATAAGCTTTTATAGCAACAGAGAAGAGAATTGAGTAACAGTTGTATTAAAGCGCCTTATTCAGACAATTAGCTATTCTATAGCTGTTATATGATTTTAATAGAACAATTATGCTGAATAAAAGTGATTTAGTAGCGCTAACTCAGCATTTATTAAAAGGTGGAATAAAAGTGCTAAAAGATAGTGCTATAAACGTTTATACGACATGATTATAGCACTAATTAGCGAAAATTGCTAAATAGTCGAGTTAACCGCTATTATACGATATATTGGTGTTTCAACAACCGTAACTCGGCTGTTATACGATTACAGGCTGAGTAAATCAATTCTTATACGACTATTTTGCTAGTTGGGTATGAACCTAGGTGTTCTAAGATTTTTTTTTTTAATAATTTATGACCAAGTCCGTGGCCAAAATATTCCAAATGCACATCACTAATTTTGACCCACTTCTAAACGAAAGACCACTTTTATTTTGACAACATCCGGAACTGTACACCAAGATCTTTCATAAAACACCTTCAGAACCCACTTCGCGAGCTAACTGTAGTTGCATCAGCTGAAAGGAATTTATCGGCGGAACAATATTATAGACTTTATGAATTAAGAAAAAAAAATAACTTTGAATCTTACATGATTTGTGAATGTCAATCGAGAGCATTTTCATAAAGCATTCAGAATCTATTAACCTAGGTGTTCTAAGATATATTTTTTAAATAATTTATGACAAAGTCCGTGGCCAAAATATTCCGAATGCACGTCACTAATTTTGACCCACTTCTAGATGAAAGACCACTTTCATTTTGACAACAGCCGGAACTGTACACCAAGATCTTTCATAAAACGCCTTCAGAATCCACTTCGCGAGCTTACTGTAGTTGCATCAGCTGAAAGAAAGTTATCGGCGGAACAATATATCCTTTGTTAGGGAACACCCAAATATTCCGAAATATGTTTTTCCGAATTTCATAACCTCGATTTTCATAATCCCGATTTTTTATATGTCCGAAATATCGAAATTACGACTTTGAAAACCACGAAACAAGAAAATCACGACTTTGTTATTTCCGAATACTTGAAATCCGATTTTCATATGGATGAAAGCCTAAAGTTCCGATTTAGAAAAAATCCGAAAATATTTTTTCCGAATTTGTCTATTCCGAAAAATCATTGACTGATCGGAAATAAAGTAATTCGGTATTCAGAAATTCGATCTTTTGTAAACTCGGAATAATGAAATTAGTGATTTTCAAAATAAGACTTAAACGCACTTTTTTAAGTCTAACCAAAATCCGAATCGGAGCACACCACTATCCACGTGGTCTTATCTGTCCTACCCCTAGAGTGTATGTAAAAAGCCGGAGGCGCAGAGGGGAAGCAGCCCTCACCCGCCGTAGCAAAGCTCAGAGCATTAGTGCCCGCGCTTTGCTACGCAAGGGCGAAGAGGCTGCTATGCCCGTAGCGCCGGAGCAGATGCTCCGTAGATGCCCGTAGCGCCCAATAAAAAACCTGTTGCCAGAAAAGTGGGTTAGGTTAGGTTAGAACTGCGACCTCACGAAAACAAACTGTTGCCAGAAAAGTGGGTTAAGTTAAAACTGCGTCCCCCAAGAAAACGAACTGTTGTCTGAAAAGTGGGTTAGTTTAGGTTAGAACTGCAACCCCAAGGAAAACGAACTGTTTCCGGAAAAGTGGGTTAGGTTAGGTTAGAACTGCGACCCAACGAAAAAAAAACCGTTGCCTGAAAGGTGGGTTAGGTTAGGATAGAACTGCGACCCCCAAGAAAACGAACTGTTGCCAGAAAAGTGGGTTAGGTTAGGTTAGAACTGCGACCCCACGAAAACTTCGGCGACCAGCAAGCCGAAGCTGCGGAGGCGAGCATTTATTGTGCCTGCACTTTGATACGCAAGGGCGATGGGGCTACTTTGCCCGTAGCGCCGGAGCAGATGCGGAGCACGAACTGCACGAATCGATAATTTCGGAATTAAAAAAATGGGGATATTTAAAATAGGAGTCACGTGGAATCGGAATTCAAATGTTCGGAATAATGGCATTTCGGAATTCGTGATTTCAAAAATCGTAAATGTTAGATTCGGTGTTTATCACTATCGGAATTTTTATATTCGGAATTATGTGGTTCTGAATTAATAAATATCGTCTTTTTTGCTATTCGGAAATATACACTTTCGTGATTTTCATCGTTCGTAATTACGACAGTCGGAATTTTGATGGGTCGAGCATTTAAAAAACGGAATAATAAAATTCGATATTCCAAAATTCGGCATAAAATATTTCGGAATTATGTAGTGTACCCCCTTTGTTAATTCAGAAAAAAAAAAACTTTGAATCTTACATGATTTGTGAATGTAAATCAAGAGCTTTTTCATAAAGCTTTCAGAATCTATCGTTCTAGGTGTTCTAAGATTTATATTTCAAATAATTTATGACCAAGTCGGTGGCCAAAATATTCCAAATGAACATCACTAATTTTGACCCACTTCTAGACGAAAGATCACTTTCATTTTGACAACAACCGGAACTGTACACCAAGATCTTTTATAAAACGCCTTCAGAACCCACTTCGCGAGCTTACTGTAGTTGCATCAGCTGAAAGAAAGTTATCGGCGGAACAATATTATATTCTTTGTTAATTCAGAAAAAAAAACTGTATCTTTCTTACATGATTTGTGAATGTAAATCAAGAGCTTTTTCATAAAGCTTTCAGAATCTATTAACCTAGGTGTTCTAAGATTTTTTTTTTAAATAATACGACCAAGTCAAAATATTCCAAATACACATCACTGATTTTGACCCACTTCTAAACAAAAGACCACTTTTATTTTACACTTTCGTGAATTTCATCGTTCGTAATTACGACAGTCGGAATTTTGATGGGTCGAGCATTTAAAAAACGGAATGATAAAATTCGATATTCCAAAATTCGGCATAAAATATTTCGGAATTATGTAGTGTACCCCCTTTGTTAATTCAGAAAAAAAAAACTTTGAATCTTACATGATTTGTGAATGTAAATCAAGAGCTTTTTCATAAAGCTTTCAGAATCTATCGTTCTAGGTGTTCTAAGATTTATATTTCAAATAATTTATGACCAAGTCGGTGGCCAAAATATTCCAAATGAACATCACTAATTTTGACCCACTTCTAGACGAAAGATCACTTTCATTTTGACAACAACCGGAACTGTACACCAAGATCTTTTATAAAACGCCTTCAGAACCCACTTCGCGAGCTAACTGTAGTTGCATCAGCTGAAAGGAAGTTATCGGCGGAACAATATTATAGCTTTTATTAATTCAGAAAAAAAATAACTTCGTATCTTACATGATTTGTGAATGTCAATCAAGAGCTTTTTCATAAAGCTTTCAAAATCTATTAACCTAGGTGTTCTAAAATTTATTTTTTAAATAATTTATGACAAAGTCCGTGGCAAAAATATTCCGAATGCACGTCACTAATTTTGACCCACTTCTAGACGACAGACCACTTTCATTTTGACAAGATCCGGAACTATACACCAAGATCTTTCATAAAACGCTTTCAGAACCCAGTTCGCGAGCTTACTGTAGTTGCATCAGCTGAAAGAAAGTTATCGGCGGAACAATATTATATCCTTTGTTAATTCAGAAAACAAAAATTACTTTGAATCTTACATGATTTGTGAATGTAAATCAAGAGCTTTTCCATAAAGCATTCAGAATCTATTGTTCTAGGTGTTCTAAGATTTATTTTTCAAATAATTTATGACCAAGTCCGTGGCCAAAATATTCCAAATGAATATCACTAATTTTGACCCACTTCTAGACGGAAGACCACTTTCATTTTGACAACAACCGAAACTATACACCAAGACCTTTCATAAAACACCTTCAGAACCCACTTCGCGAGCTAACTGTAGCTGCATCAGCTGAAATGACGTTAGCGGCTTAACGATTTTGTAAACTCATTTTCAACAAAAGAAAATTACATAACTTACATAGACTGATAATTTAAATCAAGAGCTTTTATTTTAACCTTTCAGAATCCACCAATCTAGGTACCTATTCTAAGTATTTTTTTTTAATAATTCATTGCAGAGTCAATTGCTGAAATATTCCAAATACACATAACTAATTTTGACCCACTTCTAGACGAAAGACCACTTTCGTTTTGACAACTGTCGGAACTGTACAACAAGATCTTTCATAAAACTCCTTCAGAACTCACTTCACGAGCGTACTGTAGTTGCATCAGCTGAAAGAAAGTTATCGGCGGAAGCATATTATATCCTTTATTAATGCAGAAAAAAAAAATAACTTTGAATCTTTCATGATTTGTGAATGTAAATCAAGAGCTTTTTCATGAAGCTTTCAGAATCTATTGTTCTAGGTGTATTCAGATTTATTTTTTTAATAATTTATGACCAAGTCCGTGGCCAAAATATTCGAAATGAACATCACTAATTTTGACCCACTTCTAGACGAAAGACCACTTTCATTTTGACAACAACCGGAACTGTATACCAAGATCTTTCATAAAACACCTTCAGAACCTACTTCGCGAGCTAACTGTAGTTGCATCAGCTGAAAGAAAGTTATCGTCGGAACAATTTCCTTTGTAAATTCAGAAACAGAAAAATATCTTTGAATCTTACATGATTTGTGAATATACATCAATAGCTTTTTCATAAAGCTTTCAGAATCCACTAATCAAGGTATTCTAAGTACTTTTTAAAATAATTCATTGCAGAGTCAATGGCTGAAATATTCCAAACACACATAACTCATTTTGACCCACTTCTAGACGAAAGACCACTTTCATTTTGACAACAACCGGAACTGTACACCAAGATCTTTCATAAAACACCTTCAGAACCCAATTCGCGAGCTAACTGTAGTTGCATCAGCTGAAAGAAAGTTATCGGCGGAACAATTTCCTTTGTAAATTCAGAAACAGAAAAATAACTTTGAATCTTACATGATTTGTGAATATACATCAATAGCTTTTTCATAAAGCTTTCAGAATCCACCAATCAAGGTATTCTAAGTAATTTTTAAAATAATTAATTGCAGAGTCAATGGCTGAAATATTCCAAACACACATAACTCATTTTGACCCACTTCTAGACGAAAGACCACTTTCATTTTGACAACAGCCGGAATTGTACACCAAGATCTTTCATAAAACACCTTCAGAGCCCACTCCGCGAGCTAACTGTAGTTGCATCAGCTGAAAGGATGTTATCGGCGGAACAATATTGTATCCTTTATTAATTCAGAAAAAAAAAAGTTGAATCTTACATGATTTGTGAATGTCAATCAAGAGCTTTTTCATAAAGCTTTTAGAATCTATAAACCTAGCTGTTCTAAGATTTTTTTTTAATAATTTATAACCAAGTCCGTGGCCAACATATTCCAAATGCACATTACTAATTTTGACCCACTTCTAAACGAAAGACCAATTTTATTTTGACAACATCCGGAACTGTACACCAAGATCTTTCATAAAACACCTTCAGAACCCAATTCGCGAGCTAACTGTAGTTGCATCAGCTGAAAGGAATTTATCGGCAGAACAATATTATAGCTTTTATTTATTCAGAAAAAAAATAACTTTGAATCTAACATGATTTGTGAATGTCAATCAAGAGCTTTTTCATAAAGCTTTCAGAATCTATTAACCTGGGTGTTCTAAGATTTATTTTTTAAATAATTCATTGCAGAGTCAATGGCTGAAACATTCCAAATACACATAACTAATTTTGACCCACTTCTAGCCGAAAGACCACTTTTATTTTGACAACATCCGGAACTGTACACCAAGATCTTTCATAAAACGCCTTCAGAACTCACTTCGCGAGCTTACTGTAGTTGCATCAGCTGAAAGAAAGTTATCGGCGGAACAATATATCCTTTGTTAATTCAGAAAAAAAAATAACTTTGAATCTTACATGATTTGTGAATGTAAATCAAGAGCTTTTTCATAAAGCTTTCAGAATCTATTGTTTTAGGTGTTCTAAGATTTATTTTTCAAATAATTTATGAACAAGTCCGTGGCCAAAATATTCCAAATGAACATCACTAATTTTGACCCACTTCTAGACGAAAGACCACTTTCATTTTGACAACAACCGGAACTGTATACCAAGATCTTTCATAAAACACCTTCAGAACCTACTTCGCTAGCTAACTGTAGCTGCATCAGCTGAAATGAAGTTAGCAGCGGAACGATTTTGTAAACTCATTTTCAACAAAAGAAAATTACATAACTTACATAAACTAATAATTTACATCAAGAGCTTTAATTTTAACCTTTTAGAATCCACCAATCTAGGTATTCTAAGTATTTTTTTTTAATAATTAATTGCAGAGTCAATTGCTGAAATATTTCAAATACACATAACTAATTTTGACCCACTTCTAGACTAAAGACCACTTTCGTTTTGACAACATTCGGAACTGTACACCATCTTTCAGAAAACTCCTTCAGAACTCACACGCGAGCTTACTGTAGTTGCATCAGCTGAAAGAAAGGTATCGGCGGAACCATATTATATCCTTTATTAATTCAGAAAAAAAAATTACTTTGAATCTTTCATGATTTGTGAATGTAAATCAAGAGCTTTTTCATGAAGCTTTCAGAATGTATTGTTCTAGGTGTATTCAGATTTTTTTTTTAATAATTTATGACCAAGTCCGTGGCCAAAATATTCGAAATGAACATCACTAATTTTGACCCACTACTAGACGAAAGACCACTTTCATTTTGACAACAACCGGAACTGTACACCAAGATCTTTTATAAAACACCTTCAGAACCCACTTCGCGAGCTAACTGTAGTTGCATCAGCTGAAAGAAAGTTATCGGCGGAACAATTTCCTTTGTAATTTCAGAAACAGAAAAATAACTTTGAATCTTACATGATTTGTGAATATACATCAAGAGCTTTTTCATAAAGCTTTCAGAATCCACCAATCAAGGTATTCTAAGTACTTTTTTAAATAATTCATTGCAGAGTCAATGGCTGAAACATTCCAAATACACATAACTAATTTTGACCCACTTCTAGACGAAATTTACAAAGGAAATTGTTCCGCCGATAACTTTCTTTCAGCTAATGCAACTACAGTAAGCTCGCGAAGTGGGTTCTGAAGGAGTTTTATGAAAGATCTTGCTGTACAGTTCCGGATGTTTTTAAAATAAAAGTGGTCTTTCGTGATGTGCATTTGGAATATTTTGGCCACGGACGTGGACATAAATTATTAAAAAAAAATCTTAGAACACCTAGGTTAATAGATTCTGAAAGCTTTATGAAAAAGCTCTTGATTTACACTCACAAATCATGTAAGATTCAAAAATTTTTTTTTTTTTTCTGAATTATAAAAGGATATAATATTGTTCAACTTCCTTTCAGCTGATGCATCTGGTTAGGGTAGTTAGGTTAGGTTAGGTTTTTTTTTTTTTTTTTTTACAGTGCTCCTCCAACGTGTTCGGACTTTTTCTAGCTGCTTTTCCATTCATGCCAGTTCTCGCTTGTATACCTCTCGTACTTGCATACTTCATACAATTCTTTCATTCATTCATCATCTTTTTTACTGTCCTGAGTGGGATTCTCAGCTAATTATATGTTTTTATTTCTTATTTCTAGGTATTCCAATAAAACAAAGGTGAACAAGAGGGGATTTTTAAGGGATTATCTTGGGTTTAGCATTTTTTATTCCTTATTTACCTTGACGTCTTATAGTATGTATGTTGTACTTATCTCTATTTTATTACATTACATATTGTTATATACTACATACATATTGTTTTATGACAGTTCCCCTATATTTGACAAAAAATATGACTATCATATTTACTTATGCTATTTGTTTCTTTTGCGTACAATATTTATTAGCATTTTACAGTATGTTATAAACATATTTCTTTTTGTGCCTAACATTATGGTAGCTAAGTTTTCCGGTTTTATTTCAATTTGCATTTCCTGCTCTATATTGAATCGTTCCATGGCAAATACTGGGCACCCGGTTATCAGGTGCAACCATGGATGTAAGTAAAAAGAGGTAGATATGGTACCAGGCGCACGATCGTGAGCCATCAAATATAGGTTCCGGAACCTATATTTAGTTAGTCGTATGGGTGACGCCAACCTGTCAAGTTGTCAAAATCGTTGGATCAAATTTTAGTTTTGTCAACTATGAACGTCACACGTCTACATAAATAAAAGGTCATTGGGTGCAACACCGTTTCCTCGCAGATACACGATGGATTGTCCTTACACTTGTATTGGTGCAAGTATGAGGAGAACCCACCGTGTCCTGTCATAAGCTGGGTGGTTTCAGCCTCCGTCTTAATTTTCTTTACCACCCTATACGCCGCCAGAGCATCAGGAAAGAACATCTTTGTCACCGACGCCGTTTCTCCCGTTACGTACCGCTGGTTCCATTCCTTCATGGTATCTATCCGCAGGTTTCGTTTTACAAAGGAGACAGGGCATAGGCTGTAGTCCGGGCTTTTCTTTAGTTTCAGGGCTGCTGCTTTAGCCAACTCGTCCGCTCTCTCGTTTCCTGGCAGTCCTGCGTGCGCCTTAATCCAGAAGAGGGAGACATTTTTGTTTTGGACTTTACAGCGCTTTATCGTCTCCCTACTTTCGACTGCCAGGGGATGTCGAGAGCTCGGGTTTATAGTGGCCTGTAGAGCCGCCATTGAGTCACTGAAGATTCCGATTTGCGTAGCGACATTACCCTTTTCTGCTTCTTTTGTCGCGCGATTTAAGGCTAGAAGTTCGGCCTGATATACTGTGCAGTAACTTGACAGTGCAAGCTTGATGGTTTTCGTTTCGTTGCCGCCCTCCCATATGGATAGTGCTGCACCTACCTTACCATCAATTTTGCTACTGTCCGTATATATGCGCGTTTGTAAGCTTTCACAGTCGTGGTACTGCTCCTCACTACATATGCTCTCAATTGTTATTTCTTCCCGTTCTGCTGGATGTAGTGCTTTTACAGATGGTGTCATAGTTTCAATTTCCCTGTCCTCTAGCGTCGCTGGAGCCCGGACTCCCTTCTTGGTTTCATATAATGAAGCCGCCTCACGGACTCGGAGGTCTAGGGGGAGCAGTCCGGATAACAGCAGCGCTGAATTCAGAGAGACCGTGCGGTATGCTTTACACAACTTTTGCGCAAAGCCCCTTTGTACCGCATTTAGTTGCTTTATAATTCCTTTCTTTTTCACGGCAGGAGCCCACGCACTCGCTGCGTACAGGATGGTTGGCTCGATTGCTGCTATATATATCAACCTAATAATTTCCGGGTGTAATCCCCAACCTACGCGGGCGGTTCTGGCCAGCATCTTATATCTATTGAGTGCCTTACTGCAGATGCCTGCGACGTGCTTATTGAAGGTCAGTTTATCGTCGATGGTGAGGCCAAGAATTTTAATATCTCTGGACATCGCAATGTCCACCCCCCCCATACAGAGTCGTGGTTCGTCATAAACAAGCCTTCTGGTTATCACCATAGCGCATGTTTTTAGGGGCGCAAACTTAATTTTAAGCTTGTTTACGACTCCCCAATCCAGTGCATGGCTGAGTGCGGCATTTGCCCTCGTTTCGATCTCCAGTGCTGTCTCACCATCGAACACCATGACCACGTCGTCTGCAAATGCCTGGCAGTATACATGTTTCTCGTCGAGCTGTTTTAGCAGAGGATCCAAAAGAAGGTTCCATAGAATGGGTCCTCCTATAGATCCCTGCACGCATCCTTTGCTGGTTTTCCTATTGCATTCTTCCCCCGCATACCTTACTCCCACTGATCTATCCTTGAGGTAACTATCGATGACTCTTCTCAGATTCACCGGTACTTGTTCTTCAGCAAGCCTGACACGGATCGCTGGCCCCCAGGCACTGTCGAACGCCCCCTCTATGTCCAGGGACACCAGTGTCACTATTTTCTTTTTGTCCAATTTATTTCTTATGTGCTTTATCAGGGTATAGAGGGAGTCTTCGGTGCTCTTTTGTGGGACGAAGCCGTACTGGTGCTTGCTGGTTCTTGGCAAGAGGTGATGTCTGAGACGGGCCACCAACATTTTCTCAAGAATCTTACCTAGTACCGGCAACAGCCCGATCGGCCGGTAGGACTTTGGGAGGGTGTAGGATTCTTTCCCAGGCTTCCTCAGGACGACCACCGTTGCTTTTTTCCATTTTGTTGGGAAATGACCGAGCTTAAGGCATTTGTTTATTAGTGCTAGGAAAGCTTCCGGGGCGCAGGATATCGCTCTGGTACAGATATCTGAGGTGAGACCATCATCTCCCGGTGCCTTTTGTAACGTGTATAAAATAAAGTTCGCAGCGGGGCTACAGCATTTAGCTAAATAAGTTTTATTCTTGAAATTATCATATGTTATTAAGGGGTTAATGGGTAACGTTCGCAGGTGTATGGTTTTGTTAACCGTGTTCCTGCGGTGACGCTCTTCCACTGGAAGCCTAACCCTGCGGTCGTTCACCGTGGTGACCGGCCGCACGATCAGGTCTCGCAGCAGGGTTACGGCATATAGCCAAGTGATGTTTCCTTACAAACTAACAAGCGTTGGTATTTACAGGCCTAGCTGTTCATAGCTGAGGTCCTGTAAATTTTATTTCTAATGTTGATAGTACACCATTACAAATTTAAGTTTACAATCATACGTGCGACATGCATAGCGCCTCTTAACGTGTCTACCAAGCTATGTACACATGCCTTACGTTGTAGTTATATTCGAGAAGTTCTAACTTCTAATTTATGAAAAAGATAAAAAAAAAAAAAATTATTGTGAGTTAAACTCTTAATATGTAAATGATTTTATTCTGATGAAACGTATCTCCTATTCGTATATAAACTATAACTTATATATAGTTGTTGCTGGTCGTTGCCATAGCAGCACTATATATTTATTTTTTTAAACTAAAAGTTAATTTTATCTATCTCTAACTAAACTTACATTCAATACTTTACAGCTGCCATTCTCTGGCCTTGAGAGGCAGGTTGTGCAAGTTTTTTTGGTTGGTACTTGCTGTCCTAAGTTGAGAAATAATTGAAAAGTTGCGATTGTTTAAGTCCGAGGCAGGTTTCGCATGAGTATGGTTTCCCATAATCACTCAAATTTAACTTATGAAAAAGTTCGTGGCACTAAGGTTGTGACCTGTAGAGCCTTCGCTTATTCATAAATGTAAGGTTGTCAAATCCGAAATGTTCCGCAATGAGCCATATGGCTATGGCCGCATTGGGATATAAAAGTAAAAAAAATTAAAGTTTCAATGTGAAACTTGTAACAAGCTGCATGGCACCATGGATATTCCCTATGGAGCCTTCACTTAATTACAAAAAAGTTGTCAAATCCGAGGTGTTCCGCAATGAGCCATGCAGTTATGGCCGCATTGGGATATAAAAGTAAAAAAAAATTAGTTTCCGTTTGAAACTTGTAACAAACTGCATGGCACCATGGTTTTTACCTATGGAGCCTTCGCTTAGTTACAAAAAATAAAATAAAATAATTGACATGGTCAAATTATTCCGCAATGGGCCATGCAGTTTTGGCCGCATTGGGATTCTAATGAAAAAATAATAATAATTTAAGTTTCACTGGGAAACTTGTAAGAAGCTCTTGGCACTATGGTAGCTACCTATAGTGCCTTTGCTTGAAAAAAAAAATTTTGTTCCGCAATGAGTCATACAGCTACGGCTGCATTGGGACTCTATAAAGAAAAAAAAGAATAAAAAAAAATGAATTTAAGTTTCATTGAGAAACTTAATTCTCCAACACAATGTATTTTGAACTTTAGGTATTGGCTGTTGAACAGCTGTTAATAAATTAAAAGATTTTGCCGATTTTGCAGACACATGGGGATGTTTTAAATTTAATTTTGTTTGAGAATAAAAAATATTGAGCTCACCTTTATAAGAATTAGGTTACTGAAAAATTGTTTGAGTATTGTTAGAGAAAGAAAGACAAATATTTTCAAGAGTTGGCGATGGTAAGATAAATATTTTAAATAAATTTTTAAGTTTAATTCCTGCAGTCTGTTTACAATATGAGCTAAATGAATGTAAATACAATTATAATTACGTGTCTTGTTTTATACTAAGTTTAAATGTGATAAGGTTTTAATTATTAAGAAGTATGTATGATGGAATGGGATTTTTAAGCGGGGTGGCTAAGCGTTGGGTTAGTTGATTTCATTTAAAGCGGTTAGTAAGCGGGGTTTAGAGGGTGTTAATAATGTTAGTATGGGGTATGGATTAATGCATGCGGGATTTGGTAATGAAAATTGTAAGTTTGGATAATAAGCAGGATGCTATAAGTATTATTTTGTTAATTGGAAAATAAAAATATATATTTGTAATTGAATATGTTGAAAATGTTGTCTTTATTTTATACCTGTCTTTGGACAGATTGTTAAATTAAATTGATGAATTAAGTTAAAGTAAATGTAATATGAAAATGAATATGTAGTGAATTGAACGCTATGTGGCCCAATTCAGTACTATTGTTGTTGCCAACCCTTGTTATAAATAAATAATTGTCTGACGCAATGTGTAGTATTTGAGGGGTTTGGGTTATTAAGTGAGTGACTTTGCTGATTTGTTTTGTTTTATTGTTATCAACTTTTAGTCTTATTTTGCAATTAATTTATGACTTTAATATTGGTTTTTAGTGAAATTTTGTGTTTATGAATAATTTGAATAAAAAATGAAATTAATGAATTTGGGTTTAAATTAAAAATGAAGTTGATGCTATATTATGGTTTTTTATTCTTGATGGAAGTTCTGGAAAATTGAGGCTGCAACGTTTTAAATTATAAATTAAGTGGATCAGTATGGGTGTAAAATGGTCTAAGTAAGTAATGTTAATAAATAGTTGCGTCAATTAAATTTAATTTTGCCTCTAGTAAGTAAAATTTATGTCCCCCCAATACCGACACAGCGCGTCAGTTCGTGGCCGTCTGGAATCCCTAGCTCACCTGATTAGGTCGCACCACCATGACCTGGAGAGGTAGATGGTGACACGGGTCCTAATGGTCTGTCTGCTAAAGGCGAGGTATCACACCAGTGCGGGCATGGCCTATATTCGAGCAATGATGGTGGTTTGCTGTGCCCTACCTCTGGATTTGTGGTGAGTATGTGGTTATATGTACTAGTACCATAGTGGTGCTAGCTAGCTGCTAGGTTAGGGCAATTGCCAAAATTGTAAGAAAAATGTTTTTTTTTTTTAATTATAGGGTTACAATAATGTTATGTGAAAGGTTGTATTTATGAATTATGGGTGACCCATGTGCTGCTTAGTGAATTTAAAAAAGAAAAAAAAATGAAAACCAAATTGTGGACACTGAACGAAGCGTGGTGCTGAGTTGGCAGTAAAGGATGTAACTGAATCTAACAAAGTTGCCGCTATAATGTCGTCAACTTTTAGATGCAGCTGTTGCCTTTGTAAATTGCAATGTCTCACTAAGTAAATATAAAATGAATTATGTAATTGAGTCTTTTTGTGTTTTGAACACGTTGCAAAATAAGGTTAATGTTTAAGTACAATATGCTAAATATTATAAATGTTTTAATGAGTCTAATCTGGTGAGTAATTGGGCCAAGTCAGGTGAGGGTCTTGGTCCATTAAATGTAAAATAGGTAGCAAAAACTGGGACTGTCCTACTCTAACATTTGTATCCTATGTTCCCTAGGTTAAGCGGGTGGGCGGGTGGGACTATAAACCATATGTGTTCACTCATATGTTACTGTCACACTCACTCATTGCCGTATCACTATTATGTCGAATGCTACACGGAGAAAAAAATATTTTACAATATTACCAGATTGTATAGTAGTTATGTTTCTAGTGTAGGAAAACAGATTTCAGCCATGTTTAATAGACTCGTATTTTGGACAATATTAGAATATTCTAGTTAAAATATTCTAGTACACTAAAACTCTGATATCGTTTTGGTAACAATCTAATATTAGGTCATTACCTATGAAATTGGCGTTTTGTTCGGAGAATTTCAACGAAACACGAATTTCCATACAATTAATTTTGCGGATATTTTTTTGATGGCTAATTCAAACCAAACAAAATTTTTCCAGTAATTTTTGACACCTTTAAGGTATGTTTTCAATATCTCCATTTCTTGAAAATTGGTACCATTAGAAAAATATAAGTAATTTTAATACTCGAACCGACAGCACATGAAAAGACCTATTTTCAAGGCTTAATTCTGAACACTTAACAATAAAAAATAACAATTAATTGTATGTAAAATCGTTGTTTATTGAGTGCACTGTAGTTTTATTGTAATTGTGTATGTACTTTTGTAAAAAAAAAAAAACTAGGATCAGACTTATATCTATGAACAAAAACGCCAATTTCATAGGTAAGGACCTAATAGTAACAGAGTAAAATATGCATTTAGCATACAACACTTTACAATAATTGCGATGTTTACAATATTTATTAATTCTGTTCACCATCATCTAGTTTAACACACCAATAATAAAAGTGTGTATTACAAAATCTTTGTTTAGGGTCCACCTTATGTAATTCATTTATAGGTACTAGATTATCTGGGTGTGTAATGCTTAATATAATTATAAAAAAACTATCATACATTTGTTATAACGCCATTTTATATATTATTTTATGTTATAATGTAATTTTTATTATACGTTTCCCTTGTTATATTGTGATTTCATCTAAACTGTCATTGCTATAATCTCTATTGTAATATAATTTATAAATAGAATATAGACATATTTTATAATGACATTTGTTATATTATATTTTTGTATAACGTAATACTTCATACAATTTTATCAAGTATAAATACATATATTGTATAACATTAATTGTCATATTTCATTCAATAATAAGACAATAACGTAAAGTTTAACATATTTTTTATAAGTAGTACGCAGGCCTACTTCTCTTGCTAGCTATTTTATTTTAGGGAGGTCGCAGTTCTAACCTAACCTAACCATTTTTTTCACGGTTTTCGATTCTGCGGGGCTCGCAGTTCAAACCTAACCTAAACCACTTTTTTGATATAATATTTTATTCTATGGAGGGTCAAAGTTCTAACCTAACCTAACCCTCCTTTTGCTAGGTAGTTATTCGTTGGTGCGGAGTCGCAGTTCCAACCTAACCTAACCCATTTATGTCATGCAACTATTATTCCACACAAATAATTATGTGATGTCACTTGTTATAATAAATAATATTCTTTAGATTATGTAATATTTATGGCAATGTATATTAAACCAAGTGTAAATATACCTTATGACCATTATACCAATTATAACATTATGTATACCGTTAATTAGGTATTACGGTAGTATGCCATTTATTACGTTATTCAAAATAACGATATAACAAACAATAATATATGAAAAGTAATTATAACAAATGTAATGCACCCAGATTATCTGTTTTAGAATACCTGTTAGCGGATTTTTAATACCTATTACTTACTCGAAATTTCTTGATTACTATGAATATTTTTACACATAACTAGATACGTTCTCTGTTGTGTAACATACTCTTTTTAATGATAATAATAAAGAGTGGTTCCAGCAACAATAAAAATTGTTGGCATTACAATATTATTGCACACTAAACAAAATATTATTTGCCTGTAACGAAAAACTGTTCAGCCCACGATATGAGCTAACTGCGGCCCCCCGCACCCCTGCGCCGCCGCCCGCAGCGCCCAGAACATTCTGTCATTTTCACCGAAGTCCGGACAGAGTTCATTTCAAGTGTCGCCAATAATAAATGAATCAGGTTGCATTCCTGTTTAGATCACCGGTTTTAGCAAATAAAAGTGTCTGTGTGTAGTGAACAAAGGCGGACGAAGCGGATAGCGGTTTAATTGAAAATTTATACATATGTTGCTAATAGTGATAAGGTTATATTGGAGTGTTCTGTTTGTGTGTTGTGTTTGCTACCAAAATTATCTCTGTGTTATATTTGCCATACGCTCACTAAAATTGCGGCCGATAATTTATGTTATGTACTACTAAAATTAAAACGAATTTAAAAAAAAGTTTGTTTTTACTTTACTCATAGTAATTACTTAGGATTGAGATTTTTATGTTATAGCTATCTATAAGTATAGGCTAAGTACCGTTGGCTGCGTCCAACGGCCGACCGTCAGTCGAATACAGGACTTCTATAAGCGAGCACGTTTGTTTATCTTCCTGCCCCCTTAACCTCCAAACTAACACTGGCGACGACGGGTCGCACACCGCGTGTGCACGAATTAAATATGGCTAAAGTTACCATCGGGTCGCTCACTACATTCAACCATGAAGTACAAGAATGGTCGACTTACAAAGATCGACTCGAGCAGTGGTTTTTAGCAAATAGTTTGGACGATACGGAAGATAAATCGAAAGTTAAGCGTCGCGCGGTTTTATTAAGTAGTCTATGCGAAAACAGTTATAAGTTAGTGCGTGATTTAGCCCTTCCAAGTGATGTGACAACTCTAGACTACGACGCCGTTGTTAAACTCCTGAACGATCATCTCGAAACTGTTAAGTGCGGGTTCGCGGAGAGGTTTAAATTTCATTCCGCGGCGCAGCAAGCCAACGAAGGCTTATCAGAATGGGCGGCGCGAGTCCGTCGGCTCGCCGCTCATTGTGGCTTTTCGACATCAGTCTTGAACGAGACTCTTCGTGATCGATTTGTCCTCGGCATGCAGCCAGGCCCGGAGCGGGACAAGCTTTTCACCAAGCCGTTAGTGGACCTCACGCTGAACAAAGCGTTGGAGCTAGCAGAAGCTATACGGTGTGCTCGGCAGGGTTCATCCCAGACAGTAGCGAACGCAGGGATGAATACAACTGTGCAGGAGCAGGCTGTACTAAAGATAGCGGCGTCGTCATCAGCGCGCGCGCCGGGGCCAGCTCAGCGCGACAACGTGTGCCCGGCGTGCGGGTACAAAGGTCACGGTTCGAGTACTTGCAAGTTTACGAAGTACAGGTGCAAAACGTGTGGTCAGCGGGGACATTTGCGTAGGATGTGTCAAAAAAGTAGTGCGAAAGTCAACTTTATCGAGTGTTGCCCAGAGGAGGAAGAGGTCGGCGATGACGGTAAGCGAGCCTTACATAATATTAAATCTTTAAAAGGTGAGCCTATGTATGAGACAGTACTTGTGAATGGAGTCAACTTACGATTTGAAATAGATACAGGTGCCGCTGTTACGGTTTTGTCGGAACACACCTATTATAAACACTTCACTGAGCCGATTGGGCCATGTAACTCCAATTTAACTTCCTATAATAAGGACCCTATTGAAACTGTAGGCGTAGTGTCCTTGCCTATTACTTATAGGGGTATCACAAATAACATAAATATTCATATCGTTAGTGGTCATCGCGCTCCTCTCTTAGGTCGTGATTTCTTTTCGCGATTTAATCTCCAAATATCGTCTATAAAATCACACAGCTCCTCTAGCACACACACGGTCTTAAGTGAGTTAGCCAGTAAATACCCAGGTCTATTTTCTGAGGAATTAGGGTGTTGTAAAGGTGTAGCTGTCACCCTTAGCCTAAAACCTAACTCGAGACCAATTTTTTATAAAGCGCGAACAATACCTTTTGCCCTCCGTGACATGGTTGAAAGTGAGATAGACCGGCTGGTAAACCTTGGAATTTTGGTACCCGTAAGCTACTCCGAATACGCGAGTCCCATAGTACCTGTGCTCAAAAAGGACGGCAAAATTAGAATATGTGCAGATTACTCGGTTTCCCTAAATAAGCAATTAGAAGTTGAGAAGTATCCCCTTCCTAGAATTGAAGAGTTGTTTGCTAAACTGCACGGCGGGCAGCAATTTTCAAAGCTGGATTTATCCCGTGCCTATAATCAGTTAGTGCTTAGCGACGAGTCACAGATGTTAACATGCATAAACACTCATAAGGGTTTATATAAGTACACGCGCCTTGTTTTTGGCTTGTCTAGTTCAGCGGCTATTTTTCAACGTACAATTGAAAGCCTCCTGTCCGGTATACCGGGGGTCCTTTTGTTCCAGGACGACATTTTGGTCACTGGGGAAAATCATGATCAGCATTTGCATAGGCTGCAAGAAGTATGCAAACGTTTGCAGGATGCAGGCTTAGTGCTACAAAGTAGCAAATGTTCCCTGTTCCAGGACTCCGTTACTTATTTAGGATTTATAATCGATCGTAACGGACTCCATAAATCGCCTGATAAAATAAAATCCATTTTAGAGGCGAAAACTCCTTCTAACGTAACAGAATTGAAGTCTTTTCTTGGACTAGTAAATTATTATAGATCGTTTGTCAAAAATGCCGCCTCCATCTTGCAACCTTTGCACTCTTTATTGCAAAATAACACCCCGTGGTCATGGGAGGCCAAACATGAGACGGCGGTAACGAACATAAAAAATATACTGGCATCCGATGAAGTTTTAGCACACTTCAACCCAGATGCAGATTTGTTTTTGACAGTTGACGCGTCACCAACTGGCTTGGCAGCCATTTTGTCCCAAAAAGAAAAAGGCTGCCCTGAAAGACCAATTTCATATGCGTCTCGTTCACTCACCTCAGCTGAAAAATCGTATAGTCAGATACAAAAAGAAGCTACGTCTATTCTGCCGTCCTAGTCTAAAAGGCAGTTTTTCGACAAAAGCTAGTTTCGAGATAATCGCAAAAAACCAACCCAAACATCTTTCTTGAATTTCTACGAAACGGAAAAACTTTTTCCATTTTTTCTTTTTGTATGTGGTAGGTATATATATGTACTTATTTTAGGTATTTATAGTATGTTTCTAAACAGCTCAGTTTTTTTTAATTTTATAAAAAACACTTTAGATTAGTATTAAGCTTAAAAATGTGTAGGTCGTACTAGTCAAGAAGGCGGTAAACATGCGTTATGCGGCGTTCTAACTTAGTTACGAAGTAGAAACTAGGTAAAAACGCCGTATATGTCACATGCTGCCTTTTTGCTTATTAACAATGAATAATTCCCACTTGAAATCCTAAGTTAAAAGACCTTATAGCAGCTATTCGGCCTTTTTGGTTAGTATACTAGGAAAAATTAAGATTTTGTCCAGATTTTCGACTAGCGTGCTAGTGTAAAAAAACGTATACCACCAAAAACACCGAATATACGGTTTTATAGATTAGTATTTATGGAAGAAATGGGAATAAAAAATAGACACGTAGTTTAAATGTTTATTTATATACGAACAAAAAACGCCATACTACTAGGCTATTATTAAAAAAAAGAGATCCAGCGATTACTTTTTGGATTATAATCTTAATTACCATACAAAATTAACACATAAATTGGGTTATTCCCACTAGTTACCATCAAGTTGTTACCAGTGGTAACTAATGGGATTTGTTTCCCAGTAGTTACCACTGGTAAAAGGTGGGATTTTTTCCCCAGTAGTTACTACAATTTTGTTAGGGTTCAATAAAGCCTCTATTTTTATAGTATTCTACTTATACTGTTTTTATTACTATTTAACTATAACAACTTGATGGTAACTAGTGGGAATAACCGATTTATATGTTAATTTTGATTATAATGCAAAAAGTAATCGCTGGACCTCGTTTTTTTAATAAAAGCTTAGTAGTATAGTGTTTTTTGTTCATATAATAAAAGACATTTAAATTGTACTGTAAAAAAATGTTGGTGGTAACTACTAGGGAAAAATCCCACCATTTACCAGTGGTAACTACTGGAAAAAAACTTCCCAGTAATTACCACAAAACTGAGTTGGTGGTAGCTACTGGGAAGAAAGGTGGGAAATAAATTCCCAGTAGTTACCACTGGTAACAACTTGGTGGTAGATACCTAACTGGTGGGAATAACCCCATAATATGTACAAATTTTTAATGTGTACAGTCTTTCTGATTTTATTTGTATCACAGGCTAGATTTACTCGACTCTACTAATGACATTACATGTACTTCTAATGAGCATGAGCAACGAAACTTAAAAGAGTCCGCAATAAGCTCAGCCGAATTATTACTTCCCATAAAAACGGAGATTCGTACTCATTTTAAAACAACGTGTTGGATTGTAATAAATTGCACATACAATAACATAAGGTATATCTATACCAGTACCTAATTAGTTTATATTCCAACAAAACTAATGAAATAGAGGAAAAATAAGTTGTGTATGAAAAACTTATATTCGCTGTATTTTTTTCTTATGGTATCTGAAGCTACACATTAATTACAGGCATAGATATACCTTATCCTTTAGTGAGTACAAAGTTTTAGAGCAATCTACCTAATCGTTTAAAAATGAGAGCGTAACTACGTTTGTATGGAGATCCCAGCTTGCTGCTGACTTAAATCTTAGCAACCATCTATTCCAGTTTTCGCATACACGTAACTCACAATAATACATAATGTTTTACCGAATTCGTGGCATCTCTAATAGTTATTTTAGTTTGTTATCAATAGGCATCGAATCATCGAGAGTTTCATCGCACGGTAAGACGTTAGCGAGTTGTGTAGTCTATATTAGCAATAAAATTAAACTCGTATTAATTCCTGCACATACTCTGTCATTTATTTAATTCTAAAACGCATTTTAGCGGTTGTACCTAATTAAAAATCAGATTCAAATTTTAATAAAATTATTTTTCTATTAGATTACAAACTCATAGCTTTTACTATTTTAACATACAACTATAACCTAATACACAAACATACCAACTTATTTTAAGATACATATTGTTTTTTTATAAAACCCACTTAGGTATTTAATGGCCTAATATATATATAACTCTCAGTTGGTTTTTGGATGGACCCAGGTTCCATACAAAGATGCCCATGGTCCTTTGTCCTGGTTATCTAAATACTTAGGCGGAAAATATTATTCCGTTCATAAGAATTCTCATTAAATTTCCCTTTAAAACATTTTTCAATAAGATTTAAACTCTTCGTAATGTCAAATACCTACTTGGCTTATAGGGAATTAAACCCGATACAATTAGCTCTAATATAAATTTGATTTTATTTAAATAAAAGCAGTCAAACCGTCGAATGAAAAAATAAAACTTAAACAACGTTTGCTGAAGAAAAGTACGTATGAACAATTTCATCATCACAAACTACGCTAGAAAGACGTATTTGCTGTCGAGCGTAAGTATTTGCGAGGCAATTTTAAAGTATATACCTTGTTAAAAATGATAATACTCGAAGGTACTGATTGTAAACACTACATATTATTGATAACATATGATGGTAATGCAATAATAAAGTATTTTTCTTACTTTGGCGTTCGGTCAATATTTCGCGCGCAAAATGCCACCTCCGCTCGCATACCGGCAGCCACAAGCCTGCGCTTGCGGCTGACGGCTTTTACTTAGCATAAGGGTGTCTTTCGGCGCGCGGGGAGCATGACGAAGGTTGGAGCATATACTGCGTTATAGACTAGTTAGACGCACTTTCAACCATTATAAAAGTTTGTTTGCGTTTAATACGACGTCCATACAAAATAAGAAGAACGTATAACATTTATACGTTTCTAAAGACTATTATGGTGACGTAAAAAAGTTAAGTGATACTAAGCTTAAATGACGTATGAGACATTTAAACAAAAAACAATACTATACGATTTTTTAGACTAGTATCAGATCTAAAATTTTGCTAAAGATCCTAATCTTAAAGCGCGTATAGCGTCTTTTACGTATTTTTAGCCTAGTTTTTGGCTTATACGTTATTTTAGGCTAGACATGGTGGATAAGATTTTACGCAAACCAGAGCGTAAAAAAACGTATAGCTGCATATACGTTGTTTTAGCCTGGCTTTGTCAAATAGTCGCTTTTTAGACTAGGAACGCTTAGAAAATTGGTGCAAATACGGTCTTTTTACGATATTTTTCTCGAAAACTAAGCCACTTATCGGAAAACGGGCCAAAGTGGTCGATGCATCTCGATCTCTACATTACGAATATCACAAAAAGTCAATTTTGGCAAAATGTCGAAAAACTGCCTTTTAGCTTAGGAGGGCAGTATTATCTATGGTATTCGTAAGTACCATCAGTACTTATACGGCCGATCCACCCCTTTTGTATTGAGAACTGACCATAAGCCCCTCCTATCAATTTTTAACCCAAACAAAGGCATACCGGAAGTCACAGCTAACAGGTTGCAACACTACGCTATATTTCTAGCCTCATATAACTTTAAGATAGAATACGTAAGCAGTGCCCACAACACAGCTGATTTTTTGAGTCGTGCCACGACTAGTGCCACAGAGACATGCACTAACCATGACGATGAATTGCTAGATAAAGCAACTTATATTAATTTTGTTTACGACGGTGTTCGTTTTTTAAGCCTAGATGACATAATATGTTATACTAAATCTGATCCATTACTATCAGATGTTATACATAGCGTGCTAAATGGATGGCCACAAAAGAATAGCGATAAGCGCTTAACACCGTACTACAGTTGCAGACACGAACTATCATTAGAAAACTCATGCTTAGTACGTGGGCACAAGGTTGTGATTCCAACAAACTGTCGGAAACAAATAATCTCAGAACTGCATAAGGGTCATTTAGGTAGTACTAAAATGAAGTTAGAAGCGCGCAACCGGTTTTGGTGGCCAGGCATGTCAGCTGATATCGAATGTTTTGTTGCCAGCTGCAGCATTTGCGCCGGGCTGAGGCCCGCCCCTCCCCGCGCGCCCCTTGCCTGCTGGGAGTACCCTCCCCAGCCTTGGTATCGCGTACATGTTGATATGCTAGGACCTATAAATAACAAACTTTACATAATAATTGTCGATGCCTACTCCAAATGGGTAGAATGTTATGACATATCTTCGGGGTCGAGTACTCAAGTCGTGATTGAAAAGCTGTGCGATGTTATGTCGAGATTTGGTTTAATTCATACAATATGTTCGGATAACGCGAGTTCTTTTGTTTCCACTCAGTTTAGGGATTTTTGTAGTTTAAATGGCATATCACATGTAACATCACCGGCGTACAACCTTATAAGTAATGGACAAGCGGAATCCTTTGTAAAAATTGTTAAAAATGCTATTAAGGGCATCATTGTATCCGGTTATAACAAAAGAGATTTGCCGTGTAAATTAAATGAATTTTTGTTCAATTATAGAAACTCCATTCACAGTACAACAGGAAAATCACCTGCCGAAATCTTATTCGGAACCAAACTACGTAGCAGATTAGACTTTTTAAAATGCAAACAACCACCTCCTCTGAACGCAACACTCGACGAAGTTGTAAAACAAAAACAGTGCTCGCAGGCTATTAGTTATGGTGGTAACCGTGTGGTGGAGTTCTTAGATAAAGAATTAGTTTTAGTTAAAGTCTATAAAGCTCAGAAAACGAGCTGGGTGAAAGGTGTTATAGTAAAAAAACTCGGTGCTACTGTATACCTAGTTAGTTTACTCGATTGCAATACTGTGTTAAAAAAACACTCAAATCAACTTTTGAAGTATAAAGGGGAGAACGTTGAGAATTGGCGCGAAAGAGAGAGTGGTAATAATGGTCAACTTTCACTGAATGAGATGGATATGCCGGCCATCATTTTGTCACCTACGTCTTCGGGTTCCAGTCAGCAACTTCAGTCCGAATCCACCTCGACGGTGCATGCGCCGGCAGCACCTGACCCTGTCGCCTCCGACAACTGGGCTGACTGCGAAGAGGGTTTGACTCTGGCCGCCACCAATGCCTCGAGTCAAGTCGCCCCTTCGAATACTGCGCTCCCCCAGGACGCCGAGGCACCGCCGCCGCTCCAGGTCGGCGCGCCCCCGCCGTCGCCGGCGCAGAATACCGCGGCGCCAGTTTCTACGAGTGTTTCTGACCGACCATCTCATGAGCCATCTAAACGGCCCCGCAACGTAGTTAATTATAAGAAATATTTTTAGACTAAGGGTGGAGGGATGTTATAGCTATCTATAAGTATAGGCTAAGTACCGTTGGCTGCGTCCAACGGCCGACCGGCAGTCGAATACAGGACTTCTATAAGCGAGCACGTTTGTTTATCTTCCTGCCCCCTTAACCTCCAAACTAACAGTTTCAGGCCACCACACCTATACCACAAACATCATTATTGCGGACTAAGCCAATGTAGGTACTTACTGCCGAGTTAAACAGAATAATGTTAAACACCTTAGGTAAGTCTTCGTCGCAACAAAAGCATGTTAAAGCGAAGACTCACCTAAGATATTTAACCTAACTCTGTTTCACTCGACAGTAAGTAAGTATATAACAATTTCAGTCCGCAATAATGATTTACTGAACACAAATATAAAACCCGTTAAACTCTACAATATATATAGTAAACAGAACATACTGTTTATTTCATGCCACAACAATTATATTTAACACAAACATAAATCTGGTATTCTCCAATACTGCATATAGTAAACAGAAATTGTTGATTATTTCAGTCAGCTAAAATTATACTTAAAACTAATAAAAAATCTGGTGAACACTAATGAAATATCTGATAAACTCTACCCTGTCCTATAATGATGGCTACAGATAGGTTTTGTATAAGTACTACACAAAATTTATTTTCGACGATACTAGGTATGTGGGTAATAGGAACTAGAAATGATGTTTTAAAGAACTAGAATTTTCTATTAATGTGTAAAAAAAGTCCAGTTGTCACATATAATACAATAAAATCAAGTTAAATTTACAATATTCTGGTAAAGAACACTAGATTTTTTTCTCCGTGTAGTGTGATGTGCGACTGTCTAAGGGAAACGCGGGGAGTGTTTACTGCGGATACCATTGTTTACATAGGACATAATTAATGAGTGGCCCGGTAACATCCTGGCAGAGGATAGTTGTGAAGGTGGCCGGAATTAAATAATTTGCCTAAAGTATTAGGGTTGGAATAAGGAACGAAGCAGTTATGCTGTCGTTCATAATAATAAAAATAGATGTGTCTGCTATACTGAATATAGTGTGACATGAAATATAAATAAATTAAAAATTGTGCCAGCCTTGACAATCACCTCAGCGAGAACCCGGGACACACAACACACAAAAAAAAATTCTTCTGTCAAAAGCACACCCCAGCATATCCAGGAATTATCTTCGGGCGCCAAATGTAACGTGCATAAAATAAAAAGAATATATAAAACATTGGAATGTAGTTGTGAAGATAAGATTGTAAATTTGGAAGAGACGTTACACTAAATACTTACAGATACTTACTAAATTAAGCCGGATAAATCTCTGGAGAGCAACGGACCTTTGGTTCAAGGACCGTCCTATGCTGCACTGGATATAACTGGAAAGGATGCTTTTGGCAGAAGTGAAAACAAGATGGTTAATCAATGCTTGTATTGCGGACCCGCGCACATGGCAGCCTTCGATACCGCTTTGTTTAAACTAAATCGTTACCCTTACTTTACTAAATTTATGGGGCCCCCTATAACTAACCGCGAAAGGACGTTCGGACGTTGGATACGCGCGCGATCATGGCCATGAAAGATAAAGTGAACGACTCACGAGTGTCCTGAAGATCGGCGCTCCACGCCGACGATGCCTCGTGCAGGGAAGGTGATGGTGTGGTCGCAGGGCCCGCGTCTTGCGTGCCCGACGCGAAGCACACCGGTGTCAATTTGATGACGGCGATCGCGCCCCCTGCCTCGATCGGCAAGAATGGTGTGATGGAGACTGGCGCGGCGCGGAGGGGACGGCTTGGGGCCGCTGCCTGGACCCACGCCGAGCTCCGGAAATGATGTGCAGATGCAGGCGGGCCTATCCCGACCCATGCTGACATGCCCCTGCCAGCAATCTCTCGCCATCCGTCGAAATCTGGGCTCACGGCGCTATGCCTGGCCTGGCGCCATCGCAGGCTGCGATGCGCCAGCCGTAAATCTCGTTGACTTCCTCGATCCACGTCGATTTCACTTTATCACCGAAAAACCTCCATCCTTACTCGCTAAATCACCGAGTTGAAGTCCTTCTCTTTTTTTTTAAACACTCTCATTGGTCTATGCCCGGTCGTTCCGTTTTACCCGATTTCCATCATTGTCTATGGTCAGTCCGGGACGGACGGTCGTAGACCAATGTAAGGTTTATTTATATACATGATGGATTATAAAATAAATAAAATAAAAAAGCCTTTATTCTACCATAATTAGTTTTAACAGTATCATTTACATGCATGATCTCTTTACAATATAAATATTAGAATATGTATATACATAATTTGTCTCTTTGAATGTAACATTGTATTTTTTTTTAGCATGTTTTAATAATCACTTTTTCAATTCATTCTCTATTGTATTCATTTATCATTATTGTAACATTAATATACTCTTAATAACATTAAATTAAATTGTGTTTTTTTCTAGCATTCCATTTTAACACATTTGGCATTCCATTTTAATACATAATTTACAATTAATATGATATCACTATTTCAAATAAGTTATGACAAATTATTTAAATAGTATATTTAATTATTTGTGAGACTAAGTTAATTATGGAAGTCGCCTCTTTGTCGTAGTGAAGCGATCCCCCCTTACAATTCCTCTAACTAAACGATGACGGCCCAATATTCTAATGACTACCCCATCGTCACCAATTAAATCATTTGAAAGTTAACCTAAAACTTTACCAATTACTTACCATAAAAAATCCCAGAAGGTCCAGAGTTTCATGCGTGTGTGGCTTATCTTACAACCTAAATCTGCCAGGCTTGTGATCAAGTGGTAGGAACCTACATTGCGATAAATAGTAACTCAAGTACTTTAGAGAGAGAGAGGTGCATTATTAAAGCAAACAACAGAATAAGGTTTAAGACATTTATTAACTAAAATTTGATTTTAGATATTTTGGTTGAGGAGTTTTGTTTTAGTTTGTTTAATTTTAGCCCTATGATGTTACCTGCTTAACCTTATCCTAAAAGCCTTTATCGTGGTTTCGGAACCTACTTGACTGGGAGAAAGAGACCACCAGAAAACTCTCCAGTATGCCTATCAACGTGATTTGACGAAAATCTAAAACTCATAAAATTTTTAAACTCATGAACAAATTCAAAGCTATTGTACATAAAAATTGCAAAGCTATGTGTCTCTACTTAATTTGAATATAAAAAGAATCATTTAAATTGAATTTCTTTGACGTGAAATCTTGTAGGGGCGAAGGTTCCATGTTGTCACAGCCCCTGTAAATTACCTAAGCAGTAGTATTCTGATATGGAACTCCAAACTATATTTTTACTTGCTTCTAAATATTCTATCTATCTAGCAAACCTAAACCAGAATAAAGCCAAATAAAATTAAATAAATAATATAAATTATTCCATTCAAACTCCAAAATCACTTATTACAGTATAATGCACAGATTACAAATGGGATTTCCAACAGTAATCTTTCAGACTTGCTCTGCTTATCTGATGCACTGTAATTTGGAAATTGAATAGAGTTCTAGTGCATTATTTCACACCAGTTGGAATCCTTCATGTTAAATAAGGCTTTAGTCCAATTTTATTCATATTTTAGTACTCAAATTTGCTTGAGTAAAAACAGTTTATTCTCTCTAACTCCATTCTTAAATTTCTTTGAAACTTAGTTATACTTGTATAAATTCAATTTGCTTATGCATTTATTCTCAAAAGGAAAGCTTGGGCATTCTAAATATTGCTCATGCATTCATAACATTCATACTGTCAATTATTCTTCGGTTCAAAGATCTTTATTTCTCAAAAGAATTTTTACAATTCACTCATATGAGAAACTTACATAACTTAAAACTAAATATTTACAATATTTACAAAGTGAGCGCTAAAACAAAACATTACATTTACATTTTGTGCCGCTATACAATTATACACAACGCGGGTAGATCCAAACATGCTACTTGGCGTAAGCGCGGTGCGCGAGCGCACTTGGAAACAGCAACAATACACGGATATAAAGTAAACCGTGATGTCCTACATCCAAGTACGCTCACTACACACAATAATACATAACAATTTTTAGGTATAAATATTAGTTTTGTTTAAGGTGGTATGCGTAGCTGATATTATTAGTTAAGTAATTTAATTTTTTTTTGTATAAGTATATTTTATTTTAAATTCCTTTTTTTTTCTTTTAAATATAATTTATTTAAATTTTATTTTAATTAATTTTTTTTTAAATGTTTTATCGTATACACTGTTTGTTATTTATTTTATAGTGATTTATTTTATTATAAAAAATTCGATGTTATAAGACATGCGCAGGCAACATATTAATAACGTTAATAATGTTAACTTTTATGTAACTTGTGATCATATTCATATAATTAAATTTTATTAGAACGTAGAAAGCACAAATATTATTTTACATTGGCATAAAATAATATGTATTTTCTTTTATTATAATTAATTGATATTTTATAAATGCATACATGTTGTGTGTGTATGTATATAATTATTATTATTATTTATTTAATGTGTTACTGTAGTGAGTTATTTTATTTCTATATTATTCAAAACATGCTGTCTTAGTTTATGTTTGAAACTAATGAAAGACTTAGTTTCTTTTATTGCCTTTGGTAATTTGTTATAGATTCGGGCACCTTCATTTAAGATAGATTTTTTGCCATAATTTGTTCTCGATGGACGTAGTAACAAATCATTCGCGTTGCGTAGTTTAATTTTTTGTACCTCTTGTTTCTTTTTAAAACTTATTTGTGTTGTGATATTTTTTTTAAGTATTTTCCGGATAAGGATACACGTGTAATAAAAATATGTTTGTTTAATAGATAAATTTTTTGTCTCTTTATATATGATCTTGGTTTCAGTTAAGTAGTCATAATTGAAAAGTACTTTTATAAGCTTATTCTGAGCTATCTGCAGGATTTCCAGGATCGTCTTTGCAGCTGTACCCCATATTTCTATGAGATAATCTATATGCGGTTTGACGAGTGAATTATATATTAGATAACGTACATTGATTGGAAGGCTACGGGCAAAACTTCGAAGGGCTCCTGTCAGTGAAGATAATTTTGATTTAATCTTCTCAATATGCGATCTCCAACTAAGGCTGCAGTCCAATGTAAGCCCGAGATATTTCTCCCTGTCAACCTTTTGGATTTTATTCTGATTTATATGTAGAGCTTCAAAATTAGGATTTTTTTTTTTTTTTTTTCTTAACTTACTGATCCTTTTCAATCAATCATACTTTATCACTTTCGCTAAGCCAGAAAAATACTTTGATACTGCTACAAATCTGCTATTTGATTCCCATTTTAACCAGAAAAGTTCCACAGAACTTATTACTTTTATTCAACTTTTATTTATTTAGTTGTAGTAGAAATATCTAAGTAAATTAAAATGAAAAATATTTAAACACTCACAGAAGTTCTCGAGGCTAAACTGGAATTCGAAGCTCCGGATCTAGTAGCCGTCGCTCTGCTACTGAAGCTTCGTTGCCCGGAGCGGTGAGGCGACTGCCCGCTGGGCGAAGTCTACCCGCTGACTCCGCTGTCCGAAGCTCCTCCGTAGGGCTTCGTTACCCGGAGCGGTGAGGCGACTGCCCGCTGGGCGAAGTCTACCCGCTGTAGGGCTCCTTAGGGCTTCGCTGGCGATCTTGATCCCGCTGTAGGGCTTCGCTGGCGATCTTGGGCTCCGCTGGTATTCCCGGCTTCTTCAACTGCTCCTTTGGCTGCTCGGTGGCTCGTTGACTGCTTCCTCTTCTTTCTTAGGAGTTCTTTCCTGGACCGCTGCTGTAGACTGAATGAATCTCCTCTGGTGATGCTCTTCCTTTTATACTCTCAGATAATGGTACTCGCCGTCCATTTCGTCCATTTCGTTCATTTCGTCCATTTCGTCCCCTCTGTCTCATTTTCATATACTTGTCTTTTCTACCGATCTTAATTCGAATTTTCGATACTAGAGTGAAAGCAAATTAGAACCTTATTTTGTTGAGATTAAGGTTCATTTTCCTTTGAATTTAAATTATGAAAATTTTCCTTTGGGAAATTATTTTTCAGTATTTTAAACTAAATACTTGCTTTTTAGATGAATTTCAATACGAAATCTGATGTAATTATACTTAATTAATATATTGCAATAGTCTGCTATAGTCATATTTCCTTACTTTTACAATTATGAACAAAATAACCTAACATTCTTATTTATATATTTCTTCCAAATTTACCATTATTTTCTCTATAAAATATGACTAAAACTAACTTTTAACAAATATTCTATTGTTCTATAGCATTAATGAACATTTATATCAAGAATTTTTATTAGTTTTTCTGTTTGCCTTTGTAGTATACAATTTTCACCTAACCAACTATTTACAAGCTTTTCTTTAAGTTTTCCTATATTTCCATTGTTAATTATGGCTAAAACTATTCCTTAGGCATATGATCTTATTTCTTACAACAATATTTAATGACAATAACTTCTTTTTAACCACAAATTTCAACATTCAAACTTTTCTTTGTTCATTTTATTTTTAATATGGTAAATGCTCGCTACTTAAAGTAAATATCTGCCTTTGCTTGCTATATTACATATAAAATAACTGAAAGATATCCTCATCAATCTAAAGCCTCTTATGTATACAATTATGCTTCCAATTCATTAGTTAATAAAGTCAGAGAACAACTTTATGAGTATTTTGTTTTCCCAACTAATTTAATCCATCCAAAAGCTACCCTATATGTAATTAATTGCCCATAATTTTAACAAACGATGACAGAGGTCATTCGTACTGTTACAGCCGCCCTCTTGGAGTTGTTCGCCGAGCATGGAACATTTGTTCCATAACCAGAGAACAATCCACACCCAAAAATGATAAAGTTATAGATATTTCACCCACCAGGTGTAATTTTCACCCTACCCGAACCACCATCAATCACAAAGTTGACAGCAACTTCAGACAGAGGAAAACAATAGTGTGATATGTAAAAAATGACCATTACTCAGTATCACTAGTTAACCCAGAGGAAAAAATCATGGGCTTTTAAGGTTTAATTAGTTTCATGAGTCAGAATTGCAAAGAAGCCAGAATTTCCACTCCCAGGTGAAGTACATGGGTTGTGAGGCCATGTAATCTCTAATAGAACTACTCCTGCCCACTCGCTTGATATCCTTAAGCAAATTTTTTTTAACATACAGATATCTCGCTCACATTGTCCAAACTAGCGATGAGACAAAGGCAGTCTTCTCCAAGAATGACTATTCCTTTTATTGTATATCGCTCCTTGAGAAACAGTGTCATTAAGCGAAAAACGTGTTTTTTGGGTACAGAGCTTTAAAATTTTCGAAATCTTCAAACGTCTAAAACTGCCGTACTAGAGATGAAAGAAAGAGTTTTTTTGCTATATTTTGTTAGATTTTAAACTAATCTTGTGAGTCATTTGAGTAAACTGTGTTTTTTTTGTTTAATTTCTAAGATAATTCAATTAAAAGAAAATTGTAATGGCACTATTCCGTTTAGTTTTGCTTAATGTCACATGACGACTTCGCAATATTGATTCAATTTATGGAACAGTGACACTATATCCAGTTATTTGATATAACTTAACGTTTATTTCGAAGAAAAAGCGAAAATAGAATCATTTTACATGGATGTTAATTAATATTTACTAATGTAAGCGACTTTCAGTCTTAAAAAATTAGCAAATAAGACTAGTTTTTCTTTAAAACTAGAGTATTCTTAGCTTGTTTTGTTTGCCTATATTTTTACGATCAAAAATTACCAAAGTAAATAAACAAAGGGGAGGATAATAATTGGGGGATGCGATGTAAGGGGCCCGAATGTCATGTAACGGACCCCAGACCAGCCTCTCTCGCACGTGGTCACCCTGTGGAATACCAAACAAGCCTCTGGCGATCCACCAACCCGCACTGAACCAGCATGGTGGGCTTATGGCCCAATCTCATTTGACATGTACGACTCCTCGTTACGGCGCTAAGTACCCTGTAAAAGTGGTGCTAAGAATCCCCGGGCGGAAGATACCCACGTCATCATCATCCTGCTAGGCCTTGTTCTCATTTACTTGGGGTCGGCCTTCCCTGTTCTTTTCCTCCATTCTGCACGATTGAGTGCAACGTCGGCGTCTATATTGAGGTCTTTCAGGTTTCGCTGAACCATCGTCAGCCAGGTGGCAGGTGGTCTTCGACGTCCTCGCTTCGTCGTTGAAATATCGAGCGCTACCTTAACCATGTAGTCTACAGGACGCCTCTGTACATGACCGTACCACCTCAGACGTTTTTCCGATAGCTTTTCTATTATTGGCGCTACTTTGAAACTATTACCCGGCGGAAGATACCCACACGCTTTGTCGTCAAAAAGAAGTGGCAGGACAACATTGTCGGATTATCAAATTACTCCGACAAGGTGGCTGTGTTGACGTTAAGCATATCCCAAATCCCAAAGCTATATACATACCTTAACCGCAATCAAAGCCTACGCATCAACATCTACACATTGCGATGATAAAATTGAAGAGTATTACGAGATTATGACCCTCTAAATAAATCTACTGATGAAAAGCAGGAAACATGGACCATTGTCCTTGGTGAAGTCAGATCAAGCACACATACATAGTTGGACCACATATGGCCTTGGCAGCAGAAACGACCGTAGTTCTAGGTCTATTCCATTTGCCTTTGGTCGAAACATGAACGTAGATAAGTAATTCCTTCTTTCTCAAAAAAACTTCAAAGTCGCTGGACCTGGACTTCGCCTGGCGGAATATCACACACGAAATTGACTACTTATATAATAATATTTTCATCTGACAAAAGTTTAATTAGATATTTATTTATGTAGGTATTAGGTACATCAATAGGTTTAAATTTAGTTCCGATCACAGACCCGTGAGAGCAAAAATAAAGTTTAAGCTTAATATCCACCGTAAGCAATTAATTCATAAATAGGCAAAACACCTAAACAGAAACACACTCTTATTTGTAACCACGATCAGTTTAACTTAGAATTACGAAGTAATATTGACACCTTACAAGAAGAGATACCACAAATACACATTCAGAAGTTCAAATTCAAAATAACAACATTATAAATACTTTAGAAACAGCCAGTAGCAAAATTAAACCAACCCGGAAAAACAACAAAAAACTCACAAGCGACACATTACGTTATTAGAACTAGCTCTTCTGGAGGAGGTACGAATTCTTCATCATCATAAGAATTAACTTTATTAACAGTTTCAAATAAAACAGTAGTATTAACTTTATTAAAATAGCTTTAAACTTTTTTGTCATTCAAGACACATTGAGACATTTTCTACTGTAAGAGAACAATAGTTTTATGGGTAATTAATAGGTAAGTACCTACCTAGTGATAATAATAATTAATGTGTGTTTTGTGTCACCTTGTCAGAAATAAAATTGGAACATAACAGACATCACAAAAATAACTTGCTAATTTTGATGAATGAAAAAGTATCACACAACACATAAATAATATTATATTATAATTAATAAATATGGGAATCTTACACATACTTACCAACCTAGTTCCACAGTTAGATCAATAGGGCTCGTAATGTGGCTATATCTATCTAATTATAAATAGTCGTCTAGTAGGTACCCATAATACAACTCTATTATGAACCTTATAGAAAAAATACAACACAGTGACATTAAACAACGAGTGACATTCATTAACCACACCGTTATAAGCGTTCTGTACCAGTTGTAGTGGCTTTAAGCTTAAAACGACATTTTTCACTTAAGCATGCCAACTGTCACTATGGTAAACTAAGCTAGCATATTGACACTACACAGATAATGACGATCCACCTGCTAAAACTTCTGTCAGCTTCTTAAAATCACAATGTCACTTAAAGTAAAAGAACAGTACGTTTTTATTTTTAGTCAGCATTATAGCTTTAAGTTTTAAGCAAAACCGTCATTATAGGTGTAATGTCACTTTACTTATTTCAAAACGTTATTCTATTCTATTAAATTAAAAAGTACAAGTGTCCTTAAAGGGAAAAGTACGATATTGCTTTAAATTGAGTTTTGATTTTGTGACCATATTATAAGTTTAAAGTGACATAGTACGTATAGATACACTATTTCTTATGTAAATTTACGTACTTACCATTGAATCTCAAAAAAATACAATTTACTTCCTTTTAATGACATTGTTCCTATGAGACAGGCACCTATTCCCTCTATTCGCCATAACGACATTAGCGCCCTCTGGTGGTTCTAATAGAGCTAGGGCGATAGGTGTCTTCGTATTGCGTGCGTTACGATCATACGAGCTAGATGGCGTTATTAACTCAAAAACCCCATTTTTTGGATAATGACGTTATATTCCCATGGACCAACAACCAGCCCGCAACTTTCCCCCAAATCAACCAGTGTCACTTTTTATGGCGTAAGGGATTGTTATATTGTTTTATTGTCTAGTGGATATAATATTGTCTATCATTCGGACAATATTTTATTGAACTTGCCGAGTTTGTTAGTATGAATGTACTCGTAGCTATCTATGTACCTATGTTTATGTAACCTGAGAGATTTAACTAGTCTTCAAGTGTGGTTTCATTTAGATAGATTAACCACATTGTAGGACAAAAGTTAGATAATATCGATACCATTGATAAAATATGCTGCTGTCGATAGTCCTATAAGTTGTTAAACACAGTCCTTAATAATCCCCTATCCTCCTAAGGCCCAAGGTCCTACCTATAGCATTTATTCAGTTCGATGAAATTTAAATCATAATAATATTCAATTGGAACAGTCGTTCAATTTTCAATTTTTTGGTAATAATGGATATTTTTGTATAAGATGTATGTGAAAGCTTTTTAGTACTAGTACCTATTTTTATTCAATAGTCTTACCACGACTTTGACACTGACATATTCGCTAACGTCTGCGTAACTTACTTTCTATACATCATCGAGTATCTTCTTTCAAAACGATTATGAAACAATTAAGTAAACGAATTAATTTAAACCGATTTGGTTATTAAATATTAATTACTTCTTCGTCCAGATACGTTTCAAACTTTCTAAAGTGCTTGAAACGAAGTTTTTTTTTTATATCAACGAGTTATTGTAGCCGAGCTCATGCAATGACAGAAATAATTAAATTACACACAAACAACCACTTCCACTGATCAGGGACGAATAATAACAGGCATAACATAACCCTGCGCCCGGTCAAGCTGCATCTCCGATGATAATCGGGATAGCGAGGCGATGGGCAGTCGCTGATACACCTGTCTTGTTCTCCTAATCAACAAAAAATGCGAATCAGAGAGGTACAGAGTGTATTATGCACAGGCTAGTATGTTGTCGCAGGACTATAAGAGATTCCACTGCGAGTAAAATAACGATAGTTGCTGAAAAAACCTAAGCTGTTTCTAAGTTAAAGGGCAAACATTACATTTTAGTAATAAAGGACCCATAAAACTATTTAATAATTTGGTATTATAGACCTTTACGCCCATGAATAAAGATAACTGCGGAAAAAACTCTAAATGCTTTCAAATTTAAGGACAGACATTAGGTACATTAAAGTAATAAAGGTCCCAGGAAACTTTTTATTTGATATTATACACCGCTACGTCCATGCTATTTGTTTTGAATTTAGAGTTTAGAAACTAATTTGTGGTAGTAAAAGACACAAATATTAGAAAAGTCCTGTACAACCTAGTTCGCTTCATATACTTATGGTAAAATCATTTTTAGGGCGGGTTGTAAAGGGCAAGTAAAATAATATCCCACCAAAAACATTTCATGTAAAGTGTTGCCAAGACTAGGCGCATAAAGCTTTTACACTAAAAAGTTATCAGATCCCGTAGTAGGTACCAAGACTTTTACTCTGTAAGTCCTAACTTTATAAGCTCTAAATGTATAAAGCCAACATCTTGGTCAAACAGTACGGCTTGGCCGTTTCGTTGCTGCCATATTTATGAAGACTTTCAGAATTTGTAAGACCTGTATTACTACTTTGTGCAAAAAGTCCACCCAGGGAGTGTTTATGTGACTGCAACGAAACGGCCAAGCCGTACTGTTTGACCAAGATGTTGGCTTTATACATTTAGAGCTTATAAAGTTAGGACTTACAGAGTAAAAGTCTTGGTACCTACTACGGGATCTGATAACTTTTTAGTGTAAAAGCTTTATGCGCCTAGTCTTGGCAACACTTTACATGAAATGTTTTTGGTGGGATTTCATTCATTTTTGTAAGAGGTGATATACCAGTTAGAAATGACATATTCGTTTATAGAACCTACGGACAGGGTCATATATATAAACGAGAATAATTTTAAAAGATTTTAACATTCAGGTTTATTTTATAAGTTACGTATTGCTAGCGCCCTCTATGTAGGGCCTATATAAATTATACAGTTGACTACTAGTACACATCGCGAAACATGTCGGCCGAGTGACTTAAAACAAGTGAGTCTAAACCGTAAAATTATTCAATGTTAGTAAATGTCTCACAACAGTTTAATATCGACTTTATTACCAACTAAATTAAACTTCAATACAAACCCCACATTTTAATATCATAATACATCTCCACATAATACGAGTAGGTACTTGACGTTGGTTTGGTACCTGTCTAAAGTGCTCGAGAAACCTTTCCTCAACTTGCACTGGCACGATCCCGTGCATGGCCCTTTCAGGCTGACCAG
Organism: Cydia splendana; assembly: GCF_910591565.1. Classification (NCBI taxonomy): domain Eukaryota; kingdom Metazoa; phylum Arthropoda; class Insecta; order Lepidoptera; family Tortricidae; genus Cydia; species Cydia splendana. The sequence continues at coordinate 26,152,757 of NC_085962.1, read as the reverse complement.
GGGCGATTGGCCTATTCTCACTGAAAAGCCGGTGGATGTCGTCAATTTGGGAAGTATTTCCGATAAAGCCTTAAGCCTTGAGCTGCAGTTCCACGTGTATTAACAACTCTCGAATATCGTAACCCATTTTAAAGAAAATCTAATACCAGTTTTGCAAATTTTTTGGTTTGTTTTGTCAACCCGACGTGTTGATGACTTTTGAAGTTGTCATGTCACAGTTTACAAAAAACTCTTTAATTACTGTATTAGAACCTCCATACATGAACGCAATGATAAGGACGACAATAATTTTGTGATAGTTGTCTCAGTTTTTTAGCCCGTCCCCGTACCACGGCATGCCTCGTACCTTGCTCGTACCGCGTGCTTTAGCGATATGAGAAACGACAATAGGGAATATTACGCAAAACTCTGCGTCACTAACTCAATCACATGGCCTACCATGAAACACGGCAGTTGAAAATTCGGTTTCTGCCTCTCTATCACTCTTGCCTATTCGATCGATAGAGAGGCATATATAACGAAATTTCACGGTAGGCCACCTGTAAACAAACCGCCTTGATGCATCAATGTCATAGTGAAAACTTGTAAAAAACTGTTTAAGGCCTAGTATGTATAAGTTACTTTATGGTTTAGTAGGTGCACTAGTGCTGCACTCTGGCGGCAGAACATTGCAGCAATACTCCCTATTGTATGTATTACAAATTGTATGTTTCTAGAAATTTAAAAAAATGATTCACGATGAATTCTGTGTTCTCGTATTTTTTGATTCAGTTTATGGAAAATTTACAAAATGACGGAGTCATTGTATTTAGATCAGCGCCTAAAGAAGTAGCGGTTTCGATATCATTAGACATTTTCAGGGTTCCGTACCCAAAGAGTAAAAACGGGACCCCTCTTACTAAGACTCCGCTGTCCGTCTGTCTATCTGTCCGTCCGTCCGTCCGTCTGTCCGTCCGTCCGTCCATCCGTCCGTCCGTCCGTCTGTCTGTCACCAGGCTGTATTTCATGAACCGTGATAACAGTTAAAATTTTCAATTTTTTCACAGATGATGTATTTCTGTTGCCGCTATAACAACAAATAGGTACTAAAAACAGAATATAATACATATTTAAGTGGGGCTCCCATACAACAAACGTATTTTTCACCTTTTTTTGCGTAATGGTACGGAACCCTTCGAGCGCGGCGAGTCCGACTAGCACTTGGCCGGTTATTTTTAAAATTAAAATTTGTACTATTCTGTATTGACCAAGCGAGTGCGAAGTGCGAGCTAAGCGTAACCGTTTCAGTTCGGCAAATATATTTTCTTGTCTCCGGCTGTTCTCCTGTACAAGGTATTCTTTTCGAGCGATCATCATCTTGGTGACACTTTTTGATATTTAACAAATTTAACACATATCAGTGAAAGAATAAGGATCAAAGTTAAATGGCGTTCTAAAAGTTTTAAACATCTGTCGAAAGATGGCAGTAAATTCACTATGACAATCCGCCTCTATTTCAAATTCGCTTTGTAGAGAAAGTAAGGTTTTGAAAAGTTTACGACAAGAAACAGTGCCAATATAGAGGGCGCTACTTGGCTGGTTTACGTGAAGCTGGTTCAAATCTGAACTTCGAAAACTTTTTGGTTTTTTTTATTGTGTTTTCTTTATTAGCACTCCGATCACTGCTCCCACACAAAATTTCACGATTCTAGTACTTCAGGAACCAATGTTTTCAGGTTTACGGCAAATTTTAGGTACCCCCATTTCAAGGGGTTGCAGGGTGAAAGTTACAGATTTCTCATCACCATATGTGTTAGCATACAGACCTATCATTACATGCCAAATTTCAGCCTTCTAGGTCTTCAGGAAGTAGTCTGTATTTTCTATGACACGAATTTCATAGGGTTCGGACAGTGAAAATTAAAGAATCTATAAAATTTTAAGTATAATAGGTAGCCTAATAAAACTTGGTGTTTTTGATAAGATTACTAACGCCATGGTATACTAAAAATTTCAGCCCTCTAGCATCATCCAAGCCGAAACTACGAGGGTTCGAAAATACGACGAAACGTGCCGAGAAAAGATATGCACTGCCTTTTGCCCTTTGTCTCGTCTTGGCGGGGGCACGGCCGTGCCCCCAGATATATTGTTCGAATAGCCCTCTTCTGCAGAACAAAAATGGTAAAACGGTATTAAGAGTTAGACGAAGAAAAGTCTGCAGCGGATTTGATAGCCCACGCAGTGCAAGTGTTATTTTAAACGTCAAACTTCTATGAAATTATGACGTATAAATAACACTTGCACTGCGTGGGCTATCAAAATCGCTGCAGACTTTTCATAGTTTAACTCTAGTAACTATTCGGTCGTATCAATGTTACAATAGTATCTGAACGGTTGCTCCTTCTGTCTTATGTTATGACCAAAGAGAATAAAGTCTATAGAGACGGATTGTCAAAGTAAATTATGTAGCCACTGTAAATTTACTGCCATCTTTCGACAGAACATAAAACTGTTAGAACGCCATTTGACTTTGATCCTTATTCTTTAAGTGATATGTGTTAACTTATTAAATATTAATATTCACGCCATCTACTCGACTATAGGCCAAAGGTATGGTTCCATGTTTTCGAGCGATGGCGCCACAACCTTCAGCCTATGCTCGAGTAGATGGCGTGAATATTAATATTTAAAAAGTTAACACATATCAGTTAAAGAATAAGGATCAAAGTCAAATGGCGTTCAAACAGGTTTAATCTTCTGTCGAAAGATGGCAGTAAATGAACTGTAGCTACATAATTTACCATGACAGTAACTCTCTTCTTCAAATCCTCTTTGGTTATGACATAATGCTATGGCAGTTATGAAAATATACTGATCGAGTTGTTTTCACATCGGTTAGCTAACGAGTTTTGCTCACTGCAAAACTCACTCTATTCGAAAGAGCAGAAATATGGGGGCCCCACTGGAGTTTAGAATCTAGAGTTATACCATGAAAAACTGTAGGTACTATCAACCAATCGTAATATGGAGCGCTTCAAAAATTGGTAAACGTCCGACCTCCAACGCGTCCCACACGGGACTGAGCGGCGGGCTGGCAGCGGGGGCGAGAGTAAATGGTGCTGTGAATTCGTAAATTTTGAGTTTAAAGTTATATGTGTTACTAAATTAACAATATTAAGCCCGACGGACATTACATCATTACAGACGTTTATTTTGATGTGATTTTCAATACATCAAGTAGTATAATATTGAAATGAAATGAGTTTTAAGGTAGAAAATAAGGGTATGTTTGGATTTTTTTTCTATCGAGCGAAGTTTGTCCAATTATGTACCTAACGAGTACCCGACGTACTTACATAATGGTCTCAAAAGCAATATATATTTTTTTCACGTGTTTTATCTTTGCCGTTTCTTAATAAAATGGCACTAAAAATTACGTTTCTAAGAGCTTACCTCGCCTTAAGACGTAGTGTTGCCGTCCCGCTCCCGCGTAACAGGATGGCGAGCGCGTTCAATCTTGTGATCGACAGACGTCTCACACGCGCTCTCGAAGACTTTTGTTTATTTTGTTTAATGAATTACTGTAGATTAAGTTAAGTGATTATTGGGTTTGAATCCCAAACTGTGTGCATAAAAAGAACTTGCTAGTGTACGGATTCTGTTGTTGTGACTAAATAGATTGACTATAACCTACACGGTAGTGTTATTTTATCACCCCTGAGATAACCGTCTCATAACTGCCATTTCACCTTCTATCCAAAGGTTAAAACCAACTATTGTTTTATGTCTCCGATACTACAGTGATAGTTTGATTGAAAAAACTATTAAAATTAGTTAAGAATCTGCCCATACCAACTGTCGTATTAGTACAAAACTAATCTACTACCTAATTTACTACCTAATCTGCCCAGTCCAACAGTTATTTTAGTACTACAAACCTGGATAGGTAAATTCGGTAATCAAACAAACATTTTAGTATCGGGGACATAAAAGCAGTGCATAAGTAGGCCTTATTATTGTGATTGATCGGATCTCTCACGATATCATAATAGTTACCTACTAGATATGAGCGCCGCGCCGGCGCGCCGCCTCCGCCGACGAAATTTTCGCGCCGCCGCCGCCGACGCTGCGCTATCGGCGTGACCTTGTTAGATACTACTACTTTCAGAATCAGATAATATACATTTTATCTAGTTTAGATCTGACCGAAGAGCTGGCGGCTACCTCGCACAACGTATCAGCATTGCGATACAGCGAGGAAATGCCGCCAGCATCCTTGGTACAATGCCTCAAGGGCCTATTTTAGATTTATGCTAGTTATTAATTTCGTTTAGTAGTACCACTGTATATATATTGTATGTAAATAAATGATTTAAAAAGTTTAGATCTTTAACGGCGCCACTCCGAATAGCTTATAGACATTCAAAAGGTATTTTCACCACACCATCTCGGAAAGGCTTACTTTGCACTTCAAAAACTGATAGCAAAGTTGCATTTTATTCACATGTGAGGCAAAGTAATCAAATGCAAATTTTGAGTTGTTTTCTTATGTTTGCTGGTAGAATTGACTTTTAAATGATGATTTTGGATGATAAATATTTAAAAACATTCATTTGGATTTGATTTGGTTTGATTTTGTTTGATATTTTACATTAAATATTTGCTTCGGGTTGGTGTGGTGAAAAATGTTGTGTTTCACTCGGAGGCAAATTTTGTTTAACCCTCGTGCTTTGAAACCCTCGCAACGCTCAAGATTCCATTTTCGAACCACTCGCTACGCTCGTGGTTCAACTTTGGGATCTTTCGCTTGCTCGGGTATCAATATTAGCACGAGCGGTTAAACAACAACTTTGCCCCCTTGTAAAACAAATAACTATTTAGGTCCATATAATTCAAAAATATCGAAGGTAAATTCAAACTTTTCTTTCTGGTAACCGCGCTACTAGTCTTAGGACAACGAAATGACAAATTTTGCTCATCCGACATTCACCGCGAAATTAACCATTGCAAGCATATATGGTTTAATGTAACTACCGTGCCCCCGCCAAACCGAGCAAAGCGAAGCGCAAGGGCACTACCTACCTACCTTTTCTCGAAGCGCTTCGTCGTTTTTTGAACCCTCATAACTTGGATTTGGATTATACCAGATAAACAAAATTTTCAGGATATGATGTCAATAGTGGATTTATTAAGCATAAAAATTTTCAATTGCATAGCTCTTATTCTTTACATTTTATTCATATCTAAAAAACCCCGATTTCGTCACTGACTCCCTCACTCACTCACTCACTCACTCACTCACTGTTGATCATCAAAACCTTTAGGGTACTTCCTGAAGTACTGGGAAGCTGAAATTTGGTACGTAAGATAATATTAGTCCACAAACAACAAAAAATCCACAGATCTCGTGCCTCTCACGACCTTCGGGTACATTGAAAATGAATTAAAATAAATCAGATTTCACATTTTTATTTCTTAATCTTCTTTCTTCTCGTTCGTCGCTCGTTGCTAGTTGAGAGTTGTTGTGTGTCATGCTCCCGATCATACTCACTGTACAATCGCCCTCGAGCAGGGAAATTGTATTTGGCGAGAAATTAAACAATCTAATGCCAGTGAAAGCGAATCAATCGAAAGCCAACTCACCCCGTCTCTGCACGCCGAACTGCTGGGCGGTACCGACACTCTCCATGGGCGAGCTGATGCTGTAGTGGCTGGGGCGAGGGTTTTTAGCACACAAATCGACAGTTTTAGTGGTATTTTTGATTTATCACGACGAACGGGCTTGCGCATTCGGTCATGAGCAGCCATCAAATCGATCTACCTTCAACTGGCTTTTATAAACGTCAAAATATTCGAAAAAAAAACTACCCTACCAAACTGTCGCTAATGTATGCGTTCCATTTTACTATATATAGAAATGACATGTATCAAATAATAACAAATAAAACTAAACTAGATAGGTATGGTGTCCGGAACCATCATTCCGCCCACCAATATACGAAGTATTTTACGAATAAACTAGTCTATAGGTAAAGGACACAACTTTACCAGAGGTCTTTGTATTAGACCTGATTGTGTTCGAACCGTAGCTACACGGGAGATCCCGTCTTTGCCCGGATGCAGCGATACTATACGACCAAGAGACCAATGAAGTGGCTTCAGTTGTTCGTCTTTAATCAATACTAAAGTGCCCGCCTTGGGTTCATCAATATCCGAGTGCCATTTCGCGCGTTGATTCAACGTATGCAAGTATTCTAAATGCCATCGCTTCCAGAAATCACGATGGAGTTTCTGCACAAGCTGCCATCGACTCGAAATGGAAGTGTTTGTATCGCTAGTCGAAGTATCTACAAGTGATGTCAAGGGCTCTAAAGTGAGAAAATGTCCGGGTGTTAACACCGACATGTCGTTTGGATCGGCACTCATCTCACAGAGTGGCCGCGAATTAAGGACCGACTCAATTTGGGCGGACACCGTAAGAAATTCCTCATAAGTTAGGATTTGATTTCCTACAACGCGAGCAAGATGTGTTTTAAACGATTTAATGTTGGCTTCCCACAGGCCGCCGAAGTGGGATGCCGCTGGTGGATTGAAAGAGAATTCGATACTCTCGCGAGAAGCTGCGTCTTGCATGAGAGGTAGTAATGCGTTATAAGCGCCTACGAAATTCGTACCCCGGTCGCAATGTATGCGTTGGCAACGGCCACGGCGAGCGATAAATCGACGCAAGGCAGCGAGAAAGGCTTCAGTAGTAAGTCCTATAACAAGCTCGATATGTGACGCTTTGGTCGCAAAACATATAAATAAACACACGTGTGTTTTAAAAGTCCTGGCTCCACGATAGCGTTTAATGTATGTGGGAAAAGGACCCGCAAAATCGACACCGATACACGAGAAAGGCTTTACTTGCGAAATTCGAGTTTTTGGGAGGTCTGCCATACGGGGCACCAAAGGTTTTGGATTAGAGCGGAAACATTTCACACATTTCGATAGGCGAGAACTGATCACGCGCTTAGAGGCGAAGATCCAAAAGTTTTGTGCAATTAAGAAATTTAGCGTGCGTAACCCCGGATGTTGATTGTCATTGTGTACTTGGTCGATGACGAGCTGCGTCATGCGATCCTGACTGGGTAGCAGTAAAGGGTGCTTGCAATCATAATCGAGTTCAGAGTGAACCAGCCTACCGCCCACCCTCAACAAACCAGATTTATCGATAAAAACACTAAGTTTTCTGAATGGTTTAGGCAATTTTTTACCTTCCTTGAGAGATTTAATCTCATTCGAAAATGACTTTTCTTGAGTTAACTTTACTAAGCTAGTAAGGGCACCATCGAGTTCCGATTGAACAAGTGGGCCGAAACGTCTTTTGTCAGGGTTACGAGAGTTATGTACGAAGCGATGAGTGTAAGCGACAATACGCTTAGCTTTACTGAGACTCGAATGTCTAGCTAAGAAGTCGTCAAGTTGGTTGACGGCAGTGAACAATACGGTCTGTTTGGGAACCCTTTGTTCTTCCAACGAATCCGATTGTACTTCGATGGACAACGGTGACCTTGGCCAACAGCTACTGTCAAGCGCCAACCAATCGGGACCTGTCCACCATAAAGGATGACTCACAAGTTCTCGAACAGTGATACCGCGAGAGGCACACTCGGTCGGATTGGTTTCTGACGTGACATGGCGCTAATGACCAGCGGGTATTTTATCTTGTATGTGACTTACGCGGTTACTGACGTAAGTCTTCCAGCGTTGCGATGGCGAACGTAACCAAGAAAGTGTCACAGTGGAATCGGACCAACAGAATATATCCTCAAATTTGACGTCTCCGCCGTAGATTTCCTTTACGTGTTCCACGAGGTCTGTCAGCAAAACTGCAGCGCACAGTTCCAATCGGGGAATAGAAGTGCGTTTTAAAGGTGAGACCTTGCAGCGTGACATTATCAAATGTATGGTGATGCTATCATCGCCATGTCGAATGCGAAAATAAATGACAGCAGAATATCCCGCCTCCGAAGCGTCACAGAAGCCATGCAGCTGAACACTGCAAGACTTTGTGGACGGAATGAATCGAGGTATTTCGAGAGACGACAATAAGTCGAGATCTAAACGATAACGAAGCCAGTTTTGGCTGATATTGGGGGGTGCTACCACGTCCCAATCTAAACCAAGCGTCCAGAGGTCCTGAATTATGCGCTTGAACGAGAGTGTCAAGGGTGTAAGAAACCCAAGAGGATAAATATGCGCGCCAATTCCGAAAGAATATTTCGTTTTGTACACTTTTCATGAAGCGCGTTGACTGTGAAAGTGAACGCGTCACTGGACGGGTTCCACTCCATACCGAGCACTTTAAGAGGAGATGTCGGTTCCGAATCAAAAGATAGCGTCTTATTATGACAATGGGTTGGGTCGAGATTTTCGAGCAAACGGGGACAATTACTCGACCACTTGCGGAGTTCAAAACATCCTTTCTCTAGGATTTTGACAACCTGCGACTGAAGGTCAAGAGCTGATTCGACGGATTCAGCGCCTGTCACTACGTCATCGACGTAAATGTCTCGTTTGAGGACGTCAACTGCACGAGGATACTTTTTGCCTTCATCAATGGCCAATTGAATCAGGGCTCGAATTGCGAGGAAACTGGACGAAGACATACCGTAGGTCACGGTGTTCAGGCGAAATTCTTGTATAGGTTCATCGAGCGAGAACCTGAATAAGATGCGTTGAAAATCTCGATCGGTAAGAGAGACCAAGATTTGTCGATACATTTGACGAATGTCGGCTGTGAAAACAACCGCATGTAGACGAAAACGAAGCAATATCGAAACGAGATCAGATTGTAGTTTCGGTCCAACGAGCAACTGATCATTCAGCGAGGGGCCTCCAGCAGGCTGAGCAGTTGCATCAAAGACCACTCTTAATTTGGTAGTGGCGCTGCTGGGCTTGAGCACGCAGAAATGTGCTAAGTGATAAGCACGCCCGTCTGATTGGGGTGCAACTGGATCCATGTGACCAGCATCGAGATAATCACGCATGAAGTCATTGTATTCTCTCCGGAGTTCCGGTTCACGAGAGAGTCTCTTTTCGAGGGAGAGCAGGCGGCGTTCGGCGAGGGCGCGCGAGTCGCCAAAACGAGGATCGACGGTTCGAAACGGCAGATGCACGATATATCTCCCGTTCGAGTCACGTGCGTGAGTCGAGGCGAATATTTTCTCGCACATGACTTCATCGTCAGTCAAGGGCGAAGCGTTAGGGAGACTTTCAATTTCCCAAAATTTTCGAATTTGGGTATCGAGCGAATCTATTGAGCAAAACAATGAAGTTTGAGAATGGGAAGTTGCACAAGGGGCCTTTCCCATGACAACCCAGCCAAGTTTGGTCTCAAAGATTGTGGGTCCATCGTTACAATCGTGGCGGTTACCCAAAAATATTTGACAAAATACATCCACACCCAATAAGGCGTCAATGCTACCAGGTTTATCAAAATTCGAGTCGGCGAGTTCGAATGCGTTGACGCATGACAACCGGTCTATGTCAATTTTCACTGCAGGCTGATTGCTGCAGATTTTGGGTGTAACAAAGGCTTCGACGCACATTTCGAAATCAGATTTCATGCTGCGAATGTTAAGGGTAGTGTAAGAAGTTGACATCGTTGACACTTCACATACACCCTCGATGGATGTATTTTTTTGTCGTATCGGAAGTCCAAGCCGCTGCGCGCAACGTCGCGTAATAAGGTTTGGCTGACTGCAATTGTCTACGACGATTCGAATTTTTTGATAACTACCGAACTTATCTAGTACTTCCACGCACGCAGTGGCAAAAAGAGAAATTTTACCTACAGGTGCTGGATCGGATGCGAGCATGGTCACTTGTTTGTCAGACACGTGTCTTGAGGTGTCGGGGGGCGACGACGACGAGCAAGTTGCGGCGCCAGCGTTGGTCGCGGACGAACTACCGACGCTGACCTTGGAATGACCGCTATCGACATCGAAATGAATGGTAGTGTGATGGGCGACATTACACTTTTGACAACGAGACTTCGAGGGGCAAATTTTAACTACGTGTCCAGAACGTAAACAGTTAACGCAAAGCCGCTTGTCCTTGACAACAGAAAAGCGCTCGTGAGGCGTCTTGTTCCGATATTCTAGACATTTAGCAAGATCATGATTCGACTTGCATAACACGCAAGACGGTTCAATCGAGGTGGCGCTAGTGGTGACTAGCGTTTTATAGGCTGCGCCCGCAGGTGCGCGCTCCCGCGCCGGGCGCCAGGCGGGGGCGCGCGCGGTGCGCCCGGGTGCCGCGGGGGCGGCGGCGCTCTCTGTGAGGTCGGCGAGCTCTAACGCTTGACCGGCCTTACTCACGTAATCCAACAACGAGTCGAACGACGGTACGTCCTTGTTGTCGTTCTGCAGTTCAAAACGACGACGGGTATCCTGGTCCAATTTATTGATCAATAAATAAAACAATGGGAAATCCCAATCGTTGACGGGAAATCTCAGGTTTTTCAAAACCGCGATGTTTTCTTTGAAAGTGTCTACGAGTCGGCGCAACACGCTAGGCGAGTTCGATTTCAACGAGGCGTTCTGAATTTCTTCCCAATGACGGAAAGCTAATTTTCGTTTATTGTTATACCGATCGATCAAAGCCGCGTAAGCGTCTAAATAATTGCTGTCCGATAAAGGAAACCCTTTCAATAACTGCAATGGTTCACCCGAGAGGAGTGAAATCAAAATCGAAAACCGCTCAATATTTGACAGTCGTTTGTTTTGGTGTACCATTGTGTTGAACATGTCGTAAAATTTTCCCCAAGATTTAATATTGCCATCAAAATGGACAAGATTTAAACGGGGCAACTTAACGGACAAATCGGTTCTATTTGTCTCGCCTTCGATAGTAGTCGCGGTTGACAACGAAGTATGAATTTCGATTATTTGAAAATATTTGTCGTCAAATTCTTGACGTACGACATCTTCCTGATCTAACTCGTTCACATCTGTCATTTCCGAAATGAGTTTTAAGTGGTGGGTTTCAAAGCTGGAACAATAGCCATCTATTTTGCTAAATCTAGACATAAACAACGGTAATCGCGAGGAATCCACCTTAGCTTGCAACCCGGCCGCCAAACATTCATCAATCCGTTTGATAGATATTTCGCGTTTTAATTGCAAATTGCGACGAGCAAGTGCTTTAGACATGATTAGTTTAGATATGTATCGATAAACAAAACAACTTGTGGAACAAACAAATTTCAACCTTATGTACTATGATATAAGGTCCACCCGACAATATACTATCGAGTACGCAACTTAACTTATAAATATTAAATAATATTTGCGACGAATAATTCGTCTGACTACAACAGGTGTGTAAGTAATTCTTGTGAGAATTAATATAAGAATAAATGGTCGAAACGATTAGAAATAAGGCCAAGCGCGCACCACGACTTTTTGTCGCGCGATAATTTAGTCGCAGAAATGTAACGTATGTGTTTATATGGCAGTGCGCGCATATGCGACAAAAAAATCGCAGCGATTTTAAAATTGTGATTTGTCACATTTTTCCGCGACTGCTCGCGACGCGATTGTCGCAAAGTGAATTGCGGCATACGGAGTTGTATGGCCCCGCGCGCACTGCGATAATAAAATCGCACCCGGACCTCAGTCGGCATATCGCTCTCCAAGCGTCAACATGTCGGAACCTGCTGCTGAAGACGCTAGATGTTGACCATTTAATTATGGAAATAGAAGGAGATCACCTTTGTGGTATAAATACTCAAAGTCATACAGCGATCACATATTAAAGACAACGTTTCATGACAAACGACTGGTACGAAATCCATGTTGAGAATGAACAAACCGCGACTTTTTCATCGCAGTGCGCGCAGTGAATTTTCTGCGATATATTACAGCGCGATTCTAAAATCGTGTCGCAAAAACTAAAATCGTGGTGCGCGCTTAGGCTAAGACTTGCAATTCAACTATTTTTCGAATGATTACGAAAAGGAGGAGACGAAACGAAAACAATCTAGGTAGTTATGTATCTATTGACCACTTATAGTAAATAACAAAAGAGTTAGCACCGTGTTGTGCTGCCGTTGGAAAATAGACTGTGCGGGTGCGGGTTCGCGTTGAATGTTAAAAGTCGAGAGAAAGTAGAGAAAATGTTTATTAATGTTAAAATGTTAATAATTAAATGATTGTTGAAAGTTATGTTATAAAATGTTATAATTATCGAATGCACCCGGCCGCGATGGATCCGAAAAGTACACTGAATTTGGGTTAATGCAAATTATTGGTTAACGCGTCTTTTGCTGACAGGGCGCGCACGCGCCGCACGAGGCTTAGAACGTGTTAAAGGTGCATTGCACCGAACATCTTGCGGGGGGGCAAACGATGAGATGAGATGAAAATGTTAAAGGAATGATACAAGGTGATTGTACAATCGACTTAAAACTAGAATGTTATTCATTGAATGATATTTTTCTTAAAATTGGGGAGCTTCCCCTGTCCATATGTGTCGATTGACTCATCTCGCGTGTATGACATGTGAGCACTTTCACTCGCGCACTATTTATTTCTCCTTCACTCACACTTTTCGCTCGATATCGCGCACTAACACTGCACTTATCATCACTACAAATGTCACCGGTGCTGGTGCGACGTGCACTGCACGGCGTGGAGGCCGCGCTCGCGCTTGCTCGGGGCGGCGGCGGCGGCGGCTGGTTCGGTCGGCGTCTCTCGAAGATGTTGTCCGATGCTGCTGAATCCTCTGGATTCGTTGGGGTTGCCGGAGCTCTTAGAAGTCTCCATTGGCAACAGTTTTTTCGGCAAATTAGCACGATTGCTGTTATGATCATTGTGATCCAAAGGCAGTATATGGCAGTGTAGTGGTGTACATCATGTATAGAATAGTCGTTCTCGTCGGGTAGTAGACTTTCCTTTAGCGCTTTTATTCTTTCTTGTATGTTTTTATCTTCGTTTCTTTCCATAAAGTTCAAGCTGCTGTTTTCGAATTTTTCGACTGTAATGTTTATTATGTGGTTTATTGGGTCGATTTCGGGTGTAGGTATGCTGTATTTTAAATCTGCTTTACTTTGCATATTCATGTGCGTGTGAATTGCAAAGTTATCTGTTTTTACAATACAATTCTCCTCGATATAAATAATGTTGGCGCGTGTCAATGTCTGTGCCGTAACTCGATCTGTGCATATTGTTCGAAACTGACACCGATCGCAACAAAAATATCAGTAATAATTTGGCTTTGATAAACTAATCCACTTGTTCTGGCACGCGGCTATGCTTGTTTTGCATTGTAAATTCTCCTTTTCGTCCTTTATACACAAATCCTGGTCGGTGTTCATTTTGTATATGGGGACCTTAAGCGGGCACATATACGTAAACGTGTCTCGTATAATACATACTTCGAAATCTCTTTCCTGTAATGGCATGTATGCGTCCTTTTGAAGGTTCATTGCTACGTATCTATGGGGATAACAGATATCATATTTCTGTTTGAGCTATGCGGGACCGGAATAATGTTATAAAGATCGTAACGATCACGAGTTATTATTATTATTCTCTTTATTCAATTAGGGTCTTAGGTTAGGGTTTTACAATGTGAGTATAAAAGTAAAATATAAAAACACTTACAAAACATAACAAAAATATATAAACACATTATAAAAAATTCACAGATTTCGTGCCTCACACGACTATCGAGCACATTGGAAATGAATCTACGGAATTCGAAAAAATATTGTCGCTGAGCGACGAGAAAGTCTGGATAAGGAAAAAGTTACAAAATAAAACTACAACGTTGAATGATAATTATTTTATTCTTAGACTAACACAAGTATCCTGGACATAACGCATGTGAACAAACAAATTGCAAAATTTCCACACGCGTATCCAAGTTTGAATAATTGTCGCCGTGGCGCATAAGTATAGGTACATATTTCATTTTTCGATTAATAAGCAGGATATATTAATGTTCAAAGTACAAGAAAATTATTACACGGCAAATCCGTAGTCAACTCGAGAAGTGGTGATCGGCAGCGGCCCATTTGCTGCAAGATATGAAATTTTCTTGACAGCAGTTTGACGCGACGAGAGATGACCATAACAGCGTTTGTCTATGTTGCACCAAACCTGAGTTCCAATAGGTACTACCAGGGTTCAGCATCAGCTATCTTGGGTAATGCTCTACCATGTGCTCATCATGACGAATCGGGTGTCCAAAACAGCGTGTGCCTATGTTGCACCAAACCTGAGTTCCGCTAGGTACAACCAGGGTTCAGCATCAGCTCTATCTTGGGTACTACTCTCCTAAGTGCTCATCAAGACGAGTCGGATGACCAAAACAGCGTGTGCCTATGTTGCAACAAACCTGAGTTCCTTTAGGTACAGCCAGGGTTCAGCATCAGCTCTATCTTGGGTACTACTCTCCTAAGTGCTCATCGAGACGAGTCCGATGACCAAAACAGCGTGTGTTTATGTTGTATTAAACCCGAGCTCCACTAGGTACTGCCAGGGTTCAGCATCAGCTATCTGCTAGCAGCCGCCAGCAACATGCTGAGGTGAGACCATTTCGTGGCACTTTTTCTTTTGTATGTTTCTCTGTATAAGTTTTTATTTTGTGTTTCTCCCTCTCCCTCTCCCTCTCCCTCTCCCTCTCCCTCTCCCTCTCCCTCTCCCTCTCCCTCTCCCTCTCCCTCTCCCTCTCCCTCTCCCTCTCCCTCTCCCTCTCCCTCTCCCTCTCCCTCTCCCTCTCCCTCTCCCTCTCCCTCTCCCTCTCCCTCTCCCTCTCCCTCTCCCTCTCCCTCTCCCTCTCCCTCTCCCTCTCCCTCTCCCTCTCCCTCTCCCTCTCCCTCTCCCTCTCCCTCTCCCTCTCCCTCTCCCTCTCCCTCTCCCTCTCCCTCTCCCTCTCCCTCTCCCTCTCCCTCTCCCTCTCCCTCTCCCTCTCCCTCTCCCTCTCCCTCTCCCTCTCCCTCTCCCTCTCCCTCTCCCTCTCCCTCTCCCTCTCCCTCTCCCTCTCCCTCTCCCTCTCCCTCTCCCTCTCCCTCTCCCTCTCCCTCTCCCTCTCCCTCTCCCTCTCCCTCTCCCTCTCCCTCTCCCTCTCCCTCTCCCTCTCCCTCTCCCTCTCCCTCTCCCTCTCCCTCTCCCTCTCCCTCTCCCTCTCCATCTCCCTCTACCTCTGCCTCTGCCTCTATCTCTATTTCCACCACCACAAGAATGCATAGATTGTCGAATAGTGCGTTATCTACGCCCGTCTCAAACAGCATAGATAGAGTTAGACCAAGAAAAATCTGCAGCGATTTTGAAAGCCCACGCAGTGCAAGTGTTATTCTGCCGTCATAATCCCGATAATTCACAACAAACACCGATAACGAACTCTGCGAAACATGAAGTCATAAATGTCCAGTGAAAAATGTCGTTCTGACTTTTTGACTATTTTAAGGTTAGGCTACAGGGCAAACCCTTAACCCGATCGTCTTCGTTTTAGGCTCAAATTGTAGCTGACTAAATTGTCCAGAGCCGTTTTTCTCAAATTTTTGATATCATTCTTCGTTTCCAAATTATCGAGCACCAAAATCAAAAATTCGGAAAAAATTTAATTTTATTTTCACTATTTCGACCATAACTTTTTTTGTTTTTGACTTTCTCGAATAATTATTTTTGCACCTTACAGCTCTCGTGATTATGCGTCTTTTGAGCCTATTCTTTAATATCATATCTTCACAACTTACCGAGATATAAGGGGATCTCACTTTTTCGTGAAATCGGACCGTATACTGGAGCGAACGAAAAGACATTTCCAATGTCAAAACCTAACCTAGGGTGCCGCCGGCAGCGGGGCAGGGTCCAAGCTGCCGGTGGTCAGGGCCGCAGAGTGAGGAATCGACGTACTATACGCGCCGTGTCCAAAATTACCGCCTTCTGCATCTGACCCTTGATCCAACCACCCAGCGAGAGTCTCTCTAGGTGTTGGTCGAGACTCTTCGCTATGAGACCGTTCGCTGACACGACTATAGGAACAATGATCGTCGAGTCAACATCCCACATAGCGGTTATCTCGTGGGCTAAGTCTAGGTACTTGCTGGACTTGTCCTTCTCGGCCTTCACGAGATTCTCATCATGGGGGATGGTGACGTCGACGAGCACGGTCCGGCGCTGCGATCGATCTATCAGCACGATGTCAGGCTTATTGGCTACAATAGTCCTGTCAGTGATGATAGATCGATCCCAATAGAGCGTGGCACGACCATTTTCGAGAACTGGCGCAGGTGAGTACTTGTAGTACGGCACCGACCGAAATGTCGACCGTACCGTCCTTCAGGATATATTTCCGATGGTTCCCCTATCTTTGGCATAATTTTTTTTGTAATAATTCTATTGTGCATAATACCTTTAAGCATAACATACTGTTAGCATAAACTCACTTGGTACTGGATTGTTGCGCATACATACTCTACGCATAATTTTTATTGATCGAAGTATCTTTTGGCATAAATTTAATGTCCGAATCGAGACCTGGTATCTGTTTCATTTCGCATAATTTTATTTGTAATAATTTGTTTTTGCATAATTCGCAATTAAGCATAAAGTACTACAAGCATAAAATCTTATGGCATAGAAATGTTTTGCATACTTGCAAGAATCATATATGTTGTAGGCCGAATATTTTTTGGCGGAAATTAATTCGCCAAATTTTTCCCAATTCGCAACTATTATTTTCTCATAATTTCATTTCTGGCAACAGTTTGTTTTCGTGGGGTCGCAGTTCTAACCTAACCTAACCCACTTTTCTGGCAACAGTTTGTTTTCGTGGGGTCGCAGTTCTAACCTAACCTAACCCACTTTTCAGGCAACAGTTTGTTTTCGTGGGGTCGCAGTTCTAACCTAACCTAACCCACTTTTCAGGCAACAGTTTGTTTTCGTGGGGTCGCAGTTCTAACCTAACCTAACCCACTTTTCAGGCAACAGTTTGTTTTCGTGGGGTCGCAGTTCTAACCTAACCTAACCCACTTTTCTGGCAACAGTTTTTTTTCGTGGGGTCGCAGTTCTAACCTAACCTAACCCACTTTTCAGGCAACAGTTCGTTTTCGTGGGGTTCCAGTTCTAACCTAACCTAACCCACTTTTCAGGCAACAGTTCTATTTCTTGGGGGACGCAGTTTTAACCTAACCTAACCCACTTTTCTGGCAACAGTTTGTTTTCGTGGGGTCGCAGTTCTAACCTAACCTAACCCACTTTTCAGGCAACAGTTTGTTTTCGTGGGGTCGCAGTTCTAACCTAACCTAACCCACTTTTCAGGCAACAGTTTGTTTTCGTGGGGTCGCAGTTCTAACCTAACCTAACCCACTTTTATGGCAACAGTTTTTTTTCGTGGGGTCGCAGTTCTAACCTAACCTCACCCACTTTTCAGGCAACAGTTCGTTTTCGTGGGGTTCCAGTTCTAACCTAACCTAACCCACTTTTCAGGCAACAGTTCTATTTCTTGGGGGACGCAGTTTTAACCTAACCTAACCCACTTTTCTGGCAACAGTTTGTTTTCGTGGGGTCGCAGTTCTAACCTAACCTAACCCACTTTTCAGGCAACAGTTTGTTTTCGTGGGGTCGCAGTTCTAACCTAACCTAACCCACTTTTCAGTCAACAGTTTGTTTTCGTGGGGTCGCAGTTCTAACCTAGCCTAACCCACTTTTCTCGCAACAGTTTGTTTTCGTGGGGTCGCAGTTCTAACCTAACCTAACCCACTTTTCTGGCAACAGTTTGTTTTCGTGGGGTCGTAGTTCTAATCTAACCTAACCCACTTTTCAGGCAACAGTTCGTTTTCGTGGGGTTCCAGTTCTAACCTAACCTAACCCACTTTTCAGGCAACATTTTGTTTTCATGGGGTCGCAGTTCTAACCTAACCTAACCCACTTTTCTGGCAACAGTTTTTTTTCGTGGGGTCGCAGTTCTAACCTAACCTAACCCACTTTTCAGGCAACAGTTCGTTTTCGTGGGGTTCCAGTTCTAACCTAACCTAACCCACTTTTCAGGCAACAGTTCTATTTCTTGGGGGACGCAGTTTTAACCTAACCTAACCCACTTTTCTGGCAACAGTTTGTTTTCGTGGGGTCGCAGTTCTAACCTAACCTAGCCCACTTTTCAGGCAACAGTTTGTTTTCGTGGGGTCGCAGTTCTAACCTAACCTAACCCACTTTTCAGGCAACAGTTCGTTTTCGTGGGGTTCCAGTTCTAACCTAACCTAACCCACTTTTCAGGCAACAGTTCTATTTCTTGGGGGACGCAGTTTTAACCTAACCTAACCCACTTTTCTGGCAACAGTTTGTTTTCGTGGGGTCGCAGTTCTAACCTAACCTAACCCACTTTTCAGGCAACAGTTTGTTTTCGTGGGGTCGCAGTTCTAACCTAACCTAACCCATTTTTCAGTCAACAGTTTGTTTTCGTGGGGTCGCAGTTCTAACCTAGCCTAACCCACTTTTCTCGCAACAGTTTGTTTTTCGTGGGGTCGCAGTTCTAACCTAACCTAACCCACTTTTCTGGCAACAGTTTGTTTTCGTGGGGTCGTAGTTCTAATCTAACCTAACCCACTTTTCAGGCAACAGTTCGTTTTCGTGGGGTTCCAGTTCTAACCTAACCTAACCCACTTTTCAGGCAACAGTTTGTTTTCGTGGGGTCGCAGTTCTAACCTAACCTAACCCACTTTTCAGACAACAGTTCGTTTTCTTGGGGGACGCAGTTTTAACCTAACCTAACCCACTTTTCTGGCAACAGTTTGTTTTCGTTTGTTTTGTGAGCTAAAAATATGTATACATCCAAAATGCCAATAATATGTTCCCACCCAAAGTTACAATACAATACAATAATACTGTTTTTTTTTACGAATTATAAACGTAGACAGAGCTTTTAGTTACGGCTCTGCGTTAATGAGTCAGTCAGCTACATATTTAGGTGTTTTATGCATTGTTAAATATAAATTAGACTTGGATTTTATACAATCTGACGCTTTCTTTAATTTTAACATTCGTCGTAGATTATGACAGATGGGTTTTAGGTCATACAAGTTATACCAAATAGAAAGAATCGAAATACGTTTTCTTCGATGTAAATATTCGCCTAAATCCTATTATGCTAAACAGATTATGAAAATCACATTTCGGACATTTAAACAAATGCAAAATAAAATTATTCGTATCAAAATTCGGCCATGATAGTAGTAGTCTATTTAAGATTCGGACTTGGAAACATTCGGGCTATTGCATATTATACAAACTGAAGCTATCTGCAAATTTAACATTCGTCGAAAAATATTTCTGCCAAATAGGTTATGCCAGATGCGTTTCGGGTCACGGAAGTTATGCCAAATAGACGGAACCCATTTCCGATAGTTGTTCGTCATCATCACTTCGTCCGCAATTGCACAGGCAAAACCCTCGGTTTCTCCGAAGAGGTCCCCGAATCGTAACCAGTTCACCGACGCGAGCAGGTCCACATCGGGTCCCGTGAGGGCCTTGTAGAACCGCCCGTGTAGCTGCTTATCCTTCCATACCGCCTTGCGGTCCTCGGTGCTTAGTACTACAGGTTTGCGCCAGTTCTCGTTCGCCAAGGAGAGCGGCGTGAGGCCCTTGTCAGCTGCCACCACATCACGATGCATCCCACACTCGTTGTTGAGGAAATAATTCCTGAGATTGTACACCTCACGGTTGTGGAGATTTTTGGCGTTTATTATTATTATTATTAGAGCTTTATTTATTTCAGCGAATATAATGTTTGTTTATATGTTGTTGTATTATTTGTTAATTCTTTTCACTGATCCCTATTGGGTAAAAGCCTCCTCGAGTCCCTTCCATTGTTCTCTATCTGTAGCTAATTTCATCCAATTTATTCCTGTTTTTCCAACTATTTGAACTATGTCGTCTGACCAGCGCTTCTGTGGCCTTCCTTGATGTCTTTTTCCAGGTGGTCCTGTCCATTCAGTCACAGTCTTAGTCCATCTTTTGTCTGTATATCTTGACACATGACCAGCCCATTGCCATTTTAGACGCAGTGTTTGTTTTAGGGCATCCACAAGTTTAGTTCTTTTCCTGATCTCTTCATTTCTGACTTTATGTATTCGTCTTAACTTCAACATACTCCTTTCCATGGCATGTTGACATGTGGAAATTTTATTTTTTATTGTATTTGTGTATGTCCATGTTTGACAACCATATGTCAGACAAGGTAGTATGCAAGTGTCCATTATTATCTTTTTTAACTTTGGATGGTAGTCGCCTTTAAGTACTTCTTTTTGTGACCAGTATTTTCTCCATGTGTTGTTTATTCTTCTGTCGACTTCTTCTTCATTTTGTTTTTTATTGAAGGACACTTGTTTGCCTAGATAAATATAGTCATTTACGTACTCCACTTCGCTTCCATTCACTTTTATTATCCGAGTTTTAGAGTTGGTCATTACTTTAGTCTTTTCTATGTTCATGTACAGTCCGACGCGCATGCTCTCATTTGCCAGAGATTGCATCATTTCTTCTAGTTTCTTTGATGACTCGGCAAAGATGACAATGTCGTCTGCAAATCTGAGATGACTGAGATATTTGCCCCGTATCCACAGTCCTTGGTTACTCCAGTTGATGTTTTTTGAAGACTTCTTCCAATACTGCTATGAAAAGTTTGGGTGATAAGGGGTCTCCTTGTCTTACTCCCTTTCTTATTGGTATTTCCTCTCCAGTTTTTTCCAATCTTACTCTGCTGACGCTTTGATTGTAGATGTTTCTGATTATGTTTATGTAGGTTTTGTGTACTCCGCAGGATGTAAGTGCTTTCCAGATTGACTTGTGCGTTATGCTATCAAAAGCCTTTTTATAGTCAACAAAGGCTACATACAGAGGAAGGTTGAACTCACTGTATTTTTCAAAAATTTGTTGTAGCGTATGTATATGGTCTATAGTGGAGTAACTACTGCGGAAGCCGGCTTGTTCAACTGGTTGATTTTTGTCTATTTGCTGTGTTATGCGATTTAGCAGTATTGATGTGAAGAGTTTGTATATGCTAGACAGTAAGCTGATTGGCCTATAATTGCCAATGTCTAGTGGGTCTCCTTTCTTATAGAGAAGAACTATATCTGATATACACCATTGTTTGGGAACTTGTTCTGCTCTAAATATCGCATTGAACATTTGTGTCAGGTAAGGAAGCAATAGTGGTGCACCTATTTTTAACACTTCGTTACTGATGTTATCGGGCCCAGGACTTTTTTCCATTTTTAGTTTTTTAATATGTGCACTTATTTCTTGTTCACTTATTGATTGTAAGTCACTGCTTTGTATATTTTCCCAGGAATCATCTTCTTCGTTGTGTCTAATATCCGGATAGTCACTATAAAGTTCCTTGTAAAATTTCGTAGCTACATTTATGATGTCATCTCTTGTCTTGGTTTCGGTCTGTCCTTTTTTGAGTTTCTGTATCCATTCTTTATTTGTAGTTAGTTCTTTTTGAGCCCTTTTGCTGCTTCTATATTTTATTAGGTTATTTTCAATATTTTTTTTCCTATGCTCGTTGTAGTCTCTCTTTATAGCTTTGTTACATAGTTTGAATAGTGCTTTTAGTTCTTTTTTCATTTCTTTTGTTTTGTTTGGAGTTCGAATTAGTTGTGTGCGGCTGTTTATAAGGTTAATTGTTGATTTCTTTAGTATTTGATGTTCATTTCTCGCACTGTTGTTGGTTTTTAGACTATTTGTTATAACATTTTCCAACTTGTCGTAGTAACTCTGTATGTCATAACAATCTTGTATCATTTCCTTTTGCAATTTATCTTTTAAGTTTGTTATGTACTTAGCTTTTTCTTCATTTGTTTTTAATGACATTGGTGAGGATTTATAGGATCTTCTGGACTTTTTTGGTGTTTGTAGTATGACAGTTGATCTCACCAGTCTATGGTCAGATGGATAAGATATTTGATTCAAGACTTCTATATTTGTTATACATTTAGGATTATTGCACAAGATAAAGTCAATTTCGTTTCTAGTTTTGCCATTTGGCGCTTCCCATGTCCATCGACGACTAGGTTTCTTTTTGAAATATGTGTTCATAATAGATAATTTCTGTTCATAGGCGTATTGGATTAGTGTATTTCCTCTATCATTGCGTTTGCCATATCCAAAACTACCTAGAATTAGATTTTCATGTCTCTGTGGTTGCCCTATTTTGGCATTAAAGTCGCCCATTACTATAACTGTTTGCCTTTGTGAGTATTGTGCCTTTCGTAGATCGTCGTAAAATGTGCACATTTCCTCCTCACTAGCTTGTATGGTAGGGGCGTATGCTTGTATTAGAGTTATAACTTTGTCTCCAAACTTTAGTTGTAATGTTGCTACTCTTTCTGACAGTCCGTCAAAGCTGATAATGTTTTGTTTGTATATTTTTTTAACTAAAAATCCTACGCCGTGGTGGCCGCAGGTTTCTCCTATGTAGCAGAAAATGTATTCTTGTAGCTCTTCAATCTTGTTACCAATTTTTCTGACTTCACTAAGTCCAATTATGTCGAAGTCTATGTTCTTGATTGCTTGGAGTAGTTCTATCAGTCGCTCTGTGGTGGAGAGTGATCTCACATTGTAGGTGCAGATTTTTAACTTTTGTTTTTCCTTGGATGAAGGGTGAGGGTGGTGGTCTATTTCCCCACGGTGACCAGCCGGCTTGGGGAATGGTGTGGTAGTTGTTGTAGTTGTTGTTGTAGTTGTTGTTCTTGTAGCTGTTAGATTGTTATTTAATATATTTGTTTTGTCTAAGTTTGTTTTTTTCCGGCGGTTGCTGCTTGTTCGTTGCTATTGTTTACTTGTTTCGTTTTGTGAGTTTGTACGGGAGCGGTGCATGTTATCGAATGCATTTATTTTATTTATTTTATTGGGCACCTTTTGTATAATCTCCTCTTCCTGGGCTTGTTTGCTTGGTGTTTTTGATGGTGACCGTTTCCTCTTTTCTTTGCTTTTGTCTGGGTTTTCTTTCCCTTTGATTATGATTCTATCGTATTTTAGCAGGGCCACATTTCCTTTTTCTATCTCCTCCTTTTGTTTTTGTTTCAGCTCCTTCCTAATCTGCAGTATATCCTTAGGGAAGTCTTCGGTAGCATATATCTTCTCAGGGAGATATTTATTATTTTTTAGGATCTCTATTTTTCTCCAGGCAAGGGTAAGCTTCATTAGCACAGGTCTTCGTTTCTGTTCTTGTTTTTTACCAAGTCTTCGAACGTCGCTTATTTCCCATTTGTCAAACTCGTGGGTTTTGGTTCCTTTTCCTACGCTGTTCAGGGTTTCTATGACTAATTCCATTAATTCTGAGCTGTTTTCCTCAGTTTCCTCTAGTCCATGTAATATTATATTGTTTTTCCTTATATCTCGTTCTAGGTTATGAACTTTCGTTTTAAGCTTTGTAACTTCATCTGTAAGTATTTTGTTCTCTTCAGCAAGAGGTTTTAGCTTTTCATCCATTGTTGCGGTTAAGATGGTGGTTTGTGCTTTAAGTTCTTGTCTCACGATCTGCAAAAACATTTCCGTCTGGGAATCCATCTTTCCGTGAAACGGAACGCTTCGGTTAATGGTAGGAAATTTATTAATAGCCTGGCAACACTAGTCGCTCTATTTGACAGACGTCAAACGTATCGTTTTTTAAAAATGTCACTGTTTCCTGTTGACTATCTGTAGTTATGGATATGTATGTTATATCGAGCCCGTATTTCGACACTTTTCGCTTGAAATCAACACTTGTTCACTTGGATTTTCCGCGAATTAGGTCTCGGGACACTTATTTCACACTTGTAAAAAGGTTTTGTGGTGGAACACTTGTTTTTTCCGGAAAGATTAGCAAAATATTTCGAGAGCAAACAACAACGATCTTTCCCTGTCAGCTGTCAAACCGGAAGTTATTAATGGAATGCAAATCTCAAATATCATATATTGGTCAGTCATTCTAGCTTTAACTTTTAATAGTTTGTAGATGTTTTGAAGGTTTGTTTGTGTGTTGTCGATTGGTAGGGTAAGGTCGCTTAGAAGTTGACCAGAGATAGTGTTTAATTCTTTCTGTAGTTGCTCGGGGCTAATAATATGTATGTTCATTTTATCATTGTAAATGTTTGTTATGGTCTCTAATAACGTGTCTTGTATTGTTTTAAGGTAACTTAATAAATTATTTGCAGCCATGGCTACGACTGTAAATTGAGATATGCTCTCTGCGGCTGTGATTTCTTTCTCCATTGCAGTGGTGTCCTTTTCTAAAGAAAGTAAATGTTGGTGTATTAATTTGTGTTGCTTTTGTATCGTATCTTTGGTTCTTAAGAGCATGTTATATTCGGCTTCTACGATTGATGTTTGATTTTTCCACATTGTGACGAGGTGTTTTTCGTTTGTTCTGATAAGACTTATGTCCTTTTGATATTGTTGAGCGAATCTATCATCCAAGACTCCGAATAAAGTATTCGCTAGGTTCCCGACACTATTGATAAATCCCCGTCTCTTGCGTGTCTGCTGTTTCAGCTGATGTCTGGATAATACTTTATTGTAATGTTGCAGCTCATCGTATGAATGCCGTAGTTGTAGAAGGATGACGTCACAGTGTGAAAGGCTTCTTACTTGTTTACAAATAGTTTCCAATTGTTCGTTGTACTTTTTGTATGCAGTTACCCCTTCCCAGAAAGGGCTCATGTCGTAGTACGCAACTAGTTTCCACTCGTCTCTAACTAGCTGAATTGTTCCCAGTTTATCGAAGTACAACCCTTGACCTTCATTGATAGGCGTCATTTTGACGCAATTTCCAGCTGTAAAAATTGTAAGGAAATAAAATAGCATCATTAACATGGTTGCCATGTATCCCCTTTTGCCTGGTTTTTTTTGTTTTTGATTGTTTCAGGGAATTCTGTTCAGCGGGTAGTTTTTCTGGTTTAGGCTTTTCCAGGGGTAAGACAGATAGTTTTACTATGGGTCTTTTGAGTATTCCCTTTTCTGTTTTTAATGTTACTACTCTCACATATCCGTCTTGACCTGCGTGCACGTCGATTACTCGCCCAAGCGCCCATTTTCCTGCCGGCAAATTATCTTCGTGTATGACCACTATATCTCCTATTTCTAGGTTTTTCTGAGGATCGCACCATTTCTGTCTTGCTGTTAGTAGGCTTAAGTACTCAGACTTCCACCTTTTCCAAATGTCACTGAATATTTTTTGTGTCAAATTCCATTTCGTGCGTGCGTCCTCGTATGTTTCCATTATAGTGACTCCTGCTCTTCCTTGCAAGAAATGGGCTGGGGTCAATGTATTTAAGTCATCAATGTTATCGGTTAGTGGGCATAGTGGGCGAGAATTTAGGCAAGCTTCCAGTTGGGCCAAAATTGTTGCGTACTGTTCGTAAGTAAGTTTTTGTTCACCCACTACCCGTTTCAAATGATGTTTTAGGCTTCTGACTGCTCTTTCCCAGAGCCCGCCAGCGCTAGGCTAGGACGGGGCATTAAAATGCCACTCGATCTCCATTTCAGCGATATTCGCTAAGAAGTTATCGTCGAATGTGTTTTGGATTTCATTCCATTGTTGTTTCAAAATGTTATTTGCGCCTACGAAGTTGGTTCCTTGGTCTGAGTATAGGTGCTTTGGGGCTCCTTTTCTGGCGGTCATCCTCCTTAGAGCTGCCAGGAATGCTGAGCTTGTTAATTCTGTTACAAGCTCTAAGTGTACTGCTTTTGTGACCATGCAGATGAAAACGGCAACATAACCTTTCAACGTCCTGCTTCCACGTGCCTTGCTTGCTTTTATATCAACGAATCCCGTGTAATCGACTCCGGTGTGAAAAAATGGTTTTGCTTCGTTGACACGGGCGGCAGGAAGATCGCCCATCAGCTGATATTGTTTTTTCCCATCAATTTTTTGGCACTTGACACATTTTCGAACTTGTTGTTTGACTCTATTGTTTCCTCCCATTACCCAGTACTCTTCTCGCAGCTTGCTTGAAGTGAGCTTGGCTCCTCCGTGAAGTGTCATCAGGTGAGCGTGTTCTATGAGTAATGTAGCAAGACGCGATTCCTTCGGAATGATTTTTGGATGCTTCATCTCGTAAGATAAATGCGCTTCTTCGAGGCGACCTCCCACTCGAAGTATATCGTTGCTGTCCATGAAAGGGTACAATGTGACAAGATTGCTTCTTGTTTCGACTTTATTGTGCATACGTAAATGTTCAATATCTTCTCCTAATTCGTTGTTTTGCACACATTTAATTATAACCAATTTAGCTTTTCTCAACTCCGGTAATGTGAGATAGCTTGGTAAGCGTTGTCGCTTTAAAGTGAATGCCCTCAACATGTAGGCTACGATTCGTGTTACTTTTGTAATAGAATTATATTTTTCTAATAAATTGTATATGATATCATGTTTGTTATTGTTTTGCGCTACGTTCGATGCATGTGATTTTTTTTTCTCTTCTGTTGTAGTATATGTTGGTTTTTGAGAACTTTCAGGTTCTGGCTGGAAATCAGCTAACCATGTCGGCCCTGACCACGATAGGGAGTTGTCTTTTAATTGTGATGCTGTTTGTCCTCTGCTTGCAGCATCCGCGGGGTTTTCTGATGATTTTACATAGCGCCATTGTTCTTCGGGCATCACCTGTTTTATTTGTTCTACGCGATTAGCGACAAATGGCTTCCAACGGCTTGGTTGACCTTGCAACCATCCTAGGACGATTTTTGAATCACACCAGCCAAATGTCTCCACTGTATGTTGTTGTAAAGATGTTTTTATTTTTGCCATTAGCTTCGAAAGAAGATGTGCTCCACTTAATTCGAGCTTTGGAAGTGTTAATTGTTTCTTGTGTGGGACGACTTTTGTTTTCGCTGCGACGAGAATTGGTTTTGTTTGATGTTTAATCCGTGCATATACTACACAGGCGTAGGCTTCCAGTGATGCGTCGCAGTACCCGTGTAGTTGAATCATGTCATTCTGTTTACATAATAGCCATCTGGGTATTTTACATTCATTAATTAGGTGAATGTCTTCCTGTATTTTGGACCATTCCATGTATATTTCTTCTGGTATAGGGTGATCCCATTGAACGGTCTGTTTCCATACTTTTTGAAATAAAATTTTGAGTTTGGTGCTAAGTGGGGCAAGCCAGCCTAGTGGGTCAAAAAGCTTGGAGATGTCAGATAGGAGAGTTCTTTTTGTTGGTTTGTTGTTCTGTTTTTCAATTTTACATTGAAAGGTAAAAATGTCTTCTGCTGGATTCCAGCATAAACCGAGTGTTTTAGATATGTCATCTTGTTTAAAATTGATTAGTAGGTTTTGGTTTTCTTGATTGTTTTGTATATGTTCCAACACTTCTTGTTTGTTGGAGGACCATTTCCGCAAATTAAATCCTGCTGTTTTTAATAGATCTGTTATATCGTTGATTAATTTTATAGATTGTTCTATGGAGTGCGCACCGTGTACTAGATCATCCATGTAGAATGATTCTTCCAAAACTTTCGACGCTTCTGGGTAGTTTTCCCGTTCGTCACGTGCTAGCTTCTTTAGCGTCATCATGGCTAAAAAGCTTGCACTTTTTGTTCCGTATGTAACTGTTGTAAGCTGAAATGATTGTAATGTTCCGTGCTCGTCTCTCCAGATGATTTTTTGAAGAGGTTGGTCGTCTTCATGCACTAGGATCTGACGGAACATTTTTTCTAGGTCGGCACAGAACACAAACTCGTACTGCTTCCATTTTAGTAATAGTGTTTGTAAATCTTTTTGTAAATTTGGGCCCCTGTACATTAAGTCGTTTAGTGAGTACCCTGTTGATGTTTTGCTGGGAGCATTATACACGACTCTATACTTTGTAGAAAGTGATTCTGCGCGTTCCACAATGTGATGAGGATAGTAGCACTCCACCTTGTTGTTGCTTACGGCAGGTTTCATATGTCCTAAGTCGCTGTATTCCTTCATGAAGGCTTTGTATGCTTTAGCTAGTTTGCTTTGCTTCTGGAGCTTCTTTTCCATGTGCTTGAATTGAGCTATCGCTTTTGTTTTGGAGTCGCCTAACTTCTCTTGAAAGTTAGGTTTCATGGGAATACGCACTTCGTATCTGCCGTCCACTGTTCTGATTGTGTTTTCTTCATAATGTTTTATGCATTCCAAATCTTCCTGTGACAGATTCCCTTCTTCCATTATGTCTTCCACTTCCCAAAACTGTCGTATCTCTTCTAAGTTGTTTATGTATTTAATTACACAAACGGGTCTACCGCGATATAATTTCATTGTTTTTACCTTTAATTCCGACGTTTCAGCTGAGTTGCACCAGCTGTGGTCACGGACGGTGTGGTGGTGCAACTCAGCTGAAACGTCGGAATTAAAGGTAAAAACAATGAAATTATATCGCGGTAGACCCGTTTGTGTAATTAAATATGTGTACAAAACGCGAGAGTTTAAAGTGTTAAGTTGTTTATGATTATGTTACAATGGTAGGTTTCCAGTTCTTCTTCGTCGTTTCCGCTTAAAAGCCATCCGAGTTGGCTCTCTTGCGCGAGAGGCTGCAACTCATTTTCACCCTTTATTTTACCATCTAAAATTATCTGAGCGTTTACCACTGATCCTAGAAGCAGATCTACTGGACGACTAACGTTGAAGTCTGGATCGGCCAGGTTATGATTCTGTATCATGGACCACGAAGGTTTCGAGAATGTTTCGCCCGGCAGGCATTTCACAACTTTGTTCATGATAAAAACTTTCGCATGAAATGTGAAATCATTGTACATCGACATACATTGTATCTTCATTTTGCCCTTACAGTCGTTTTCTTTCTCTCCCAATCCATAGATGACGCCAGAACACTTATCTCGTTTTAAGTTAAGTATCTGAGCGGCCCGTTCTGTTATAAGTGAAATTTGGCTTCCTGGGTCTACCAGGGCCCGAAAGGTGTGGTAGGTGCCATCTGCTGCCTGCACTTTCAGTATGGCTGTAGCTAGTAAAGTTTCACAAAATGAAGTTTGTGAAATGTTTCAAATTTTGTATTAAAGGAAAAAATGGAAAAATTTTACGCTTCCGGCAGGACTTGAACCCGCATCCTCCACAATCCGTGTGTTGCTCTTAACCAATTGAGCTACGGAAGCCTACCAGGACATGTCCTTTAATACAAAATTTGGAATATCGCTCGCAGACGTATCTGCTTGATAAAAAATTGATTTAGTATGGGTTAGCACATTGTTACTGGTGAATTCTCAATGCAACTTGAGACTCCGGTGCCGTTAAAAGATGTAATTGTCTTTCGGTAGATGTCGCTATACGCCACCCCAAAGGCGTGTTTACATAAAGAATGGAATGGAAAGATTTGCGATGTCCTGGTAGGCTTCCGTAGCTCAATTGGTTAAGAGCAACACACGGATTGTGGAGGATGCGGGTTCAAGTCCTGCCGGAAGCGTAAATTTTTCCATTTTTTCCTTTAATACAAAATTTGGAATATCGCTCGCAGACGTATCTGCTTGATAAAAAATTGATTTTGTGAAATGTTTGTTACGTATTCCATCTGTTTATCCGAAGTAATTGCATTCGTTGCATAAGTTGAGGTCGATGACTGAGTCGCTGTTGCTGCACTTTTTACACACGCCTCGTGTAATAATGTGTTATGTTGACCTGAGCATTTCTGACATGTTTTATTTGAATTGCAGGCATTTCCATTATGACTAAATAAGCAATTTATGCATAACGCGAGTTTATTGACCGTTTGGAATCGTTTTTCCATTGACATTTGCAAAAAATGCCGACAACTGTAGATTCCGTGTGGTAACTTGCACAACGGACATTTGATAATTGAAACGTGCAGCGTTTTCGCAATAGTTACATTCCCATTGCTTTTGTTGGCTCCACTATTGCTGTTGTAATACGGACGATTATTGTATGATTGAATAGGCTTCTTCGTGTTGTTGGAGGTCGATGACTGTTGAGAGAAAATAAGGAAAGATCTTACTTGAATATCTCTTAGCGCTGCTCTGTTACTGCCAATACTACCACTGTTGCTGTTGAGACTCTGCTACTCCTCTCCTTCAAACGCTGCAACCTTCACTCGTTGAGTTTAAAAGTTCGTTCACCTCACACGACTATCAACCACAGTATCAAAACGCGCGAGGCCCTAGGTTCGAAGGACCATGTGCGGGTGCGGGTTCGCGTTGAATGTTAAAAGTCGAGAGAAAGTAGAGAAAATGTTTATTAATGTTAAAATGTTAATAATTAAATGATTGTTGAAAGTTATGTTATAAAATGTTATAATTATCGAATGCACCCGGCCGCGATGGATCCGAAAAGTACACTGAATTTGGGTTAATGCAAATTATTGGTTAACGCGTCTTTTGCTGACAGGCAAGGACCGGAAAACCCCTCTTTACGCTTAATCCTATCAATTCGGTAACCCAATCGATTCGGTTACCGTATCATTCGGTAACCCTATCATACTGTTACCTGATTGTAATGGTAACCTTATTGAAACGGTAACCCTAACCTTTAACCGAGTTAATCTCAAAACCCCATCGCGATAGGGTTTTTGTTAAGGGTTTTTAACAGGTTTTCATTCAGTTATGGTAACCTTTATTATCGGTTGCTTACTGGTTTGCTACATTAATAGTACATTATTGTCGAGGCTCGGAAGTAGCTACTTGCAGGCTGAGGATTCGTTTTAAACGGACGACCTTGGGAGTCCGTTTAATTGAATCCGAAGCCAGCAAGTAGCCTTCCAGCCGAGTCATATATAGTGCTTTTCTCAAAAATGGTGCAAGAAATATAAATATCCTAGAAATATTTTACAAAAGCAACGTTCTTACGTATATATTTTCACAGAAAAAAGTAGAAACAATTGAAAAAATTTGCTTTGCCGCCTTTTTATTTTTTTAATAAAAAAATAGAAATGTATTTTTCTGCCGAAAATACGCCAACCTATTTGAGACAGCTAAATAGTCGCGGTACTAATCATCTGTTTGGCTGTTTAATGGGCCTGTGCCTTCGTTTGATATGGCCATTTCAACTTTTAAAAAGTTTGGAACTCGACAAATAATGGAATTTGTATGCAACATTGCAGTCCCAAAATCGAGACTGCAATGTTTTTAACTTTTTAATTTTTGACTGACCATAAACTACGCGCTTCGCGACCTATTTTTTAAACGGCAAAGTCGACTTTGCCGTCCATTTTTGAGAAAAGTAGTTTTAGTGATGTGCCGTCAGAACTAAAAAAAATACTAAAAAATTTGTCAAAAAAGTGCAGGCCGTTTTTCGAGACATGCGTCGCTTAATGACATAGTCCGTCGGTCTCTTGCCACCATCAATGTGCCTGCTCTTCTTGAGCCGACTGGCATTATCAGAGATGATGGCAAGAGGCCCGATGGAGTGTCCTTAGTTCCTTGGAGCTTGGGACGGATGTTGGTGTGGGATGCTACCTGCGTAGACACACTGGCACCGTCCCACCTCCAACGGACTATTGTAAAAGCGGGCGGAGCGGCGGAAAGCGCCGAAATTCTAAAACGTAACAAATATAAGAGCCTCGGTAGAGAGTACCATTTTGTACCATTTGGTGTTGAAACTCTAGGTCCATGGGGTCCCAGCGCGCATAAGTTGTTCGCAGAAATCGCGAAGCGTCTGGTTGACGTAACTGGTGACCGAAGAGCTGGCGGCTACCTCGCACAACGTATCAGCATTGCGATACAGCGAGGAAATGCCGCCAGCATCCTTGGTACAATGCCTCAAGGGCCTATTTTAGATTTAAGCTAGTTATTAATTTCGTTTAGTAGTACCACTGTATATATATTGTATGTAAATAAATGTTTTCTATATAAAAAAATTGTTTATTTTATTTACTTTATTTATATTTTGTTGATTTTATTGATTTTACTTATTAAATTTATTTTATTTATTTTATTTATTTTATTTATTTTATTTATTTTATTTATTTTATTTATTTTATTTATTTTATTTATTTTATTTATTTTATTTATTTTATTTATTTTATTTATTTTATTTATTTTATTTATTTTATTTATTTTATTTATTTTATTTATTTTATTTATTTTATTTATTTTATTTATTTTATTTATTTTATTTATTTTATTTATTTTATTTATTTTATTTATTTTATTTATTTTATTTATTTTATTTATTTTATTTATTTTATTTATTTTATTTATTTTATTTATTTTATTTATTTTATTTATTTTATTTATTTTATTTATTTTATTTATTTTATTTATTTTATTTATTTTATTTATTTTATTTATTTTATTTATTTTATTTATTTTATTTATTTTATTTATTTTATTTATTTTATTTATTTTATTTATTTTATTTATTTTATTTATTTTATTTATTTTATTTATTTTATTTATTTTATTTATTTTATTTATTTTATTTATTTTATTTATTTTATTTATTTTATTTATTTTATTTATTTTATTTATTTTATTTATTTTATTTATTTTATTTATTTTATTTATTTTATTTATTTTATTTATTTTATTTATTTTATTTATTTTATTTATTTTATTTATATTATTTATTTTATTTATTTTATTTATTTTATTTATTTTATTTATTTTATTTATTTTATTTATTTTATTTATTTTATTTATTTTATTTATTTTATTTATTTTATTTATTTTATTTATTTTATTTATTTTATTTATTTTATTTAGTAAGTAAATCTTTATTTCAGTACATATATGAGATTGAGCATAAGTATTAGACATAAGGCGTAAGCAGGTACTCGAATAACATAAACCAAGAGTAGATTATACATGGTTCCTACACTAGGCAGTGCCTGTCCTGTAGGTAGCCGACACAGTTACGAGTATTCAAACGACAAGTAGCGCGATAGTTAACACAATCAGACATAGATTATTGTAGGTCATAATTACTATAAAACTAAGCTTATTTAAATAATTTACACATAAATCAATTTATCCTATCATGCTGCGAGGTTAAATATTATATTTACAGTTTGAGCTTAGTAATTTGTAGCGAAATGCAGGTGTGTATGTATACGTGAGTGTGCAAGTGAAGGGGGAGTTTGTTTTACATACAAACAAATGTTATGTTTGTGTATAAGTAAATAAACTAGTCCATGTGTTTATCCTCGGTATTTCTTCTATTTCCTCGTAAGATAGCGTATTGAGCCATGTTTTAAGTTTGCGTTTTAGTTCTGCGATTGAGCAATCTTTAAAACTAACTGTTGCACTAACTTTGTTGTAGATGTAAGGTTGGAGAAATACTATAAATCTCTTAGCGAATGCTGTTTTAACTGTTGGGATGGGAATTTTATACTTTCGTTTTTGCATTATAGCTGAGAGATCTGATGATCCAAGAACTCGAGCGTGTTCGTTCAGCACTACCCGCATAATAAACAAACTACGAACGTTTAGTACATCCATATACCCATACACTTGCTTGGTTGGGTACAAGACTGACTTCTTAAGAATAACTTTTAGTACCGCACGTTGAGCTCTTTCTAACATAATCATAGCTGTTTTAGCAGCCCCACCCCAAGCAGTTATGCAATAAGACAAAATCGGTTGGCAGATACTAACATAAACAGTGCTAAGAAGCTTTTTATCAGCGGAATTGCGCAGGTTCTTAAATATATATATTAATTTACGTATACGATTGGCAGTGAGTAGTATGTGTTGTTGAAAGTCAAGCTTTTCGTCAAATGTAACGCCAAGATATTTTAACGTTTTGGCCCGACTGATATGCTCACAACTACAGTTTGGAATTTGCGACCCGAATGGGCTGCATCTATGTATCACGATATCCGGCAAGCTAGCAGGCGCGGAAGCTTTAGATTTATGAAAGCATACAAACTTAGACTTGTCAACATTTAAAGTAGGTTGTGTTGAAGCCTTTTGGCCACCACTGCCATTCCTTTCTCGGCGGATTTGACAACTTTACTCCACGTGTCTTCATGAAATAGAATGGCAGTGTCATCCGCGTAACATATGACGTCTGCCTGTTCAATGTTTGCATTAGCTATGTCATTCACGTATAAAATGAAGAGTGTGGGGCCCAAAATACTGCCTTGCGGGACACCAAAATCTAACTCTACCGCGCCGCTCATATCTTTGCCTATCTTTAGTCTCTGGGTCCGACAGGTCAAATAACTCTGAAACCAGCTTAGGGCGTTTCCCCTTACCCCACATAGCTCCAGCTTTTTTAAAAGTATAGGGACCGAAACCGTGTCAAACGCCTTCGCGAGGTCCAAGAATACTCCCAAGCAGGCCTTACCGTTATCTAAGTATCCTGAGATGAGCTTGGTCATGAGCTCTACAGCGTCAGCAGTCGACCTCTTTGCTCGGAATCCATATTGGTGTTCAGAAAGGATGTTATTCTTTTCTAAGTAACTTACTAAGCGCCTGTTCACCACTTTCTCTAAGATTTTAGAAAAGGCTCCCAGCAAAGAGATCGGTCTGTAGTTGCTAGGATTAGATTTAGCACCTGATTTGTGGATAGGAACAACAGCAGATACCTTCCACTCTTCAGGAAAAACTCCTTCAGATAGGCTGAGATTAAAAATATGAGTGAGAGGTACCGCTATTATACTCTTGAGAACCTTAAGTAAGCGGTTTGTTACCCCATCAATGCCCGGTGCACTGTCTGTTTTTAAACCGTTGATGAGGGATTTTACTTCAGCTACGTCGGTAGGATACAGGAATATAGATTGAGCAGAAGATACCTGGACCGAAGTCTTACTAGCTAAATTTTCCTGCGTGCTATTGAGTGACGTTAATATATTACCAGCAAGACATCGGCCCACACTCGAGAAGTATTCATTGCAGTGGTCTAGAGATTCAGTTACTGAGTTCTTAATGAGTGTGAGTTCCAGAGGTATTTTAGCAGTTTTCCTGGTATACGTAATAGTTTTAATAGTATTCCAAAGCTTTTTTGGGTCATTTTTGCTTTTTTCCAGCTCTAGCGATTCGTATTTGTATTTTAACTTCTTTATTAAATTATTATAAAAGTTTTTGTATCGAGTATATATCAACTTTAGGCTTTCATCGTTAGGGTTGTTACGGCATTTTGCATGCAGACGATCTCGGTGCTTGGAACATCTAATTAGACCCGGAGTCATCCATGGTTTGATAGCGAATTTGGAACGACTAACAGTAACCTCTTTAGTGTGTTTGTGAATGACACTGCAGAACAACTCATTAAAAGCTTGAACCGAATCAATTACAGAGATCGAACTTGTCACGCGACTCCAGTCCAGTCGTTTTAGTTCGTCCTCAACGGAGGCAAAATCTATTTTGTTGGTCTGACGTCGTTTTTGGACCGGATGCGCTATTCTAGTTTTTATTCCTGCAATCACCATATCGTGATCAGTGACGTTTGACTTACATACTACCGACGAAGCATGATAACGAGATGAAACGTGGATGTGGTCTAAGCAAGCGGCACCTCTAGTAGGTTCATTTACAGTCGGGATAAGATTGAGTTCCGCGAGTGAGCACAGATAATTTGTGCGAGTAGTAAGTTGATTTGAGTCTACTGATAGAGTATCGATATTTATGTCCCCGGCTACTATCTTACAATGCGATGTTTTGATGGATGTGATTACTGATGCAATCGAATTAATGAAGACTGAAGTGTCAGGAAAGGACGGAGAGCGGTATATAGCAACAACACTAAAATTATTCTTCACTGTCACCAACAGACAATCAGCTTCATCAACCTTTGGCTCTGTTGCTTGCGCAGGCCATTTATTGTGCACATAGACTACAACACCTCCCGCTCTATTAGTGACTTTTTGAGTCCTAAAAGATTGATAGCCATCTATTTGTGGTATGATTGAACAATCGTGAATCCAGCATTCCGTTAGGACTATTACGTCAATAGTCATATTAAGTCTTAGTAAAAGAACTAAAAACTGATCAAAGTTTTTCTGCAAACTCCTAATGTTTAAGGTAATAATTTTGACATTAAAACGGCTATCTATAACGGTATTACAGAGCTCTGGGAGTTCTACAGAAAGGCAAGTTGGTTCCTGCGAATCAAGGTCACGCAAAATTTCTGACTTACTCGTTATAAATATAATAAACAAACTTTAATATGCGATTTTATTCCGACGTTAACGTTAACTTGCCTTCGACGTTTCGAGGAGCAGTTGGATATGCTATGCGAGTAGAGGTTGAATGCTGGACTAGTTATGTGTGTGTGTACAGAGATGTATGTGTGTATGAAACTTATATCTAGTAATGTTTGTACATTTAGTGTTCTATATGTCCATTCCATCAGCCAGCTGGGTGTTTTGAGGATCTTCGCTCGGTTCCTTGCTGGGGATGGTGGGTGTTGGTCCTGGTACATTGAGGATGCGAGTAATGTCGGCATGAGTTCTAACATTAATGGCCGCTGCTCCTTTTCCTCTTCCTTCGCACTTCTTGACAAAAATTTTCCCCCCAGTCGTCCAGCAAAACTTATACCCAGCCTTTTCTTTAAATTGTATCCGACATTCACGAAATAAAGTTCTCTGTTCACGGGTTAGCCGTTCGTTGAAGTAGATGGTTCTTAAAGGTCCCTCAAGGTTGATGTCCTTAGTAGTTAAGCGCTTGGATTTCGCTAACTTTAGGAATTGATCGCGAGTGTTGCGTCGGTATTTATTTTATTTATTTTATTTATTTTATTTATTTTATTTATTTTATTTATTTTATTTATTTTATTTATTTTATTTATTTTATTTATTTTATTTATTTTATTTATTTTATTTATTTTATTTATTTTATTTATTTTATTTATTTTATTTATTTTATTTATTTTATTTATTTTATTTATTTTATTTATTTTATTTATTTTATTTATTTTATTTATTTTATTTATTTTATTTATTTTATTTATTTTATTTATTTTATTTATTTTATTTATTTTATTTATTTTATTTATTTTATTTATTTTATTTATTTTATTTATTTTATTTATTTTATTTATTTTATTTATTTTATTTATTTTATTTATTTTATTTATTTTATTTATTTTATTTATTTTATTTATTTTATTTATTTTATTTATTTTATTTATTTTATTAATTTTATTTATTTTATTTATTTTATTAATTTTATTTATTTTATTTATTTTATTTATTTTATTTATTTTATTTATTTTATTTATTTTATTTATTTTATTTATTTTATTTATTTTATTTATTTTATTTATTTTATTTATTTTATTTATTTTATTTATTTGTCTTATTTGTCTTATTTGTCTTATTTGTCTTATTTGTCTTATTTGTCTTATTTGTCTTTTTTGTCTTTTTTGTCTTTTTTGTCTTTTTTGTCTTTTTTGTCTTATTTGTCTTATTTATCTTATTTATCTTATTTATCTTATTTATCTTATTTATCTTATTTATATTATTTATCTTATTTATCTTATTTATCTTATTTATCTTATTTATCTTATTTATCTTATTTATATCATTTATCTTATTTATCTTATTTATCTTATTTGTCTTATTTGTCTTATTTGTCTTATTTGTCTTATTTGTCTTATTTGTCTTATTTATCTTATTTATCTTATTTATCTTATTTATTTAATTTATCTAAATTATTTAATTTATCTAATTTATTTAATTTATCTAATTTATTTAATTTATATAATTTATTTAATTTATTTAATTTATTTAATTTATTTAATTTATTTAATTTATTTAATTTATTTAATTTATTTAATTTATTTAATTTATTTAATTTATTTAATTTATTTAATTTATTTAATTTATTTAATTTATTTAATTTATTTAATTTATTTAATTTATTTAATTTATTTAATTTATTTAATTTATTTAATTTATTTAATTTATTTAATTTATTTAATTTATTTAATTTATTTAATTTATTTAATTTATTTAATTTATTTAATTTATTTAATTTATTTAATT
Source organism: Cydia splendana (assembly GCF_910591565.1). Taxonomy (NCBI): domain Eukaryota; kingdom Metazoa; phylum Arthropoda; class Insecta; order Lepidoptera; family Tortricidae; genus Cydia; species Cydia splendana. The sequence goes on along the minus strand of NC_085962.1, from coordinate 26,114,881 downwards.
TATTTAATTTATTTAATTTATTTAATTTATTTAATTTATTTAATTTATTTAATTTATTTAATTTATTTAATTTATTTAATTTATTTAATTTATATAATTTATTTAATTTATTTAATTAATTTAATTTAATTTATTAAACTTATTTAATTTATTGATTTTAATTATTTTAGTTATAATATAATAATATTTATAATAAGAACACACCACACAAGTAGGTATAAAGATAAACAAAAGAAAGGCAAAAAAAACTTGTTTGTGCTGGAGGCTTCATAGACCGCCCATGCCAACCTCGGTTATTCAATAATAAGTAGACCTGGAGACCTCGGGTGACCCTAGGGCTGGCTCATTCCTAGGTCAACGAGTAGGCATAGCCATCCAGCGGGGTAATGTAGCCAGCCTCATGGGCACCCTTCCGCAGGGCACAGACTTGGGGGACCTTTCATAGGCCTTTCATATTTTTTCTATTGTTGTTAAATTTTTAAGTAGGTTTATTTTAATGTTAGTTTAGTTTTGTAGGTAGTTTTAATTTTAGGTTACATTTACGTTATCTTCTCTGTTGTATTTGTTAATTATACCTATTATATAATAAGTTGAATTTAAGTGTGCGTAAAGATTACAATCGTTTGAACTGGTCAAAAACCTCATAATGAGGTAACTGAATAGACTGGGTTTTTATTTCGGTTACCGGTAACAGAGGTTAACTCGATCTGATACGGTTACCGAATCAAAGTGTTACCTTATTAAGCGGTTACCGTTATGGTAGGGGTTTTTATAAACACCTCTAAAATAACCCTATGAAAAACCCCGGTTAAGGTAACCGGTTCCTGTCCCTGCTGACAGGGCGCGCACGGCGCACGAGGCTTAGAAGGTGTTAAAGGTGCATTGCACCGAACATAGACCTTAAGCAACTGTAGATAGGTTCGTGAATACTTTGCGCCAGTTATGAGTACGTAACGTAAGTATGTAAATATTTTAGCAGAAAGTAACAAGTAAGTATTAATTAGGATTAACTATGTAATTTATGTGAATATTAATGGACATCTATCTGTGAACATTATTCAATAATAATGCACGATATTTGTATACTAAATACGTAGGCAAAATATTACTACTTAAATTTATCTTATGTATTATATTCACTTTATAAAATAACAATAACTAAATGTAATTATCGCTATTCTTAAAGTCTCCAAATTAACACTATTGCACTTAGGTATAGGTTATAATATTACGCAATCAGAAATGGCACGCGGTGCAACTATTATCCGACTAAATTTAGAAGTATTCTATTCCGACAGTGTCAATATTAAATTCAAAACCTATTTAATTTGGTCGTGTAATATGATTGCATCATCAATTCGATCGGTTAAAATTCGATAATTTTAATGTAATATGATAAAATAACTGTATTTCGATAGGATTTTAAGCGTTTTAAAGTAACTATATCTGTAGGCAGCTAAACAATTGCTTTTTATTGTACTTTGGAGGAATAATGGCTACGGGCTCGATGCTAATTACCTTTGCGATATTTAAACAATTACTAAGATTATTTGTATAAGAATGTAACTATGTATTGTGCGATGTATACGAAAAGCGAAACGAAAATTAACGATATGGTAACGAGACGAAACTAGCGACAGTTCTAACGAAACGAAAGTGGTTCAACGTCACTCCTGGCCCCGAGACAGGGGAGCTGTTCTCGGTTTTAGGAGGATCCGGTTCGAAGGAACAAAATGTACAATCGCCCTCGAGCAGGGAAATTGTATTTGGCGAGAAATTAAACAATCTAATGCCAGTGAAAGCGAATCAATCGAAAGCCAACTCACCCCGTCTCTGCACGCCGAACTGCTGGTCGGTACCGACACTCTCCATGGGCGAGCTGATGCTGTAGTGGCTGGGGCGAGGGTTTTTAGCACACAAATCGACAGTTTTAGTGGTATTTTTGATTTATCACGACGAACGGGCTTGCGCATTCGGTCATGAGCAGCCATCAAATCGATCTACCTTCAACTGGCTTTTATAAACGTCAAAATATTCGAAACTACCCTACCAAACTGTCGCTAATTTATGCGTTCCATTTTACTATATATAGAAATGACATGTATCAAATAATAACAAATAAAACTAAACTAGATAGGTATGGTGTCCGGAACCATCACTCACAAAATATAATAAACTAACTAAGTAAAGTGAACTCTAATACAAGTGTGCTACAAACTAAAGTAAGTCGAGAGGATTACAAACACCTGGCGGCTCGCTTATCAGTTGCTGCATAAACAGTACGCTAGTACAGAGTACGCTACGATGACAGATTAAACGGACAAGTTAAAAAGTGCGTTATCGGATAACAAATCTCGGTTGCAACAAAATACATCAGATAACGGGTCTAATTCAGGTAATAGGAAGCGTAAACCCAACCCAGAGATGCAAGATTTGATGACCTTTAAACAGGATATTGGAGAACGGTTAGACGAGATTAAACAAAACCAAGATACACAAATCCAAAAGCTTCAGGATTCTATCGATGCATTAAATGTACAAAACAAAGAGATCATGAAAACAAATTCGAACATAGAAAAGATTCTCTTAAGTACACAAAGCATATACAAAGACCTAAAACAGAAAGTTAATAATTTAGAAGGCGGGCATAGTGAAGCTGTGCTAAAAATTAATGCACTCGAAGAACAAGTTGAGGACATGCAAAGAGCCCAGCGCGTATCCTCCTTAGAGATAAGAAATATGCCTGAAGTTGATAATGAAAATTTGGATGAAGTTTTACAAAAACTACATAATTCACTAGAAGTCTCAGTTTCTTCAGATCAGATTAAACAAGTCCGGCGCATTAAAGCCAGTAAGAGTAAAGTAATTATCGTGGAATATCTTAACATTCGCGCGAGTGCCGCAGTATTAAAAGCATTAAAGGCCTACAATAAAACGCACAAAGAAGACAAGTATAATACTACGTGCCTCGACCTGCCGGGTAAGAAAACCCCTATATATATTAGCGAATCCTTAACACCGACTGCCAGGAAACTACACTTTCTTGCACGTGAACTGCGTAAGGACCATGGCTACCAGCACTGTTGGACTTCGAAGGGACGCGTATTTGTTAAGTATACCGACGGAACTCCTCCCATTCAGATCAAGTCTGTCCAACAAGTAGAAGCTCTGAAAAAACCGACAGTTACTGAAGAAGCACCTGTGCAGTATGAACATGATCCTGTACCCGTTCAGATTGATTCTACGGATGAAGTGGAGGCTTCTAACACTGGTGAAATGTGACTATTTTTTGAAAACATTATGTATCGTAGGTTAAATCGTAGATTATTAGTTCTTGCACATTTTTGTTTACTATTATTACTCACACAAGGCATAACTTCAATGTCTAAATTCACACACATTAATACACACTATACACAACCCCACATGCTCAATTATATCCTTGTTTTGCCATTTATAAATTTATGCTGCATTGTATTCTGGGCCACGTATGCCACTGCTCCTTCAACAATACTTACTTATTTTTTCTTTGCATATTTCGATCATGTGTGACGTTGAAAAAAATTCTAGTGATATTGACAATAGTGTCAATATCGGGCAATCAGTGGCGCTGAGTGTCCCAGAGCAATGCAAAAGTGTCTTGGGTAATTCTAATGATTCGTTGAAGATTTTCACATTAAATATAAGAAGCATTAATCGGAATTTTAGTGATCTTCAAGTACTCCTTACTAGGCTAAATATTAATTATGACGTTATTGTGCTCACTGAATGTTGGCTGAATAAAAGTACGGTATTACCCAAATTACATAACTATCGGTCTTTTGCTACTAAGTAGTCGTTAATTTAACCAGAACGATGGCGTTGTTATATACGTTAAAGAAAATATGTTGTATAACACAGTTGAACCTACTGTGTAATGGAAAAATATTTAGATAACAAAATACTTCTATGAAGCCGGACGGGCGATTAAATCTGTATCTCGAATAGTGTCAATGGGCTGTCAAGTTGACAGCGATTCCGCGTTGCCAGGGAGATAATTCCGAATCCCTTCGACACCAGTTCGGTCGATAACTAGTTCTTACCAAAATAATTATTATAATTCTCGATGAACGGGTAGAAATGTATAGATTGTCGAGTCTTCCTTTTCTTTTCTTAAAAAATATCATACCGTGCTTGTCCAGCAGCGCTTACCACGCTCTGGTTTAATTTCCGTATTTAGAATTTCACGTCAGTTTGGTTAAATGCCTTGGGATTGTAACCCTGGCAACATCGAAAAAGAGGCCCTCAGGAGACAGTGATTCCGCCATTTTTCACTTGGATTTTCTTCCCCGACCCAGCCGAGCTCGGCTTTAAATTAAATATTTGGGACAACGTTCTCATCTTTGCTGCCCTCAGTGTGTGATCGTGCCTTGCGGTTAACCCGTTTCCCGAAAGGGCGAGCCAGGCGCGTCCTGGGCTCTCCGGAGTTGACATTCGCTCACTCATAAACCCCCGCAAGACGATTTTCCTCCGACAGGAGGTGTCTACTAGGGGCGCGGCCTTTGGTAGGCCAGATCCTGTACCAGTCGACCTGTGCAGCTGGCCCCGCCAGAGTCGGAGCTATTGGAACCTCCGGCCATCTGGTCGAGAGAGCCGTCGACTGTCGCTACAGTGCAGCTAAGCCTTTCACTATTTTTCCCTAAACTGCGATTTTGGACTATTCACCTTTTAGTATTAACTATCAAATAGCGCAATCGACCAAGTATCACCAACGATAATTAAAACCTGGTTATATAGACATAAATTTAGAATTTAATTTACTACCAATAAGTCATCAAATAGTGATTAAGCCTAAAAGTGTAATCTTAACTAGCCCGACAATTAAATTGTTCCTGTCCACTATCGGGTTGTTTGTTTTATCTCCTTCGGTGAACCTTAGTTTAAAAAATTAGTATTACAGCGGCGCCCGAATAGGTTTGGTGATATTTGGCTTCTTTCCCTCCAAAATTCAGCGAAGGTTTGAGCTTGGTTGTTTTGCGCTATTGTATTTCACTGTAACTTACTTTAAAAATATTTAAATTTAATTGAGTTTTGGTTAGCAAGAGTCTAACCACATGTTTTGTCTGGCACAGTCAGCACCTACTGTTGTATTACACTTCCATGTCATTTTACGGTACTAGGTTGATCTAGGGAAGAAAATCCATTGTTTACATTTATTTTTTAGTTGTATTTACTTTAAGGACTCTTTACATCCACTTTTATTTTTATGAAAACATTATTTTCAGTGTGTTTAATGTTATTTCATATTACTTGTTGACTCTTTAAGAGTGTGCTATACCTAAACTGGTGAACTTAAACTTGTTGTTGGTCGATAACGCTATAACATTCTTTAACTTATAAACTAGGTAATTATTTCTTTTCGGGAAAAAATATACGGAAAATACATTTAATATTTAATAGTGATAACCTTTACTACTGTAACAATGGCGAATGAGACCGCTTTGGAGGAGCGTCCAATAGCTTTTAACCTCTTAAAAAAAGATGAACTCGAGTATGAAGTGACGGTGCGCCTCGGGGTACCACTGACTACAGTGATGGAGCTCCGGAGCCAGCTCCGGAAGTTGAATCAGGAGATTCCCACTGACGAGGTCGCAGATTACAATGGTGACGTCAAGGAAGAACTAGACATAATATCTGCAAAGATGGACGACCTTCGTGACCAGCTGCAGTCACCAGCACAGCGTCGTTCTTCCTTGAAGCTTCTTAACCGCGTACAGGCGGTTGCACACTATCTTTACCACCGTCTAACCCGCCTAACACCAACTGAATCAGAGGCCTCAAGGCATTGTGAATTGAGTGATCAGTTGGATAAACTACTATCTCGCCTTGACAATGTGTTGATTAATTTTAGAAGTGCATTGTCAAGGGATGTCGCACTCGAGGTTGACAAACCGAATCCTACGGCCTTACCAGCATGCACAAAACACCATAATTTGGTGCAAAAATTAAATTTAAAATATGACGGCAAGACCTGTGTCAAAGCGTTCCTACGTAAGTTAGAGCAAGTGCGTGTGTCACGTGACATACCGGATTCAACCTTATTTCGCTCCGCCTGCGAACTCTTCACGGACGAGGCATCCTCGTGGTTTAACGGAATCTGTGATCAAGTACACTGCTGGACGGACCTAAAGGCTGTGATGATCCGTGATTACCTCCCATTAGATTATAATGTCCGACTTATGAGGGAAATACGTGCTAGGACGCAGGGTTTTGATGAGTCAATAGTTAACTATGTCAGCGTAATGCTTAATTATTTTTCCCGTTTAGAGACACCCTTACCAGAGTCCGAGAAATTAAGTATATTGGTACAAAACGTCAGACCATTCTATTCTAAACAACTGGCATTATTTAAAATAGAATCTATAAGTGACCTTAAAGATCGTTGTCGGCAGCTAGAGGCCGCCACTCAAAGCGCCAAACGTTTTGCCGAGCCTGACAGAGATTTAAGTAAATCACTGGCCCACGATTTGGTTTACAAGCCACTCACAACAAAAACTGTCTCGGCAGTGCAAGCGTCGGCTGACTTTTGTGTGCGGTGCCGCGTGGACGGTCACACCTTGAAAACTTGTAAAGCAGCTCCTAAGCTCGTTTGTTATCGCTGCGGCGAGAAGGACGTAACAGCCCGTACTTGCCCTAAATGTGCGTCCACACCTAGTACCTCAACTATTTCACAGTTGACCTATTTTGAATTTGACAGATTTAATCATTCGATTTCAGCTGCAGCCAATCAGCCCCGATATGGTTCTTACAATAATTAAAGGCTTGAAATCAAATGCTATGGGCGGTGATGGCATAAAAAATAGATATGATCATGATGACATTACCTAACAGTTTGGACATAATAACAAAATTGATAAATGCTTCTATTCTGACTTCCTCTTTTCCTGACGCCTGGAAGCAAGCAATTGTACGACCCCTCCCTAAGATTGCAAATCCTACCCAGCTTAAAGATCTTAGACCAGTAAGTCTATTGCCCTGTCTGTCTAAGGTGTCGGAGAAGGTTGTGTGCTTGCAACTAACAGAATATATAGAGGATTGAATTATTTGAAAACATAATGGAATCTGCCCTACTTAAAATATCATCTTCTAGTAAGAAATTGCTTATATGCGGCGACTTTAATGTAAATATTATGGAAAATTCAACAATGTCTTGTAGATTATTGAATCTTTTTAAATCTTGTAATCTCAACCACATGTTTATGGAGCCCACTAGAGTGACTGCTACTAGTGCAACCTGTATAGATAATATTTTCATAGATATTTTTCCTATTGCTAAAAAAGTTATCAGCAATTTAGAATCAGACCACTTAGGTCAATTAATGGTATTTGAGGCATTAAGGAAAAATACCATGAGAAAACAAATAACTTTTGTACCAGTAACCTCGGACCGCGTGGAAAGAATGAAGCTAAGTTTAGTTCAGGCGCTACCCTTTTTGTCTTCCGATATGAGTCCTAATAGTATGTATAATTCATTCTTTCACACTTTTATGGATCATTATAATGCGATATTCACCTCAAAATCGGTCGTAGTTAGTGGTGCATCAGTTTTTAGTGAGTGGGCTACTGCGGACTTACATCAAAGAAGACGTGAACTGTATGCCTTATATGAGGAACGGCGGTTTAATCAGAGTGATGAATTTAAAGAACATGTGAAGGAGTATTCGAAGAAGTTTAAAGTAGATTGTCATATAGCTAAGCGAAATTATCTAAGTCAGAAAATAAAAAGTAGTTCCGACATTGTTAAAGCAACCTGGAAAGTTATAAATGTGGAGACCGGTCGCTCTAAACACACAATTAAAGAGCTTAAACTAAACATTGATAACAAAATTATAGATTCCAATTTAGAAGTAGCTACAGAATTTGAAAAATTTTTCACCGAGGTACCAGTATCCACAACTAAGGATTTAAATTCATCACCCTCATCTGCTGTTACATTATTAAAACATAACGCTCCAGAGTGTTGTGGAGACCTTCATTTTGAACATGTTTGTACCTCAGATGTAATAAAGGCGTTTAAATCAATTAATGTCAAAAAAACTAATGACCTCTGGGGAGTCTCTGTCCATGCTGTCAAATCCTTAGTAGAAATTGTAGCGCCTGACTTGGTAGTTATATTTAACAACAGTGTTGATTGCGGCGAGTTTCCTGATCTAATGAAACATAGTAAAGTAATTCCTTTATTTAAATCTGGTAGCAGCTCTGACCCCACTAACTTTAGACCGATATCTGTGCTACCAACATTTAGCAAGATTTTAGAAAAATTAGTTCTTTCTCAATTAGTACGACATTTTAACGTTAATAATTTGATGCACAATAAGCAGTTTGGTTTTACACGGGGTCGCTCAACAACCGATGCCGGTGTTGAGCTAATTAAGCATATTTTCGATGCCTGGGAGGAGTCACGAGATGCTTTAGGTGTCTTCTGTGATTTATCTAAGGCCTTCGACTGTGTTGTCATGAAACATTAATCAGGAAACTTCATTATTACGGAGTTAGAGGATCGGCACTGAATTTACTTAAGTCCTACTTAAATGGTAGAATACAAAGGGTCGATGTGAATGGACAGCGATCACCTGGGTCATTGGTCTCTATGGGTGTACCACAGGGGTCAATATTGGGGCCTTTCCTGTTCCTTGCCATTCCTTGTTAAGACCCACCATGATATAGTATTGTTTGCAGACGACACCTCACTTATTTTCAAAGTCAAACGACAGCAACAAGCTTACAATGATGTAAACAATGCCATTTCAAAAGTAGTAAATTGGTTCAATGTTAATAATTTATTGTTAAATGAGAAAAAGACTAAATGTATTAAGTTTGTCACTAGTAGTAACGTAAGGCATGTGCAAACAAGTGTCATTGTGAAGGATGAGGAATTGGAATTAGTTGATAGTACAGTTTTTCTTGGTATAACTTTAGATTCTAAACTCCAGTGGGGTCAGGATATTGCTACTCTTTCGAATAGACTGAGCTCTGCAGCTTTTGCAGTGAGCAAAATCCGTCAGTTAACTGACGTGAAAACAGCTCGATTAGTATATTTTAGTTACTTCCATAGCATTATGGCATATGGTATTTTACTGTGGGGCGGTGCTTCAGAGATAAATACCATTTTTGTTCTGCAGAAGAGGGCTATTCGAGCAATATACAAAATGAACCATAGAGACTCACTTAGAGATAAATTTAAGGAAATTGACATGATGACAGTGCACTGTCAATACATTTATGAGAATATTCTGTATGTACATAAAAATATTGTAAATTTTAGGAAAAATTGTGAAATTCATAATATTAATACTAGAAATAAACATAAGCTCGCAGTCCCTTCACTCGGCTCCATAAAATTAAAAAATCATTCATGGGTAATTGTGTAAGATTTTATAATAAACTTCCAAACCATATTACTGAATTATCTATTAATAAATTTAAGAATTATGTAAAGCGTAAACTTATTTCTAAAGCTTATTATACCACACAAGACTACATGAATGATATAACAACGTGGGATTAATTGTTATTCGAAATGATTATTTATTTATTAGGTATATTTGATTATTGATGAGGAAATGGATATTCCGATGTAATACTATCTACTTCTTTTGTTACTTATGCTTTTTTTTTGACATTTAGATTTTATTCTAGAAATTCTAGACTAGTATTTTTTATACAATCTTTTTAATGTTTGACGATCCTTTTGTGAAATTCTTAGTGTTAAATTTGGTATGTATAATAATCCAATTTTATTATGGAATAATATTAACATCAATAAATTGCTCTGATAATTAGATTAAGATTAATTACGATTCATAAGAGCTTGTTGCTAGGCCTACATGAATAAAGTATATTTTAGATTGATTTTTTGATTGATTGATTTGATGTACAGTCAGGCTTTAGGAAGGGAAGAAGCACCGTGACTGCTTTGCTCGATGTCACTGATCATATACTGTGTGCTCAGGATCAAGGAATGTGTACTATAATTAGTGCTGCTCGACTTTTCCCGGGCATTCGATTGTATAGATACGGTATTATTGTTATCAAAATTGCCTTGTGTACCTGTTATTCGGAAACGGGTATTCGAAACGTGTAAACGAAACACGGACTCGACCGCGAGCCCTACTTGAAACTGCAGTGAGTGATACGGTTTACTTTCAAATATACTTTTATGCAATAGTTCTAATTTTGGTGCATCAATTTTGGTGGTTTTGGTGGTAATTTGAAAACCACCAAAATTGCTTAATGCCACCAAAATAGATACTTATGAGCCATAACTAAGTAATTTTGTATTTGCTGTCATATATTTATATTTTGTATTCACAGCATTAATGACGATGAAGTGCATTGATTACCAGTAAAAAATAAATACATTACAATAAGACAATATTTCACTTTTTGTAATTGCACTGACGTGTAATGTTTTCATCTACCCTCAACTGGCTTAAGGAGCCATTTGAGGGTAGATTTCGTTTACTTTTATGGATTGTGATTTAATACTAACGCTCATTTATTTGTAAAAACAAAGATAGAAATAAACAAACATAATAAAACTTAAAAACCTACAGATAAAAAATTTGGCCTAGATCGCCGTCAATGGGCAAGGTGCCCAGAAGGCTGGCCGTATTTCCCCGCTGTATGGCTATACTAATACGCTGGGCGAAATAGTGGCCAGCCCTCTGGTCACCAGAAGCCTCTATTAGGCGCGCCGACAAGTCTTTGTAAAGTCGACGCGCACTTGGCCCCCACGGCCCCAAAGTTTCGACACCAAACTCCGCAAATATGTAGCTGCTTCCCAGAGCGGCATATTTGCGGCGCTTGAGGCTTTCGGCTGAGGAAGCCGCAGCGCCAGCAGAATCTTTGGTGCTCAGAACATGGGACGGTGCCAGGGTATCAACGCAAGTAGCGTCCCAAACTAGCGGCCGACCCATGCTCCAAGGCACCAGTGTCATTCCGTCGGGCCTCTTGCCGTCATCCCTGGCCAGACCGCTGGGCTCGAGGACTGCAGGTACTTTGGCACTAACAAGAGCCTGACGGATGACATCATGGCGGGGGATCCTTCCAGCGCTTCGAACACATGAGAGGCCATGGTGGCCCAGATTATAGACCGTGGCGCCACATTGACAGCGGTGTGGCTGATTGGTAGATGCCCCTAAACGTAAGCTACATGCTAGGCGGAAGGTAGAGTTGTCTAGGAAAGTCCCAATGTTTTGAGAGGGTAGCGCCTGCAGCCACAGACCCGACTCCCACTCCGCAGTCGCAAGGAGACGAGCTCGGTCTGCCGAACTAGTAGAAGTATTTAAAATATTTTTCCGTACTAGTTGACAGAGAGACTGGGTGACAGGTGTGGCGAGAGGTGCCGGAGCAGCAACCTCTCGAACACCTTTGATAGGTTGCATAGCAACGTGATGGGCCGGTAGTTCTCCGGCTTTCTTCTGTCCTTTCCCGGCTTGGGAAGGACTATGACCCGCCCGGTCTTCCAGATGGCGGGGAAGTGGCCCGATCGCAGGATCCCGTTGAACAGGCGCGCCACCGCCGCTAAGGTGTTTAGCGGCAGGTGGCGGAGCGCCATGTTCGGGATCTCGTCGGGGCCCGGCGCCTTTCTCGGGTTGCAGTAGCGTCTGATGGACGCCTGGACCTGTGAAGGAGAAAAGTAGAGTGGATCATCGTGTGGCTCGACTGGCACGTTGAGATAATCTCGAACGTGTTGTACGATGTCCGCTGTGTGTTGCGGGTCGGTGACGGGGTTGGGCCTGAATTGCTGCTCAAGGCTGCGAGCGAGTATTTCCGCTCTGTCCTTGGCCGCGTACTTCAGCTCCCCGTCCGTGTCGTCCTGTAGGGGCCGGATCGGCTCGGGCGTCGCGCTGAGTTGTCTGTATAACCTGTGGATAGAGGGAACACTATCAGTTATGCTGTCGATGTGGGCTTCCCAGCTTACAGCTCTGTGTTCGCTGAGTTTGTCCCTCAACAGTCGCTCAAGACGATTGAGCTCAGTCTTGACAGACTGAGCCCTAGTCCTTTGCCACTGTTTCCTGTACCAGCGCTTATTCTCCAAAAGCGCTTGAAGCGGCCTCGGGAGTGGTGCGCGCCGGTCCGATTGCGGGATCGTGCGGCCGGCCTCGGTGAGGGCCGCCTTGATGTCCTCCGTGATCGTTGTTGCTGCTGCGTCGACCTCTTCTGCGGTCGAGATGGGACCTGTGCGGAGAGTATTTACCATGGCTTCCGAAAAAGCCTTCCAGTTGTAGCGGCGTCCGGGTCCCTTGCTGTGTCTCGTCGTCGGCTGGTCTGCGATGGTCAGGAGCACCGGCCTGTGGTCGGAGGTGAGGTCGTAAAATACCTGGTGCCGCATAAGGGCATTGACCCCGCGAGAAATCGCAAAGTCGATGGTGGTGCCTCTGTTGTACACATTGGCGTCGTGGTAGTGTGTGGGCTCGTATGGCCCGCCCAGTTCCAGATCGAGGTCCTCCACGATCTGGTAGATGGTGTTGCCCGGCAGGGAGTGGGCGGACGAATTCCAAGCGGGTTGCTCGGCGTTGAAGTCCCCGGCCAGGATGGTCGGCACGGGGGAGTCCACCAGCAGCCGCTTGAGGTCGTCGCGCATCTCTGCCGGCCGGCAGTGTCCGCAGGGCCTGTAGATAGCAAACAAGCGCAGATTATGCCTTTGCAGTTTGATATCTACCCCCAGCGCGGATAGTGCCGTGGGTTGGTCGATGTCCACCAGTTGGTGGATGATGGTCCTCTTTATGAGGATGGCGAGGCCTCGCCAGATGACTCCAGTGTCGGGGTTGGACTGGTCCAGCCGGTACACAATGTACCCGCTGGCTGTGAGTTTCGTTGACGGCCTCAGCAGCGTCTCGCAGATCAGCATGACGTCGATGTCCTGGCTGTGGAGAAAAGTGCGGAGATCATTAGTTTTACCATTTAATGACTGCGCATTCCAGTATACAACTCTTAATTCTTTCTCTGAAAGGCCGTAAGAGTGTGCAGCTGGTGAGAGGGGGTGGGCTAAGTCTGACTTTTAGCCAGACTTAGACAGAGCCTTAATCGCTAGTACCGACTCGTCTAGCGTGGGCTTCAAGGCCGTAGTTACCGCGGATTGCACCGCGGCGACTACGTCCTTGTGCAACGCTTCGGTGTTGAGCGCGGGGGGCGCTGCGGGCTGCGGTTGCGACTTCCTCTGCAGTTCATGTTGTGGCTGCCTCCGCTGCTGCTGTCCTCTGGTCCTCGGCTGGTTGGCTGGCGCCATTAGGGAACCTGCGGAAGATTCCTCTACCAGATTTGGACTGTCCGCAGCCCTAGTGTTAGGGCCGCGGCGTGTGGGCGGGCGGCGTGTGTGGGAGCGCGTTCCTGCGCGCCAGTTCCTCAGCTCCCTGAGGTACTCGGGGCACTGCTTGTGGTTTGCTGGGTGGTCCCCCCAGCAGTTGCAGCAGGTGGCCGGCTGGTCCCTGGGCCGTGTGCACTCGCTCGAGTGGTGGTCCAGTGCGCACTTGACGCACCGGACTGCCCGGTGGCACCCGTGCGAGGAGTGCCTGAAGCCCTGGCACCGGTGGCACTGCGGCGGACCGGGTTTGCCTCTCCAAGGCTCAACCCGGACCTTGGTGTTGATGTCTGCCAGGTCGGTGAGGTCCAGGAATCCTGGGTTGTCTCGTTCCGTCCCGGCGAGCTGCACGAAGAACAGGCTGCCTCCGCGTCCTCGACCTGTAGATATAAGTTTCGCGTGAGAAACATTGTATCCTTTGGCGGCGCAAGCGTCTTTGACCTCTTGCACCGTCGTCGACGAGGGGAGGCCGCGGATAGCGGCCTTCATTGGGAGAGAGGCCTTGTCTGGATGCTCGACAAATTCGAGCTTGTGCTGCTTGCGCTGCTCCTTCAGGTACTTGGTGACCCTGATGTATTCTACCCCGGACCTGGGGTAGAATCGGACGCCGTTTGGGGCCGCGGCCTCGGTTGTGGCCGGGAACCCTAGGCGCTTGTTGATGGTGGCCAGGTGTTGGCGCCAGTCTGGGAAGTCCTCGACCAGGATCTGGGGCGGCTTGTGGTTGGCTGGCTGTTTCTTGGGACCTGCGGGCAGAGAGGCGAAGGCTTTAGGTGCGGTTTTTGTTGCGGCCGCGTACGTGTCGGTGCTTGCTACCTGTGTAGGTAGCAACACCTTGCGTGGCGGCGGCTGGTGTGCGCCTCCGGCGGCTGGTGTGGATGGCACGGCTGTGTCCATCGGCTGCTGCTGCTGCGAGTCCTGTGGGCAGACGATGGGTTGATTCAGTCGCGCGCGCGCATTGGTTCGTACGGTCGTGTCGCGGTCAGCTAGCCGCCGTGATCTCGCATCATGGCAGTTACTTTGAAGTGCAATAGTTGTGATATTGTGATAAACGAACTCTTAACTTTCGTTGTTAATAAGTTGCATATTATGGACAACGAGAGCATGAGCAAAATATGTGTGGATTTTTACTCGGCGGAAGATATAAAGAAGGCTAAGGACTTATTATTTCTATCTGTCCCTGCGCGAAAGAGAAAAATTGTTCGAAAAAATGACGGAAAAGAACGCCGCGATATTGACGACATTATCGAGTTAGCCCGGGTTACGGAGCCTGAGAAATTTCCTGTGTTCGCTGCCCGCGATCTGCATAAATTGCCGCCGTTAGACTTTGACTCTGTAGACGTAACGTCGCTTTTAAAGGATATTGTGGTGCTCAGAAATGAACTGCGAACCATAAAGTCACAGTATGTTACAATGGAGATGCTAGAAAATCTGGAACAGAAGCTCATGAACCGCAAGATTCCAGAAGTAAGTGATGATACATTTTATCAGAACGTTAGCCAGTCACATTTGAATGTGAACGTTGGAAGACGCGGCGGTTATTTGAACAGCGGACCAATGGGGATCACCAACTTTGACGCATGCTATAGAAGCATAGAATATAATAACGACGATCATAACAGAAATACGCGGTCTCACTCCAGCCCGCACGAATCTGACAAGTCGCCATCCTGCTCACCGTCGCGACAGAGTGTCCTAAAGCCGAACGTCACTCAAAACAGTGCGTGTGCGCAGGCGCACGACTCTGCACAGCGGCCCTCTCCACCACTCTCCTCGCCGCCGACGCCTGACATTTCAACAGAACGGCCGCAGGGTAAACAAGTATCGTGCGCAGCCAGCCAGGTGGATGAAGCTTCGGAATCGACGAACCTGCCTGTTATTGAGGGAAATAACCAACGAAAGACATATGCGAGTGTAGCAAACGAGGGAGAATGGCGTACAGTCAAAAAGCCGTCGAAACCGGCCTCGAAGAACCGTCTCATCGGAAAAATGGGCAAGGCGGATAACAGTTGCAAGTTTAGAGCTGCCGACCCGAAAGTTCCTATCTTGATCACAAATGTGCATAAGGATACTTCGAAAACCGACATTATGGCATATATACGCGAAAAAACCAAAGATAACATCTCGCTAGATCAAATAGTTATGAAAGACAAAAATTGCAATCACAATGCGTATAAGTTCTACGTGTGCAAAAATAAAGTGAATATGTTTCTGGACGAGAAGTTGTGGCCGAGCGGAGTTATATTTCGCCGTTTTATAACGTCTAGTTTTAAACGTACCGAAAACAATGATAACACATCGAGCTCCCGAGCGGCGGTGAGTGCTACGGTGGATGCTACGAGTGCTACGTGCGCTACGACGAGTTCTAACAATAAAACAGACAATGGGAATAAGTAAAATAAATGAAGTTACCTTTTGTTCTTTTAACTGTCGAAGTGTTAAGCGGTCAACGGATGATATTAGACGACTGTGTACCACAGCTGATATTATAGCTTTACAAGAGACTTGGATTCTACCTCATGACCTCGGATATTTAAGCAGCATCAGTGACGAGTTTGCCTGTACTGGAACATCAGCAGTTGACACGTCGACGGGTATTCTGCGGGGCAGGCCGTACGGCGGGACTGCCATTTTATGGCGTAAGAAGTTGTTTACATCGACCTCGGTTATCCAGTGCGACAATGATAGAATCAGTGCGGTTAAGATATCATCGGGCGATAGGCATATAATAGTGTTCTGCGTATACATGCCAATCAACGGTGTGGATAACTTACCTGATTTCGTGCAGTGTATGAGTGTCATAGACGCTATTGTAAAAGAAAATTGCGTTGAAAATGTTTATATATTAGGTGACTTCAACGCGCACCCGGGTGAGTTATTTTGGGACGAGATGTTTAGTTTTTGTACGGAACAGGGGTGGATTTGTGCCGATACCGTAAAACTAGGCATAGACTCGGGCGCGCATACGTACTTAAGTGAAACACACGGCTCACAACGATGGTTAGATCATTGCGTAACCACAACAGCTGCGTGGGACACTATTATAGATGTTTACATCGACTATGATGTGTACTGTTCAGATCACTATCCCATTGTAATAAAATGTAATCTTGACTTGGTTAAATCTAAGCACATATGTAATAATAATAAGGATAACAGTGTCATCTCGAATAAAAATAATATTGTTTGGGGGGAGAGAACTTCCCATGAAATCGATAATTATATGAATAAATGTAATGAACTATTAAAGACTATTGATTTTCCTTCTGAGCTTTCGGACTGCTGTGACGGATACTGTATGGACAACCATGAGCATTGCAAGATACTTGACAATATCTACCTCAAAATAATATCCTCGCTATGCGAAGCTTCTTCATACAGTAAGGCCGTCACGAGCGGACTAGGCAATGGTAAAAAAAAGGTAATAGGATGGAATAAGCATGTTAGCGATGCGCACAGGGAGGCGAGGGCTAGATTCCAGGAGTGGGTCTGGTATGGTAAGCCCAGGGGGGGACCTGTTTTTGATGTTATGTGTCACAGTCGAAAAGTATTTAAATCGAGATTAAGGTGGGTCCAAAAACATCAAGAACAGATTAAAATGGATTTGCTTGCCACTCACCATAGAAACAACGATTTTAGAAACTTTTGGAAGTGCACAAAAAAGTTGGAATCTAGGCCTGGTCTGTCTGTTAGTGTGAACGGTATCTCGGATCCTAAGTGTGTTGCTAATGTGTTTATGGATCAGTTTAATGTGAGTTGCTCTTCCACCGACGTCGGCGAGGCCGAGCCACTGCAGGTGCCCGATGCTGGCAGACTGGACGGGGACTCACAGACCCGATTTAGCGTTAGTGACGTAAGTAAAATAATAAAATCTATGAAAAGGGGTAAATCACCTGGTCACGACTACTTGAGCATCGAGCACCTGCAGTTTGCCGGGCCCCACCTGCCTCGAGTACTAGCAATGTTGTATAACTTTTGCATACGTCACTCTTACCTACCGCCGCTTATGACAAAAACTATTGTAATACCTATTGTCAAAAATAAGACGGGTGACATTTCGGATATTGCTAACTATAGGCCTATTTCTCTGGCAACTATTGTAGCGAGGGTGCTCGACGGCTTGCTCAACGTACAATTAGATAAGTACTTGAAATTGCATGACGCGCAGTTCGGCTTCCGTGCAGGCTTATCTACCGAAAGTGCTATTATTTGTTTGAAGCAGGCTGTTGAGTACTATACGCGTAGAAAGACACCTATTTATGCGTGTTTTTTAGACCTTAGTAAAGCCTTCGATCTCGTTAATTACAATTTACTTTGGAAAAAACTTGACGAAGTGCAATTTCCTCCAGAACTTACACGCATATTTAGGTGTTGGTACTCTGGCCAGAGAAATAGCGTACGCTGGGGAGACGTGATGTCCGACGAGTATGGACTCGAGTGCGGGGTGAGGCAGGGGGGGTTGACCTCCCCAAAGCTTTTCAATCTGTACATGGACGCCCTGATCGGTGGGCTTAGCAGTATGCATGTTGGTTGTCACATAGATAGGGTTTGTTTTAATAACATTAGCTATGCTGACGACATGGTACTGCTGAGCCCCTCGGTTGGTGGTTTGCGTGTACTGATTGAGAAGTGCGAATCCTATGCCCGAAGTCATTGCCTGAAGTACAATGTGCTCAAAAGTGAGTACATGGTATTTAAGGCGGGGAACAAGTGCCCATCTCATGTTCCACCCATTCTTTTGAATGGCGAGCAATTAAGAAGGGTTTTTTCATTTAAATATCTCGGGCACCTGGTTACCGATGACTTGCGTGACGACGCGGACATGGAACGCGAGCGAAGGGCACTGGCCGTCAGGGCCAACATGATAGCCCGGAGGTTCAGCAGGTGTACAGCGCAAGTTAAAATAACACTCTTTCGAGCATACTGTACTTCGCTGTATGCCTGCAGCTTATGGACTAGGTACACGCAAAAGGCTTTTAACGCCATGCGTGTACAATACAATGACGCGTTCAGGGTACTGTTGCGGCTGCCGCGGTACTGTAGCGCTTCGGGTATGTTTGCCGACGCGCATGTGGACGGATTTCACGCGACGCTGCGCAAGCGCTGCGCCGCGACGCTCCGCAGGGTGCGTGACAGCCGCCACAGTCTCCTGGCCGTCGTGGCTGACAGATGGGACAGCGGCCTGATAAGGCACTGGTCCTCTCTGCACTTATCTTTAGTACCTAAGATAGTTATTTAAGTTTATTTTAAGTTAACCTTAGCTATAAGTTTTAAAGTGTAAAATGTACTTACTAACAAAATATGGACTGTTTGTCTGAAATAAATGCATTTTATTTTATTTTATTTTTATTTTTATTAAGACCGCGCGACATAGGAGTGATGCGGTTACATTCCCGCTTCTCCTCCTGTGCCGGCGGGCTGTCCTCTTCCCGCCGTCTCTTCTGTTGGCGCGCCCCAGAGTGCGTCAACAGGGTTGAGAGTAGGGCCGCCTCGAGCGGCCCGAGGACGCAACTGTCTAGCGACCCCCGAGCTACTCTGTCGAGTTTCCCGAAAATCGCTATCCAGGCGCCCTCGGTTATCTCGAGGCCGGCCTGCGGCCGGCAAGGCGACTGGCGGCGGCGTTGCGGTGAGTTGGCCGGCGTGACAAGTCGAGACTTGTCAGCCGGCTGCGGCGTGACAGGTCGAGACTTGTCGGCCGGCTGGGGCGGCAGCGGGCTCTCGGCACGTGGTGAATGCCTAACACGTGGCGATAAATCAAGCGGCGATAAATCGCCACGTGGTAAATCACCACGTGCTTGGTCCCCGTAGTCGGCTGACCGCTCCGGATCTCCGGTCACGGGTGACTCAGAGTTTCGCTGGTCCTCAGCCTCTGAGCCCTCGTTAGAATCCTCCATAGAGCCTACAACGTCAAGGAACTCTTCCGAGCCGCGGCTTGACATTGTTGACCCCGTGAAGCTTCCAAACGCGGGCAGACGCTTTGGACCATCGTTGTCTGGTTCGCCCGCGAATCCGGCGAGCAGGAGCAGGTCAACGTCCGGGAGCTCCACCACATGCGCCGGAGCCGGTGCCGCCGCTGTGTCCTCCTCCTGAACGGCCTCCGTCGTCTTGGTAGGCGTCCTGTTGATGACCATGGCGAGGGCGTGTGTGTGCGGCGTCGGCGTCGGTTGACCTGGAAAACGACAGATGTGAGTACAAGCTGGTATGGCTAGCGCCGGATGTGTCCGGGCTTTCGCCCCGTTTGCGGCTTGGGTTGTCACCGTTAGGTATCCGCCAAACAAACGGCCACTGCTAACGCTTGGGCTTGGGTTGTCACCGTTAGGTATCCGCCAGCAAACGATCACTGCGAAAGTGGTCTTTTCGACACTGGGGCACACTAACAACAATACTTAGCCTGCACAAACACTGGCGTTAACACACGTCAACTAGTGAGTTGGTTAGGGTGCGTAAGTCTCGAGAGCTAGCTCAAGCGCGTGCGGTCCCGTCAACATCACTGTTGCGACTCCAATCGACGACGACGAGCACGGTCCGGCGCTGCGATCGATCTATCAGCACGATGTTAGGCTTATTGGCTACAATAGTCCTGTCAGTGACGATAGATCGATCCCAATAGAGCGTGGCACGACCATTTTCGAGAACTGGCGCAGGTGAGTACTTGTAGTACGGCACTTCGCGGTCCATAAGGCCGTATAGGAGGGATCTTGAGTAATAGTTTACTATACTATTACTATAGTCCGATACTAATTACAATATTTTATATCGAGAATATTTCATATGTCTTTTCTTGTCTGAACAGATCATGAAATAATGTCTGTTTGCAAATACACATAAGATGGGCCATGAAATAATGCCTGCATACTAATAATAATTTCATTTCAGCTTGCACAGACCATGAAATAATGTCTGTTTGCGAATACACACAGGCCATGAAATAATGGCCGTTTACTAATAATAATTTTATTTCAGCTTGCACAGACCATGAAATAATGTCTGTTTGCATATACACATAGGCCATGAAATAATGCCTATTCATTTATAAATCCAGGCCATGAAATAATGCCTGTTTACTAATAATAATTTCATTTTAGCTTGCACAGACCATGAAATAATGTCTGCTTGCAAATGCTCCTAGGCCATGAAATAATGCTTATTATGTATAAGTCCAGGCCATGAAATAACGGCTGTTCGTATGTACTTTGCGGGCCATAAAATAATGCCTGCTAGGATAAGATTAGTATAGTTTTTCTTGTTTACCTACATGGGCTATGAAATAATGTTTGATTGAATCAAGGCCGTGAAATAATGCCTTTTATATATATAAATTTATCAATTTGATAACTAAAGTTCTTTTGATGTGCCATGAACTATTGTTTATTTCATTATTGTTTGTTTATGTTGTATTATTATGGCGTTATTCATAAATGCGTAACTGGCCTGAATTAGCTAATGTTTGCCATTATCTGTCATTATGAATTAGCTATTGTTTGCTGTTGAATAATTTGATATCTAGACTAGCATAATCCAGAATTTGGGACTAACCTGGTGTGTGACGTGGATACCGCTACCCAGGGGCCCCTGTCCTTCGATGATGAATGTAGTAATCTCATAGGCTGGCGTCGTTAGACTTCTTCTATTTGTGCTGAACACTTTGATCTTTGATTGATTTTGGGTTTTATATGGCTCAAGCTTACGGAGCGAGCAGTCAGCGGCGGCGTTTTCGATTTTGATATCGTTAGGAAGGAGTATATGGCAACACTCGAGCTTCCAGTGTTGCGCGCTTTCAAAAAAGCGTTCCGTTGCAGGCGTATCCCGTTTTGGAATATGCTAGTCGATTAAAGTATTAACCGATTTAAAAATAATGAAAAGAAAATACGTAGTATTTGTGCGTACATATACAAAAGTACCGAACATGCCGCCGGCCATAAAATAATGCTTATTTTATTTAAGAACTAACATACAGAATGCTATTCTAACTTAGGACTAAAAACATGTAATGCTATACCTAAGAGATGCCTATTCAACAGGCAGTGGGCAGACCTTAACTACAGGTCGCTTTGTCAGAGTATTACCGATGCGTACAGTTACGACTCTGGTAATACTGTCGGCGCCGGGATGCAGTTGATGCACGCGCGCGAGACGCCATTGCAATGGTGGCAGTGTGTTATCTATCAACACTACTACAGAACCCTCCCGAAGGGGTGTGTTAGTATTGTCGTGGAACCATTTACCTCTTGGTTGAAGCTGGTGTAAATATTCTACGCTCCAGCGTTTCCAAAAATGTTGAACAGCTTGTTGAATAACCTGCCATCTAGCGAGGCGGTTTGGATTGTCGTTAGACAAGTCGAATTCAGGTAAAGACGTTAATGGTTCCCCGATGAGGAAATGTCCAGGAGTAAGGGGTAATGGATCAGTCGGATCATTACTGAGTTGACAGAGGGGTCTTGAATTACAGACCGCTTCAATTTGACAGATTAAAGTATTAAATTCGTCCTGAGTTAGTTTTAGTGTACCTATGACACGATGTAAGTGTCGTTTCAGACTACCTACGGCTCGTTCGACGAGACCGGCAAAATGCGAAGCATATGGAGGATTAAACTGCCAGGTGATTTGCATGTTTGTCAGCTGGCTGTTTATAGCAGTCTGATTTGATTTGTTTCGCAGAAACGTGAAAAGTTCGGAAAGATACCTGTCGCAACCTACAAAGTTCCGTCCGCAATCGGAACGGATTGTTTTGCAATACCCGCGTCGGGATATGAACCTACGTAATGCGTTCAGAAAAGATTCGGTTGAGAGATCGGGAACTAATTCCAAATGGATTGCTTTCGTTGATTGGCTAACGAACACGCATACATATGATTTATAAACTTTCGCGTTACGAAGTTTACTTGATTTAAGAAAGAAATGTCCCGCAAAATCAACGGAAGTATTTAAAAAGGGACGAAGTGATCGAACCCTAGTAGTAGGTAATTGAGCCATTGATGGCTGTGGTGCGACAGGTCGTGCACGAACACAAGATACGCAGCGTCGTGTACGCATACGCACAGCATCGCGAGCACACAGGATCCAGTAGGTCTGTGCGAGGGCAAACTGTAAAGTTTGAGGTCCCACATGTAAATGTGTTTTATGATAGAAATCTATCAGAAGATTCGTGAAATGATGTTTCTTGGGTAACAGAATTTGATGCTTGGCATCATACGGTACGTTGGCCCGATTTATTCTGCCGCCGACCCTGAGGAGTCCGGCCTCGTCCAAGAAAGGTTTCAGTTTCTGAAGACGTTTTGTACATCTGTCGTCGTCTTTGAGACGCGAGATGTCTTCAGAAAAGCATTCACTTTGGACAAGTGATATAATTCGACTGAAAGCTTGTTTCGTCTCAGGAACCGTGACATGTTTAGTCGTAGGACTATTGGCTTTACGACATTTGTTTATGAATCGTAACATATACGAAATGACGCGTAGCATCCTTGGAAGCGATGAGAATCGCTCAATGAACTCTAAGCTTTTAGGTTCATTGGTTTGTGTGAGAAGAACATGCTTGCGACGTTCTTCGTCGTTGTGGCATATGACGTTAGCCTTAGGCCAATCAGACTCAGTTTTACTGAGCCAAGCAGGTCCCGTGAACCATAGTTGATGGTTCAACTGAGATGGGAGAACACCACGCGACGCTGGGTCTGCGGGGTTGTCTGCGGATTGAACGTGGTGCCACTGCGAGGCAGGCACGTTGCTTGTTGTCTCCGCTATGCGGTTAGACACGTATGTCCGCCACTTGTCTGGAGACGAACGTAACCAGGCAAGAGTTATAGTGGAATCGGACCAAGCGTAGACTTGGTCGAAAGATAATCTACTGCTGTAAGCAGTGAGGACCTTTTTTTAACAATTTTGATAATAGATGAGCACCACATAGCTCCAATCTCGGGATAGTGAGCCGTTTCAAAGGCGCAACTTTTGTTTTGCCTATGAGAATGTGGGTGCTGATGGCACCATTCGAGTCAACGACACGAATATAGACGCAGGCGGCATACGCCTTTTCAGAGGCGTCTGAAAAACCATGAAGTAACACTTGATGTGTGCTAGGAAGCACATGACGAGGTAACGCAATATCTTGTAGCAACGGCAGTTCGTCGATGAACCGAAACCACAAGTCACAGATACCCTGTGGAGGGGCAGCATCCCAACCTGAGCCTGATACCCATAAAAGTTGGATTAAATGCTTCACGAATACAGTCACTGGACTTAGAAATCCGAGGGGATCGTAAATCTTAGCGATTTCTGACAACATTATACGCTTTGTACATTTGCGTGAGTTAGCTAATCCATCCGTTTGATAGGAAAAAACGTCAGATTTAGGGTTCCACTTGAGCCCTAAGACCTTGACGGACGTGTCAGTGTCAAGTGCTGACAGAATGAGTGCGTCATCGTGATTGGAAGCATCATCGTTTAAATGCGATAAAAACTCAGAATTATTACTGGTCCATTTGCGGAGTTCGAAGGTTCCTGCTTTGCAAATGGAAGTTAGCTGATGCTGAAGAGTGATAGCATCTTCAACTGTATCAACTCCAGTAACGACATCATCAACGAATACTTCGTTGAGAAGTACTTGCGAGGCAAGTGGAAAGTTAGCAGCTTCATCAATTGCTAATTGACGAAGTGTTCGCAAAGCGAGAAAAGGCGCGGAAGCGACGCCGAATGTGACAGAGCACATACGATATTCCTTTACGGGATCATGTGGAGAGAATCTCCAAAGAATCCGATGGAAGTCACGGTGTTCTTTACAAAGACCGATGTAGCGATACATCATTTTGAGATCAGCCGTAAAGACGATTTTATGAAGTCTGTACTTCAATAAAATTTCAGAAATGTCTTGATGCAATTTCTGACCCGTGAGAAGATTATCGTTAAGAGAACGACCTGACGTAGTCTTACATGAAGCGTCGTACACGATACGATACTTCGTAGTAACTGTAGTGGATGTGGAACTCTTCACCACAACGTGGTGTGGTAGGTAGTAGGGGGGAATGCCAGGACTCGTTGAATCAGTGACTGGCTCCATATGTCCCAAGTCTAAATATTCTTGGATACATTTGTTATAGTTCTCCCGTAAGGCAGGGTCGAGAGACAGACGTGCCTCTAGTTTAGTTAAACGTGAGAGAGCTATACCACGAGAATCGCCCAAGGGCGGAGCATTTTCTTTGAAGGGTAGAGAAACTGTATATTTCCCATTTGCATCTCGTGTGTGAGTATCGACGAAGATCGACTCACAGCGTAATTCATCTTTTGTAAGATGTGGATGTTCTGGTATGGATTCCAATTCCCAGAACTTTTGAAGTTTCATGTCAAGTGGGCAAGTGCTCAAGTTGACACTTAGTCGTTTCATACTTTCATATGAAATTCTACCACCTATCAAATAACCAAAAATACTGTTGATGGCCACGGGTGTGCCCGGTGGACCCTTGATATTATCCAGTAGCAGTATGCTATCCAGATAATCAGATCCCAGTAGCAGTTCAACAGGCCGCGTTGAACGCAGTTCTGGGTCCGCTAGATCAAGCTTTTGAAGGTGTTGAAACTTCTGAATATTCCCAATCGATTTAGGAATGTAAGCTATGTAGCTTGTCAAGTCCGGTATGATATAAGCTTCGATGTGAAGCTTCGGTTCGGGTTTGTTGTGGGGTGTGACCTCGCACAACACGTAACCACGTGGTTGGACTTCGCCACCAATACCGGAGAGAGTGGTACCCGGCTGCGCGGCGTACCGCGGCAGGCCGAGACGTTGGACGCACGACTCAGAAATGAGTGTGGTCTGCGAACCTTGATCCACAAGGGTTCGCACGGACCGCGGCGTGTAAGGCCCCTGGTTCAAGGGTCGTAGATTTACAAGCGCAGTCGTGAGTAAGACCGTACAGTTCTTACTCGAAGGTTGCCCCGTAGCTCCATGTAATGGAGTGGGCGTGGAGATTTCCGCTACTGAGCGCAACTCAGGGGAAGAAGAAGACTCCGTAGTCAGTAAGACGTTTGGAGGAGGCGCATCTTCATGCAATGAAGAGTGGTGCCTTTGAGTGCAGACGCGGCAAGCATGGCGCGACTTGCAGTCTTTAGATTCGTGACCACTAAATAAACAATTGGTACAAAGTTTATTTTGTTCCACGAAATGTTTTCGTTCCTTTAAAGTGAGCGTATTAAACTTCTCACATTTATGTAAGGGATGTACATTCTCCTTACAGTACGCGCATTTAATTTTATTTAAATAATCCACCGCAGTTGTAGCATGTATGCTCATAGCCCGCGAGTTACGCGCAAAAGAAGAATTAGTATTGCGCGGTGCATTATATTGCACATCGGAGTGCGCGCGAGTAAGCGACATTGCACGTTTTCCCGCCATAGCATGGCGCGATGACGTCACCGCAGCTGACCGGGCCGAGCCGGCCGCTCCGCCAGCAGCAGCGAGCGCGGGCGCTGCGCAGGCCCCGCGGAGGTACTTGCAGTACGCGCGGACGCGGTCATCACTTCAGATGCCGCTAATTCCTTATCGAGAAAATCGAGTAATTCGGTCACGTCAGGAATTTCACATGAAGTTTTCAATGATAATTCAAAACGCCTACGAATATTAGGTGTAATTTTGCGTAGCAAAATATTTTAAAGTACGAAACTCCAGTCGTCAACTGGTAAACCTAAGGATTTTAAGGCAGTTATATTCTCGTGATAACTATTCATCAAGTTACGTAAACTTGATTCAACATTTTTCTCGTTAACTGACTCACAGTCAAAAATGTTGTCGAAATGTTTTGTTGAAATAATTCGCTTATTTTCATAACGCGAAATTAATACATGTAAGGCATTTTCGTAATTAGAATCCGTAACAGGAATAGACTTGATAAGATTATACGGTTCATCTTTTAAAAACAATAACAAATACCGGAAGCGTTCGACATTTGTCAAAGTGACATTGTCATGTACAAGTGATTTAAATAAATCATAGAAAGCATTCCATTCAGTTAGAACACCTGTGAACGTTTGAAGCGATAAGCGCGGTAAACGAATATGCGATTGATTTGATTGCTGAGCGCAGCAACTCGCATGTGACACCCCATTAAGTCCGCCGCAAGCAGACGTAAATGACGCAATGCTTTGTTTACGCTCCTCCTTAAGTGTATCTAAGGCAACTTGCACCTTAAAATACAAGGAATCGAATTGATTTCTAACAGCTAAATTATCATCGCGGTTGAATGACTCATTCTTTGCCGATAACTTTTCAATTTTCGCTTGAACTTGGAAAAATGATTTTTTGATTGAGGCTAACTCTTTAACTCGAACTCGGAATTCGGCTGCATTATTCGAACAGTCTACAATTTTTTGAATATTGTTAATCGCTAAATCACGTTCGAATGTCAATTGTTCAATCTCCATAGCGGTCATTTTGTAAGAGATTGAGTTATTATACTGTGTAAAATAATAATGTTATCACGAGATAAGAGATGATTAAACTATGTATAGTATATACGTTATGTTAAGTTTTAAGATCTCTAAAATGGCTAGGTACTAGCAAAGTGTTAGTTAGTTAATAAAATAATAATACAATTTGTCGCAAATTAAAAGTAAGTTGTATTTTAACATGCAATGTTAAAGACAAAGATAGTATTTCCCGTCGGTAGAACCCGAGCTAAAGAAATGTGAACTCTGTGCCGTACGCAATACGAGCGACAGTTTATTCGATACTGTAATTGTGACAGCAAACGATAACTTGGTTTTCCGGTACGTTATACCTGAACCTTAAAATTACACTTAAGTACGTAAATACTAAATGTAATGTAATGTACGTTGTACAAAATAACGAAATGCGTTGCGACTAATTATATTTAGACCTATTACAACTAAGTAGGCAAATGATCCCTCGCGCGCCGTTGTATGGAACTACCGCCCGGTTATCGGAAATAAAGACGGATGTAATTTCGCAAAGTGCTCAAAACCATATGAAACTATATATACTTAGAATGATCTCGTTGAGATCTAACTGTACGTATCAGTATTTTTGAGAAATATCGCACGACGTTGTCGGAAACTCGATATTTATAATTGTAAGCGGAGGTAGGTTCTCGCAAGCTTACGAACAAAGACAAAGGAATTTACTTGAGATTACTATTGTACAGCACAAATATTAAGTATACAACGATACCAGATAGTAATATCCGGCTCGAACACAATTATGTTGAATAATTTGATATCTAGACTAGCATAATCCAGAATTTGGGACTAACCTGGTGTGTGACGTGGATACCGCTACCCAGGGGCCCCTGTCCTTCGATGATGAATGTAGTAATCTCATAGGCTGGCGTCGCTAGACTTCTTCTATTTGTGCTGAACACTTTGATCTTTGATTGATTTTGGGTTTTATATGGCTCAAGCTTACGGAGCGAGCAGTCAGCGGCGGCGTTTTCGATTTTGATATCGTTAGGAAGGAGTATATGGCAACACTCGAGCTTCCAGTGTTGCGCGCTTTCAAAAAAGCGTTCCGTTGCAGGCGTATCCCGTTTTGGAATATGCTAGTCGATTAAAGTATTAACCGATTTAAAAATAATGAAAAGAAAATACGTAGTATTTGTGCGTACATATACAAAAGTACCGAACATTTGCCTTTATCTGTCTTATGAGGTATTTGTAAGAAAGGGATAAACCATAATTTAACTAAATCAGGCCCGTAAAGTTTTATGAATAAGGGAGTTAGTCGTTAATATTCATTGTAATAACAATGATTTACTTAAATATCCTATATGCAATAAAGCCTGTTACATACTTATTAACTGACTGATTATAGGTCACTTAATTAATCAATCTATAATATCTGTATGTACTAAATTTTGTCTTAATATCATTAGATTTACGAGGTCGTTGCATCGATTTGGATGGCCGACTGTTAGCTTTATATAATTAATAGCATATTATTTACATACATTTGTACTTTTAATAATAATAATCTGATTTATTTAGTAAAAGAAGTAAGTGTAATGATTAAACCAAGACTGACAATTGGCACGTCGACCAATCAGGGCGCTGCTAAAATGGTGGCGCGGCGTTCTGATTGGCCGACAGTGATGACGTTTGAAGAAGCGGGAATAGTGGCAACGGCCGTTAGCCAGTCTTGATTTAACCACCAACAGTAAAGGAGATTGAGGAAGAAAGTAGGTACTAATCTGCGAATTGTATGGTTAAATTATTTTTCTCAAACATGCATTGAAATATTGATGTTATGTTCCTTATAATAGGCTGCGAAGTATGACGTTTCAGGTGCGGTTAGGACAAAAGGTCATTAATGGAATTTCATACACATCTTGCAGGCCTAGGCCGGCAAAGTCCTCTTTTTTAATTTTCATTTCACAGATATTTGTGACACAGCATCGTGGCATTCATCCATTAAAAAAAAAACTAGAGGCAGTATTTGCTTTATGGTTCGTAATGACACTCTGCCACTACGCCTATAAAAAAAAACAAAAAACAATGTTTGCTATAATTTGCAGCTTTATTTGTATAAAATCAACATGAACTTAATAAATAATACATTCTATAATTTTATAATTTTAAATTATAAATTTAACTACACAAATAAAAACATTTAAAATATTTCATCTAAACGTTAGCGGTAAAAAGGTCTACTCAAACACGCGTAGTTATATTTTTTAAATTGTTATGGAGGTAAAGTTAAAAATATTCATTCTGTTTTATTGGATTTATGGTGCGTTGTTGATTTTTTGACTTTAATATGAGTTCCGACGAAATAATGAAATTAATATTAATTGTAATCGTAGGTGTTGGAATTGGCAGCGTAAGCAGAATTAATTTTTAATAACTTGCTGCCTCTGCCGCCAAGTCAAAGACGAAGTATGTATATGGTTGTTTATGGCAATTTTATTATTTTAGAAACTAAGAAAAATGGCTTACAGTTTATTAGAAACAGTTTTGTGGCATATTTTAAATGAATGTAACTACAAATTCGTCAACACTGTGGAAATTATACTTATTTACTAGTGATGTACCGACTATTGATTTGGCCGACTAGCCGACTAATCGGCGCTCGAATGGCCGATTAGTCGGCCGACTAGTCGGCCTGATCATTAGTTTCGTATAATTTCAGGTGAAAAACAATAGTTTTGCTCCTTTGGTTGCGCTATTCATCATAATTTAGCTTGGCTAAAAGGTATTCTCTACAGTTCAAAGACCTATCACAAGAATCCTCGTTAAATTTCTGTCTTTAGTTCTTTTATTTTGCGATCCTGAGCAGACCGTCAGTACAGCTTGTAGGAGGTATTTCCAAGGTTCTATTTCCCGTACGTAGTCGCTAGTTAAGAACCTATCCCCTGTGGTCAGCGCCTTTACGAGCAACGTGCCCTGACTAAGTCTCAAAATTTTGCAATAACATTAATAGTCCCTCGTTCCTCATGGCTCCACCATAAAAAAAAAACAAAAACTAAATAATAAAAAAAAATAACTATCGAACTTGCACTTAAAATTACACGACAATCAGTTGAGATCGACCTGTAGAGGAAAATACCAGCCCAGCAACATACGATAACGATCAAACGGTCAATTATATGAACCATAGACTAGGAGGAATCCTCTAGACGGAGTTTAGAGCACTTATTTCATGAAACCGATGCTGCCAAAAATACGGGGGTGCGGGGGACGAGGTCAGCGAGTTCCCGTGCTGTGATTGGTTCGTTCAAAGACATGGACGTCACACAAAGACACTTTCGACTCGAAAATGGAGTAAAACTACCGTATTTGTGGCAGAGGGGGTAGAGCTACTATGCTCAGTCTGGAGGATGTCTTGTCTGTGATATCAACAAAAGTTTTCGTATGCACCCTAAATAGTTATTTTAGTAAAATAAACATAAAACATATCGTAAATATTGACTGTTGAATTCTTTTTTTTCTGTTTTTCTTTCACTAATAAAGTGCCGACTGATCGGCCATTTTTGCCGACTAGTCGCCGACTAATCGCCGACGACAAATGTGGCCGGATAGTCGGCTTTCCCGGCGACTAGTCGGTACATCCCTATTATTTACTCCATGCATAAAGCAACGATGTATGTGAAACATGATATCAACATGAAAGACTATGTAAACTTATGTGACGAAAACGACAGTCATACGGATACAAGGCGAAAAAATCAAAGATACATGAAAATATACGGGTAGTAAAAATACACGACTCGTGTAAAACATACGCGTGATAATGATATAGGTACGTGTTGGTTATATTTTGGGTGTAGTTTACTTTTAGTTTTTTCTATAAATAAAACTTGGATTTCGTGGATTTTTTATTTTATTTATTTCATTGCATGTTTGAGAAAAGCTCGGCGGGAAATGGGGTTGCCCGCGCTCAGACCTTCGGCCGGCAACCCCTTTCGTCCCGGCCTCTGTAGTAATGTACTATTACTAAAGCTTTTGCTTAAATATAGTAAAGCAAATGTTCTATGCTTGCATTGGTGAGTCAAGTGTGAGGGTACATTTGATATTGCGATAATAAACAGTAAGTACTTGAATCAATACCATCTTTCATTTGTTTATCTAAATTACATACCTTTGGCTAGCTTGTTAGCTTAAAACCCTAAAGTCAGCCTCCTGCATCTACATTAATTTTGCTGCCAGTTTTTTTTATAATATAATATGATGCTTATATTTGAGGCTAATATAAATTTATTGGCGCCAAGATATTACTGCCAAATTATATTATTATATCCCAAATCCCAATTAAAGATCCTAAATAACATTTTACTTGCCCGGTTAATAATAAATAAGCCCAAATAAAGTTAGCGCACAGCGCCATCTTTTGAATATCAGTCAAATTTATGCAAACGTGTGGTTTGCCGGTGTGACGCTCCATGCATGGGTGCTGGGCTATAACCGCGAAAATCCAAGTTCGTCAATTGCGGGCATTTTTCTCCGTCACTCTAAATACGTCTGAATGAGTGCAAATGAGAAAGATCCCCGTAATTTGCAAATTGCGGTTTTCGCGGTAGGCCCGGGGTGATTTAATGCCCTCACATGACAAACCGCTTTTGTATTCGTAGTTCGTAACAAATGTACTAGATGATGTAATTAAAGTTGCATGAAGTTATGTGCTGCCATCTGTTTGATAGGTAACTAATTAGAGCTCAACAGGGTGTCATTCTGAATCCCTAACAACGTTTGTCCTAAAGTCACTTGCCCTAACTGGTTTGTCCTAATGGGCACATGCCCTAACGATCAATTGTCATAACGATTATTTTCCATAATGTAATGGTTAGCCTAAGACTCGTTTGCCCTAAGCATTTGTACCATAACTATCAAGATCCCTAATGTTTTTTACCATATTCTTCGAAATCCCTAACAATGTTTGGCATAAAATAACATGTTCTAACTGTTTTGACCTAATGGCTATTACCCTAATGATCAATCGTCATAACAGTTACTTTTCCTATTGATCAATTATCATAACAATTACTTTCCATAATGAATGGTAACGAACTGTTGCCACAAAAGTGGGTTAGGTTAGGTTAGAACCGTGACCCTCGCAAAATCGAACTGCTGCCACAAAAGTGGGTTAGGTTAGGTTAGAACTGCGACCATTGTAAAAACGAAATGTTGCCACAAAAGTGGGTTACGTTAGGTTAGAACTGTGATCCTCGCAAAAACGAACTGCTGTCACAAAAGTGGGTTAGGTTAGGTTAGAACTGCGACCATTGTAAAAACGAAACGCAATAGGGAAATCAAAATTAGGGCATACGAGTGTTAGGTCAAGCAACGATAGGCTAAGTGAAATTAGGTAACATGATGGTTAGGATATATAATTTTTAGGCCTAACAATAATTAGGCAAAAAAATAATTATGCTACATAACATTAGGATAAATACTCAATATGGAAAGTGTCATTAGGGAAAAAGATATTAGGACAAAAAAAAAATCGCCCATTCGATAATAGGGAAACCAAAATTAGGGAATACGCGCGTTAGGACATCTGATCATTATGACAAACAATATTAGGGAATGCAAAGATAGGAGAAAAGATTTTAGGGATTCAGATATAGATCCGCTCAACATACATCAGCTAGAGTCATCAGTAGACTCTTCTCTTTCCGCACAGACTCTAACACTAATTTATGTTTGAAAACGAACTAGATGGCATGAAACTTAAAATTTAATTTCGGAATGTCTCGGTTTATTTTACAGTATAGTTACTAAGGTATTAAGGCAAACTTATAGTAAACTTTTTAGGGTTCCGTACCTCAAAAGGAAACAAAGGAACCCCTACTGCTTATAGAATCACTCGTGCGTCTGTCTGTCTGTCTGTCCGTCTCTCACTGCGGACTAATTAAGTTGAAATTTGGTACACATACGTAAATTCGTGACCCAAAGACGGACATCTTACGTAGGTAGTTAGGTACATATTATCCCACCAAAAACATAAATGTAAAAAAGGAGAGCCAAGTTCAATACAAAAATTACGCTTGGCTGTGGGCTTCGCCGCAAAAAGAATGGAGATGTAAATGAGTGCCAAGTTCTATGCAAAATCCAAATAATAATATGTATTAATAGGAACAAAATAACGTTATGATATTTATAACAATTGCTGTTATTTAAAAAAAATGTGAGATCCTAAAGTTGGTTACATTTGGCTTGGCTAGTTTTTTTTATATTAAACTGTACATTAAATGTCTCAAAAATGAATTTCTCATGCCCAATTTATCAGGAAATGATACCAAACTCGAGGTGGTTAGGTAAATAGAAGCCGATATGATTTTCTTCATAAAGCGCGGCCCGGCGGCGCGGCGTGTAACTTTGGATGCCCTGCTGCTGGATTGTGGCATTCGTGGCATTGGCTACCACGTAGGCGTCACAAACCCGGTTTCACCGAAATCGAAAAAACCGGAAAAACCGGGTTTACAGCCAATTGCCAAAACCGGGTTTTCACTTTAATAAAACCGGCTTTTACGAGTTTTTCGATTTTACAGTTTTGTAAACATAGTTTAATTATTTTGAAGAGCAAATTAAAAAAAAACAATACATTATACGCACTAATTGTATAAATGAACAGCTTTTTAGTCTCCAACGTTAAATCTATTTGCCCAGTTTTGCAGATAGGCTGCTTAGATGCTCCTTGAAGTTAAGGCTTCAATCCAGGATGCTTCGGAAATATTATGGAAGGATGTTGTGTCGGAGAAATTTGCCTCTGAATTTTACTCTCAGCTCCTTGTTGGCTAGTTTGTTGCACTGGTGAAAGCAGAACACCACGGTCTTGGAAGTGCTGGGGCACAAACGCCACTGACAGAAATAGTCATATAATAGATCCAGGTCCTTTTCCAGGCTATTTAGTTCCTTTTCCAAGCTGTCTTGTTATGTCACAAGGGGCAGGTCATCAGCATAAGCAAACTTCCGCGATGTGGTGTTAGGCAGGATACGACTCAACCATCGGTATGTTCAGACCTATGACAACTAATACTAGGCGGTGTTGAGAGTGTGGAAAATCCGCTAGCACGAACAGCTCGGCGGCCACTGGGGTACCGTCTATTGCTCTTGTTGTGAAGACTAGGTCCGGGTTGTAGTCACTTCTCCATCGAGCTGATTTGAACGTTCCTTTGCCTTTGTGAGAAACGACTAAAACTGTGTTGTTCCTATCTGCCCATTCCATGATCGCCTCCTCGTTGGCGTCAGATTTCCTTTATCCCCAGCTGGTATGGTGGTTATTCAAGTCTCAAATGTAAAGGGATGGGTGTTCCAAGTAAGGAAGGCGTGGAGTAGGCCAGCAGTTACGTGGAGGCTTATATATGCTGCATATCCGCGTTTCGCCGATTTGAATAATCGTGGTGGCGATGTTGTTGCCATCGATGTTATTTGAAATCACGTTGACCAGGGCAGTAAGAGAAGACCGGCCGTATGTCGAAGTTCTATATTAATTGTTTATGGTATAATGCCGCTACCAAATCAAATCCCGGTATTTTACCTCGTTTAGCGAGTTGGGCATCATCAGCGGTGTATTTCCAGAAGGAGTACTATGTCAGCACCGTTGTCATATAATAGGATGCTTAGGCATTCCGGTTTAGAATTGCTGCTTAGTTAAAAACTTTATTGATGGATTTGGATTGATTTATTGATATGGTCTTGGTAAAGATAAAGTAAATATAAATGTCGTAGAAGACGTAATATCAAAGCATTGATCCTAAAAATACTTGCTTATTTTACAAATTATACGTAAAATCGAAATCACCGAAAAAACCGGAAACCCGGTTTTGCAGTTTCACAAAAACCGAAAAACCGGTTTTCTAAAAAACGCACGGTTTTGTGACCCCTAGCTACCAGACTAAATTGACTTAGCTTTACGTATATTACATCTGTGCCAAGTGAATTCATCCGATACCAAAATTTGCACCTTATGCCACTACTTTCCATAGGTAGGTACCTACAGTAAGCTAGTAGTAGTGGCACTAGGACAACTAGGTCGATACATATGTGTAAAATTGTCGTATAATAATTATTTATTTCTTTATAAATAAATATAGACAATGAAGAAGGTGCCAAGACTGCCAAGTGCCGCAAATACGCATTTCTACAATACGCAAAAATATATTTACGAATTTGCGGCCCTGGCAGTCGAGACTTTTGGTGTATTTCGTTCAATAATATCTCCAGTACCCGGCATCTAAATTCTACTAATATAATTGAAAACGAGTGGTCAATACCACGTGTGGTACTATACAGCACGTCCACGGATGATTTTATTATTTCTTTGGCGGTACAAAAAAAGAAATGAAAAGAAATGTACTTTTATGTACTTATGTTTTAAAAAAATGCTGTACTCGCACGGTTTTGGCATAGCGACATACAGGTCGTGGTCGTGCTGAGTAGATACTCCCTGGCACGACCACACTATATTTATGGTTAATGCAATGGTCAAATTAATACAAAACAAATGTACTTAAATTGTACTATCTACAAGCACATCAAAATGTGACAGTGATACTGCAAAAATCGGGGTGCCGTTCAATTTTAATACAAACATTTTGCATAATTACATTTAACTACTTTTAAAACTCATAATAAACATAATGTATAGAAACAAAATCCATAATATTATTCGTTATAATAATTAAATTACATTGACATTACACGACTGTAAAAAGGTTGTTACTATACTGGCACATGAGATTTCAGATGATTTGACAATAAACGTCAGTCAGCTATAAACCGGCTTTTAATTATTACATTGGCGACAGGATTTCGGATTTTATTTGTATTTTCAGTTCATTTATCGGGCTATTTAGTATTTCAAAATGCCTTTCGGGAAGTTGGAACCGTTTGACTTGACATCTAAACAGTGGCCGGCATATATCCGCAGAGTGGAACAGTACATGGTATTAAATGAAGTGAAGACCGAACTGAAGGTGCCTCTGCTGATATCAGTTGTCGGGCATGCCACGTATGCTCTTATGTGCGATTTGTGTTCACCGACACTTCCTGAGGCCAAAACATTTGAAGAGCTGGTAAAATTATTAACTGATCATCTGGAACCGCAGCGATCAGAGATCGCCGAGCGGCACGTCTTTAGGCTGCGCCGACAGCGAGTCGGCGAGTCGCTCGCAGAATATTTGCAGAACTTAAAGCATTTAGCGAGCACTTGCAGTTTCGGCACCAAGCTCGAGGAGAATCTGCGCGACCAGTTCGTGTCGGGACTGGCAAACGAGGCGATGCGATCTCGAATATTCGCTGAAAAAAATATTCAGTATAAAGAAGCGGTGGAGCTGGCTCTCGCCCTAGAGGCCGCGGAGAAGCACGCGGAGGTGAGCGGCGCAGTGGTGGCGCCGGCGAGCACCTCGGGCTGCGACGGCGGCGGCGGCGATATTGGTGAAGGTTTGCATCACGCGAGTGCTCGGCGCGACAGGCGCGGGCCCGGAGCCGGCGGCGGCGCGGCCGCGGCCCGGGGCGGCACGGCGCGCGGCAACCAGGCGCAGTGCTGGCGGTGCGGGAAGGCGCATCGGCCGGACAAGTGTAAATATATGCATTACAACTGTGATGAATGCAACACGCGCGGTCACTTGAAGGTCAAGGACGCGATGAGGCTCGTCGACAGTTCGGTCGGCAAAATTACATGGACGAAGAATCTGATGAGGATTTATTTAACATTCAAGTTTCACCGCAAGGTAACAAACCTTATTTTATGACATTGAATGTGGACGGACAAGATGTTATTTGTGAGATCGATACGGGTAGTCGTATTTGGGTGATTCTTAAATTGTGTCAAAAAAAAAATTTTTTCATAAACGTTTTTATTTTTCACATATTATTACATATATCAAAAGTACATACAAAAAGCAATTTTTTGATTCATATGGTCAAGCTTAATACCCACAAGAAAGGTAAATAAAATGAGTACATAAACAAGGTTGTGAAAATGTGTCCCTCAGTCGTGACATTTCGGCATTTTGGTGGCCAACTCGCCTATTTTGATGTATATAGTTATTTTAACATAGCCTAAGTCATTCCTATGACTACGACAAACCTAATGACAGCTCAGACGTTGAAATCCGTCAAACTATAAAGGCTGTAGAGCGTGACAAAGAATTCGATACACATCATACATACATACAAGTGAAAAACATTTTTTTTTGCTTTGGCAGTTGGGCAATAATAGCAAATGATCTGTAGCTAATAAAAATGCATTTCTCAAAAGTGCATGCCTCTAAATTAATCAAACGAATTAAGAATGACACGACCACGTGTCTATATGTCACGAACGTGGACTCAAAAGTCCGCGGCAGTGACAGATTTTTGAGGCCACGGTCGTGATAATTTTGAACATGTTCGATATTACATAAACATTTCCTTTGATTTTGCAAATGTTAAATAATTAGCTTAATCTGCAATGTATGAGGTATATCTTACGTTACAAACAATAACGTGAAACTGCAACTTACTCTTAAAACTCTAACGCGGCGGTGACGCGTTAAGGTTGACCGTTTTTTCAAATGAACGCAAATAAATAATTTTCGACAAAACTTCTTCCTTCAGCCATTTGTAAACCTGACAACAACACACTGTTGCTGTTCTAAAAAAACTTTAATAAGGCTGCCAGCAGTAAAGATACTTTTCTACCGAGTACCGCATGTTTATATTACCACGCGCGGTGGTGACGCGAAAACTAATCACAAAATGTATGTTGTTTAAAATTATATAAAATCGTTATAAATCCATACAATTTTTAAACAGTGTTGGAGGACAAGGATTAGTGTTTTATATTTGATATCAATTATTGCAAAATCACTTCATATTTTTTCAAAAAAAAATCAAATATCACGAAATTTGGGGAAGTCACACTACACGGTCCGTGACATTTCGCACTTGTAATATTTTTTTTATATGTTTCTAATACTCTTAGGACAATACATTTAGGTTGACCTAAAACTAGAGGTAAATTGCTAAGTATATTGATATAGAGTTTACTTATTTTCACAAAAATACATGCTATTCTTACGTGTTACACAAAAAAATGCCTAAGAATAAGAATTACCCATTTCTGCTATTAATGAGGACTTTTATAAGCAGAAGTTTGCTCATAAAATAATTATACCTAATGATAGTTTCTTTCGCGGCTACTCTGGGTCACCAATCGAAGCCCTTGGATACTTATCGGTTGACGTTGCGCTAAACGGTATCAGAGCAACTAACTTGCCATTGTACGTCATTCAAAAAGGAGGGCGGCCCCTTTTGGGTCGTGAATGGATACGTGCTCTTAAGGTGCAGTGGGTTCAGAAAACGAAGTTTTTAAAAAGCCGTAGCTCTTTTTTGGATCACAATACGGCTGCCATACATTCAATTAGCAATCTTGAGGGCTTTTTCTAGTGACTTCCGCGATTCGAATCCTAAGTTTTTGACTTTTGCTCGATAGAAAACGATCACGAACATAGGTCTAAAACGGACTTTAAAGATTCGTAACAATTTGTGCACACAAGATAAAAATATGAAAACTGCTTCTAATAACGCGCAATTTTATGCTTGAGCGAATTCCGCGATTACTTTTTTTTTAATTTAACATTAAATAAATAAGTTCAAAAACATGATATCAGCGGTCCCGTGCACGCAACTTCTTTGATCAGATGCCCGCTGGGCTTGAACGAAGTCGGTCCTATCGCGGGGCGCACTAAACTGACAGTTGGGTTTTGCAATTATTTTGACATTAAATCATATAGGTACGTATACGAAAAAGTATACCAGTAGCCAAATTGTATAAAAAAAAATAGGGTATAGTACATTTCGATGCTAGTGCGGAAGGTATGTCATTACTTCACGAGTACCGAGATATCTTGCCACGAGCCGCAGGCGAGTGGGAAGACTCGGGACGAGTGAAGAATGACATTTCCGCACGTGTATCGAACGACGTTTTTTAATACAGTTGCGAAAAAATAAGTAAAACATTGTTAATCGTACACTAAACAAAAGTGGTAACAGTGACAGCTCGCTTAGACGTCGTCTTTAAGTATATTATATCTATGGGCGTTTGGCAGCTATTCCGTTCCATTCAGACACCTTATTAAGAACGGAATTTTCAATATTCAATATTAAAAAATAAACGTGTTATAATGATGAAGAGGTAAGTATTAAAATATGAAATATGTATATTTTTCATATTCTTACATTAACAGTAGGTTTTTATGCTGATTACGACGTTTAAAGGAAACTAATATTAACACTCATCAATAAGTAGTCGTGAATTGGAACAAGTATAAATTTAAAAAAATTGGAAAAGTAAAAAGCACTAGTTCGACATAACCAACTTTCCGCACGCTAAACAGCTACGTAAAGTAGCACTTTGTGAGCAACTGTATTAAAAAATAAATTATCATCACATAGAGCTCGAGTCTCATCTTAAATTTTATTTGTTGTTGTTTACGGGGCATAATTATTGAAAAACGCAGTAAACTATCTTAAAACAATACGGTTCCAAAATCATTTAAGTAATTTGCTCCTTGAAACCCCGCTTAAAATGAAAAAAGGTTGAAGACTCATACTAACTGATTGGAGTTAATTTTCATTATGCTGGTATTACCTAATATTGCGTCATTTTAAAAACGTACCCATGTGACTTCTGTACGTCAACGCCAATGAACTGATTGTGATGACAATTTTGTGATCTTGTATTTATGTTAGAGAACTTTTGATCTTCAAATATTACCTATTAATACGGAACGATATGTAAATATTTCATGTACTACTTGAAAATCTTGAAGCGGTATACCTATTTTGTTGCTGTGAGGTCCGCCTAGATGTATAATGCGGTTACGTGCTGTTCTGCAAACCTTCATGAAATCAAGAATAAATAAACGACTATGGTCTAGCCTCAGTCCTAGCGAGTTTTTGCGGCTCGTGAGGCCGAGATATACTTGCCTACGAGGCTTACAGGCTGCGGACTGGTTTACTGTGATTGGCTATGTATCGATTGTTATCCAAATTTACTATAAAATAAAACAAAGTTTTTAGTTCAATTATATTCTGTGCATATTTAATTTTATTTTTTATACCTCGTCGATGACAAACAAGCATACGGCCCGTCTGATGGTAAGCAGTCTCCGTAGCCTATGGACGCCTGCAACTCCAGAGGTGTTAGGTACATGCGCGTTGCCGTGCCTAACCCTCCGCACCCTCGTTGATAACTGGCAACCATACTCACCGGCAGGAACAATACTATGAGTAGGATCTAGTGTTAT
Source organism: Cydia splendana (assembly GCF_910591565.1). Taxonomy (NCBI): domain Eukaryota; kingdom Metazoa; phylum Arthropoda; class Insecta; order Lepidoptera; family Tortricidae; genus Cydia; species Cydia splendana. The sequence goes on along the minus strand of NC_085962.1, from coordinate 26,074,816 downwards.
TTGGCTGCAGATTTCTGTAAGGTTGAGCTCTGCTCTAGATCTGGAATGACATCCGCTGTGCTGTGTCCTACCACACAAAGCGAGATGTAATTCACAGTGCCCATACCTCTCTTTTGGACGTAGTTCAAGGACCAGAGGAATGTCCATATATCTTAAGTATTTTCGTACTAAATAACTACACAGATTCAGATTCTGAACATATAACCGTAAATTTACCAAAAATTTGGCGTAGCTGTACAGTCAGATGCAGAGAAAAACAATCCGCCAAAATTAAATTTCCACCCTGCCAGGACTTTATTTATTGATAAAGATAACGATATGTTTATTTGCAAAAATGTTAGTGATGAACATAGGTGGACAGTAATTTTGGATGCGTAGGGGAGAGCGGGTAGAAACGCAATACTTTATACTTTGACCTTAGTTTCTGGCTAACCGTTATTATTTTGATGAAATTAATGTAGTCATATATAACTTCATTGCATGTTCTGTACATTAACATCTTGATTAACCTTATAATTGTGTATGTTGTATGTAAGTACCAGAGTGACTAAAAAATCGTCTTTTGTTACTTATGACACACATAAGTACAGAAAGTAACACGTGTGGGTCAAAAATAACAAGACACAGTGGGCTGTAATTAATATAATATGACATATCAAATCAAAAAAGTACTACTTAACTATGTAAATGATTATTGATCACACCTAACATTTGCAATAATATATGCATTTTAGCTACATAAACATTAGCATTTTAAGAAAACAAATCAATATTAAGTCCTCTTTAGAAATTGTTTTTATTTCATGTGATGAGATCAATTATTCTGTTATAAACATGTTTTCTACTCAGATAATTCAGGGTCAGTGTTTTTTCACTCACAAATATGGCATACATCGTTCAAATCATCATTGACGCATTAAGCATATGACCCCATATTAGATTCAATAGGTATACATTGTATGGGATGTAAATGTTACTTTTGTACCTATACGGCTTTGTTACTTTTGTACCCGACCGCATTTTTCTGAAAACATGAAAGATATGACGACCGGTCTGGGCTTGTGGGTAGTGACCCTGCCTGCGAAGCCGATGGTCCTGGGTTCGAATCCCAGTAAGGGCACTTATTTGTGTGATGAACACTAATATTTGTTCCTGAGTCATGGGTGTTTTCTATGTATATAAGTATGTATTTATCTATATAAGTATGTATATCGTCGCCTAGCACCCATAGTACAAGCTTTGCTTAGTTTGGGGCTAGGTTGATCTGTGTAAGATGTCCCCAATATTTATTTATTTATTTATATCTTTGAAACGGAACGTGCTCGAGAAAATAAATTGCAATCAATCTAATCAATAATCAATATCCCTTCGGGTGGCAGTGCCTCCTGTTGAAGGGTAGGAGAAATGGCGCTGCCAATTTTTAAAATATGCCCCTGCGTGGCAGAGGCCGGGAGCCGGACACTTCCCTAATTGGCGGCGAACCGGGAGACGGTTCCGTCATAACAAGCCCGTGTGTGGCAGAGACCGTCTCCCGCCCTCTGTGCGACATCGTATTTCGCGCCTAAAATAAAACCGTTAAAACTATGCCTTGCTTGCTCACTCTTGCAAGATGCATTCGTCAATAAACAAGGATGGTATTCCTTAACAGTCGAATTCCCGCGTAAAATAAAGTTTGTTAGAACTGTGTGAGCCGGACAATGCCACTCTAGGGGATATGCAAATATTCAGAAAATGTATGTATTTTAATACAACGTAAACATCAAATAACTAAAAGTCGTAAAACGTACTTTTGATTCGAAAAATCACGTTGCGTCCTCTCACACAACCTTATAGCACGTGGCGCCCGTTTCGACTGAATGCAAGTGAAGGGGGCGCCACTGTCTATCACCTAATAGCAGCGGAGTGGTGTTTTGACTATTAGATACACCTACAGAGCAATAGTTACTTTCCTTTCCACCCGCCGTTACGTTTGTCCCCGCTCTCCCCTACATTTCACTTGAAAAAGCATGCAAAATTTTCTTATTAGCTAGGTACTACAATTAAATATATACAGATTGAAGCTAAGCTAAGGTAAGTAAGTTATACAATAATAACATCATCGGAATACACATATGATTTCAATGAAATTGTCATTGAATTGATTTTGCGCCTTATCGAAAGCCCTATTGAATAGAGTAGTACCTAAATAACGTTTTTCATCTGACGACTTCTGTATTTATTCGGTTTATTTAGTACGCGTATCTAATGAATTCGATTTTAGTTAATTTACATTTAAATACGTCACATGTGACATGAACAGACAAGGAGAGTAAGATAAAATATATTGTTTCTCTTCCTTCTTTCAATGGAACTTTTTTAGAGTTTCTCTTCCTCAAAGGAGGCTAGTGGTTAACACGAAACTCAAAATACTCTCATTTGCATCTTAAAAAAAACAGGATGGGTCACTGACCTGTCCCAGTAAAGTGAGGTAGTGTGCGTGAAGTGTGCTTGTGTGTGAAATGGGGTAATTTGACAGAATCTGAAAATTTTCCTCGGGCATACCTCGCCTTAAGTAGTAATTTCTGTATGATTTAGTCCCCGTAACCTTTGGCTGCAATAATTTCTAATTTAAAACACTTAAAAATATTTTCTTTTAAAACGATTATGAAATAATTAAGTAAACGAATTAATAAAAACCGATTTGGTCATTAAGTATTAATCACTTCTTCGTCCAGATACGTTTCAAACTTTCTAAAGTGCTTGAAACGAAGTTTTTTTCTTTATCTCAACGAGTTATTGTAGCCGAGCTCATGGAATGACAGAAATAATTCAATTACACACAAACAACCACTTCCACTGCTCAGGGACGAATAATAACAAGCATTACGTAACCCTGCGCCCGGTCAAGCTGCATCTCCGATGAGAATCGGGATAGCGAGGCGATGGGCAGTCGCTGATATACCTGTCTCGTTCTCCTAATCAACAAAAAATGCGAATCGGAAAGGTACAGAGTGTATTATGCACAGGCTAAGTAGTAAGTTGTTGAAGGACTATAAGAGATTCCACTGCGAGTAAAATAACGATAGTTGCTGAAAAAACCTGAGCTGAGGTTTCTAATTTGAAGGACAAACATTACATTTTAGTAATAAAGGACCCATAAAACTATTATATAATTTGGCATTATAGACCTTTACGCCCATGAATAAAGATAACTGCGGAAAAAACTCTTAGCTTAAATGAACATTACATTATAGTAAAAAAGGTCTCAGGAAACTATTTATTTGATGTTATACACCGCTACGTCCATGTTATTTGTTTTGAATTTAGAGTTTAGAAACTAATTTGTGGTAGTAAAAGACAAAAATATTAGAAAAGCCCTTTACAACCTAGTTTGCTTCATATACTTATGGTAAAATCATTTTTAGGGCGGGTTGTAAAGGGCAAGTAAAATAATATCAATACTAAAATATGTCCCATATGACTATCTTGACCATACGATATGAAAAATCATTAAGACAAATGAAGGGCTTAAAGGACGACAAAAGACATGTGAGTCATTTACAACAATATTTGTATTTAGCGGTAACCTTTACGATTACATCTTTGAATATGTAATTTATAACTGGTCCTTTACGCCCCCTGAGCTAAGCTGTTTTTGCAAAATCAAAGTAAAAAATTGGGTCGTAAAGGCAACTTTTTAAGAGATATCGAAATTTTAACTATACAGAACGAAAGCGCTTGGAATTCTGAACAAAACTGTATATATAACTAATTTTCGCCAAAATGTCCTTTACGCCAATTGAACCCAAAGGTATCGATATAATGTTACGACGTATTTATCGATGGAAGCCATTGCCTCCTCAATGCGCCCCTCGATTGCTGACTCTAAATCTACATAACATAACAGTTAGGTCAGAAAGGCTTCCTATGCTTTAATGCACTTCTCATTCCTTTACCATTGAACGAAGATACCGTGCCACATCCACTAAATGCGTGAAAGAGGGGTAATACTTTTGCTCTCTATGGCTACGGGGCCAGTAAAAAATAATATTTATAAATAACCCGTCTTTTCTTAATTTATTTACTAGCACCAAATATACAATTTTTGCATAAGGTGGTGGCGATATTATGGCAGCACAGATACCTACTGATGAAGTTTTACTGTTCGAACAGAACAAGTTGGCCGCGAGCGCGCTCGCCTCGCTTTCAACTCGCTTTCAAAACGCTAGTGTGACCGCGCTAGAGTACGCTGGAAAGCCGCTACACCGTTGATGTTCCCGAACGGGATCCTGAGGGTCTACCGCGTACCAAGTTCGACGTGTTGCCTCTCTGTCACACTTACGTACGAATTTACAAGTGCGACAGAGAGGCAACATGTTTCTCAACAAACTTCCTGCCCCACACAGCTAAACTGTGAAATGAACTGTCGCCTGCGGTATTTCCGGACCGATACGACCTTCAAGAAAAGAGCGTACCATCTTAAATGTCGGCAACGCACTTTTAACCCCTCTGGTGTTGCAGGTATCCATGCTGCTCTTTTAACATTAATATTTTAACATTTTAGTTAAGTTTTTAGTAATATAATATGTATAAATTCGTTCACCAGTCTCTTCGGAGGCGTGGGTTCGTATCCCACCGCTGCCACGGCTGCCACCATGTTGTAAATCAAACACCGAGCTCAGATGACAAATGGTTTATTAAAATAATAACGGGTAGATATATCATTATGAAACTACCTACAACAGCCTCCTAATAGGTATATCATACAATAAATATTTTGACAAAGCTTACTTCAGATCTAACTACGAGTATGGCACAGACATCGCATTATGAAGCGTTTACACAGAGCACGAGGTCACCATACATATGTAAAGTATCAAATTGTTTGCGGTTTATAAGGGGTTTATTTTAATAGTTATTTGTTTTACAAGGGGGCAAAGTTGTTGTTTAAACCGCTCGTGCTAATATTGATACCCGAGCAAGCGAAAGATCCCACAATTGAACCACGAGCGTAGCGAGTGGTTCGAAAAATGGAATCTTGAGCGTTGCGAGGGTTTCAAAGCACGAGGGTTGAACAAAATTTGCCCCCGAGTGAATCACAAATTTTTTCACCACACCAACCCGAAGCAAATATTAAAAGTAAAATATCAAACAAAATGAAACCAAATCAAATCCAAATGAATGTTATTAAATATTTATCATCCAAAATCATCATTTAAAAGTAAATTCTACCAGCAAACATAAGAAAATAACTCAAAATTTGCATTTGATTACTTTGCCTCACATGTGAATAAAATGCAACTTTGCTATCAGTCTTTGAAGTGCAAAGTAAGCCTTTCCGAGCTGGTGTGGTGAAAAAATATTAATAATGACTATACCGAGTGACGTCCGCAAACTATCATTTAAGCACGTAAATAATTACGATGATGTGCGAAGTCGGCGTGAAGCGTTGTATAAGGAAAAATCGCAATGTTTACATTGTTTACAAGTTGTAAACAATTTAGTACGTTGGTGCTCTATTAATATTTTGATAGGTACTTTAAGTACTAGTTCTAACATTTGCCTATAAGTTTGATTAAGTACGTGAATTTATTATTTCCTGAATCTTATAAACAGGACAAGTGTGTAAAGAAACGGATAAATTAGAAGTTCTGGAAAATATCAATAAAATCAAAACATTGGAACGTACACATATGTGACGTCCCACGGTCAAAGGTACCTTATGGCGGGTATGGAGTTATGCATACCCCAGTAATCTATAATAAATAAGCTATCGATAACACAAAAGATCAACCTTCTAGGTTGAGTAGTTACAGAGATATGATTTTTTGAAAATAATGTTGTGAAATGAGCATCTTTACGATAGAGAAGTTTTAAGTTTAGCCGCCTAAAAAACTATGTTCCTGAAGTAAGTTACATAGTTGACTACAAATAATAATACCTTATATATGTGAGATTAAAAAAATATTGCGACTTGTTCTGTAATGCAAATAGAAACTTTTGATATCGACTGATTTATGTGTATACTAGCCAATCTCTTGAAAATAAAGTTTTATTTCATTTTCACGATTGATTGCAATGAACTCTCAAGATTTAAATTCTATCTATTAGAAAACGACACTGACAGACAGTTTAAGCAAAAAACAATACCGATTTAGAGGTGAAAATGTATTTTCTGACTTTTTCATATAAAATCACAAAATTGAATATTTTTACTTTTAATGTGACACACAATCAATTTTTCTGAGCACATATGAAAGAAATTCTGTCATTCAAATGAAATAAATCCTAAAACCCCAACTAAATACTATATTTAACCCCTTATGCCACTTTAAACTTACATAACAATAACAGTATTTGCTCCATACATTTACGAAAAGGTACCTTATGGAAATAAATCTAATAATACATCACTACAAAATATCAATCATATTACAGTTTATCTTTTATGAATAGAAAATATTAATTTACATTAAACTCTGCCCCAAATTTAATTAGTTCTTCGTCATAATAATCTTAAAAAAGACCAATAATTTGTATGTAATGAAAAGGTACCTTGTGATTAAGTTACATGATGAGGCATGATGATGATGGAACAGTTAGGATAAACTAATAATATTTTGGGGTTAAGATGGTATAAATCGTCTATTTCTTATCAATAATATATTTCGGTTGCTATTGAAGATAAGCGGCATTGAGGTTCAATGACCTCAGATATTCCATAAGGTAATGCGTCGGGTATTGGCATTTTTCAGCAAACCAATGGCTGATTTACTGCATGCGACCAAACCAAATGAAGATTATTCTAGTTAAGAAAGACTTGACGAGAGTAACTTTGGTATAATAGCAGGCTACTTGGATTTGTGATGTCGGTCTATGTACGGTTATAATATTTGCGAGGCGCCCCAACCAGAACTGAAATTATCAAATTAGTTTTGCAGAATGCTAATACAGTTCTCTACCAAACTTCTTTTCCCGTATTGACTAGTTTTTTTGGGAATTTTCAATCTTTTTTCCATAAGGTACCTTTTCTACTAAACTCTGAGACGACATTACTAGGCTTATAACTAACTTATAACAAAAATAAAAACAGGTAAACAAACGTTACGCATTAAGGTTTCAGATCACACAATAAAAAAAAATTGAGCATTTTTTCACCTCTTTACAAAACATTTCATATCTCCGAAACTAGAAACCCTCATAAGGTACCTTTTCCCGTGGAACGTCACATATGTGTTTGTCGTTGACTGTACTTTACATAGTGGTAGATATTATGTGAGCGGACTTTGAGTGCAGGTCAACGTATATTTAACTTATTTCCTTAGGTACCTTACGTGTGCACAGAAAATCAAAAATATTTTCTAGTATCAAAACTATAATTCCTTTTACACCAAGTGTGACCAGCCCAAGATTTTTTGAATTTCCCGCCAAACATTTGTGTAATATTTCAGTAGCCAGATTCTAGCGTAGTGTAGCCACAGAATAAATAATAGTACTAGGTACAGAAGACTCACTCTCTAACAAAACGCGTCTGTTACGATCAGCACTGATATGGCTGCTAGGTGGCGACAGCGCCACGCGCTGCTTATGGCTTTCCCCAAAATTGGCGTGGAACGGATGTACTTTTAGCTACCTGTAGCAAAGCGACGAAATCGCGGAGTGAGCCACGCCTGGTGTAGCTAACGCCGAACGCCATCTATCTTCTCGCACCAAAAACTTATATGCGTTAGTGTTGTGACTCGCTTAGAGCGCTATGCTCATGCAGAACAGACTCGTTAGTCAGGCCATAGAGAAAATATCTGCTGCACGAGTGCACGGCGCTAAAAGCGTGATAACGTATAGCTTTATAAATACTACACATGTATATTATTCTGGGGGAGAGAGAGAGAAAGGGACGCTTTCGTGCCTTATAGACGGAGAGCTAGCTACGGCAATAGGTTTGCAATTTATAGAGCAACGAAATCCCTCTAGTTAGTGTGTCATACTATCATTATCAATTAATTCGGGCGCCTGGCAGCTGTTCAGCGGTGGGTGTGAGAGGTGTCAAATAAATTGAAGGTGTACAATTTATAGAGCTCTGAGTTTGGTGTAATATAATAGCTAATTATGTATTTAATTCGAATATCACATGGCCAGGCGTTTTAATTTGGTGGAAAAGTAGTGCCAGGTGACGTCCAAGATGCGCGAGAAAGTGCCAAGTCATCTCATTTACTAGGTCAAATTTTATCCTGTTTCGTTACCCAAAGGGTGAAAACGGGACCTATTACTATTAATGAAGGTCCCGTTTTCGGTCCTCTCTATAAATTGCACGACGATTTCCATGTTATTTTCCATAAAAAAAAGTATAGCTTTATAAATACTACACATGTATATTATTCTGGGGGAGAGAGAGAAAGGGACGCTTTCGTACCTTATAGACGGAGAGGCGGCAATAGGTTTGCAATTTATAGAGCAACGAAATCCCTCTAGTTAGTGTGTCATACTATCATTATCAATTAATTCGGGCGCCTGGCAGCTGCTCAACGGTGGGTGTGAGAGGTGTCAAATAAATTGAAGGTGTACAATTTATGTAGCTCTGAGTTTGGTGTGATAAAAACTGTGATATAATAGCTAATTATGTATTTATTTCGAATATCACATTGCCAGGCGTTTTAATTTGGGGGAAAAATAGTGCCAGGTGACGTCCAAGATGCGCGAGAAAGTGCCAAGTCATCTCATTTACTACGTTACTACGTTACCCAAAGGGTGAAAACGGGTGTGTAATGAACCGTATAACAATTTTTGATATATTTTCAAAAGATATAACAACGTTTGATATAATTTCATGGTGTATAATCACTTAAGCGGTATAATGAACTTTTGATATAACTACAAAATAACTATTTTCATGGGGTATAACGTTTAATCGATATAAAAGCTATTCGATATAACGTTTACTGGAGATACCTAATGAATATTTGTTATAAGTATTTATGGTATAATGTATTCAAATGTATAAAAATTATTCCTAAAAAAAGTAAAGTAATAAAAAAGTCGGTTCTGGCGCTTCGCCGGCCGCTGCCGCGGCACGCTCGCTTCGCTCGCTCGGCTCGCGCGCTGTAGGGTCGCAGTTCTACCTAACACTCCTCCTCGCGTCGCTCGTCGTCGTACCTAACTGAGACCTGCCTTAAGTTCGAATACGTAGGTTGTTATAATAGTAGTAAATATTACAAATTATACCAGTACTACATTATGCCAACTGAGCGTTATATCGAACATAATTATATCACATATACGTTATACGCTGTTAATGTTAGATTAGAAGTTATTATATTACAAGTTCATTATACTTGACGATAGTTAGACTCTCTAAGAATATACCATGTATTGTTATAGCAAAAGTGCATTATGTCCCTCAATCGTTATATCGACTAAAAATATATCAAAAGTTGTTATATGGACCGTTACGCACCCGGTGAAAATGGGACCTATTACTATTAATTAAGGTCCCGTTTTCGGTCCCCTCTATAAATTGCACACCTTCAACAAAGGGGACTCCCTCTGTACGGCTACCACCAGTTTTGACATTGACATAACGCTCACGTTTACGTAACTTACTTTCTATGCATCTCGCTCGTACTCGCATATGCGAGCAATAGTGGAAGCGAGATGTACAGAAAGTAAATTACGTAGACGTGAGCGTTATGTCAATGTTAAAACTGATGGTAGAGGCTCTGGTCGCATAACAACTTTTGTCATATTTTTAATTGTCATAACACTTTATGCATAAAATTGTAAGTCAATAAAATCTTTAGTCAGAATTATTCCTGAGCATAACTGAGTTTTTGTCATAAATGAGTTATGTCATACTTTTTATAGTCATTAATTTAATTTGCATAAAATTTTAAGTCAGCTGCTTGATATCCATAAGTACCTATTTTTCGTTCGAAGTATTGCAGTGCATAGTATTAATAATATAGACATAAATTAAGTCATATATTTAGTTGTCATAATATGTTTTTTTTTTCATAATGTTACAAAGCATTAATAATAAATATGTATGGTTGTGAGCAACCTACGAAGGATAGGAGCCGGGTTCAGTAGCAGAAACGGTTTTATAAAAGAAACTAATCATAGTAGGTAGGTTAGGTTCGTTAGGTTTCTTTAGATGCCCGAAGGGCAAACTACGCAGAAATAGGAGCCCCGCGCGACATTAAGTTGTCATTGGCATTTTACTCTTAAATACGACAACCTGATAAGAAATCGCAAACAGAATCGAAGAGTTTGTATACTACATTGAAAAACATCGATTGAGAACAGAACTTGACCACACACATTGCTAATTTTTGACAGGAAGTACCGTTTGGAAAATTTTGATATTTAGGCAAGTAGTAGGCCAATGTCAGGCCTACAACTAGAAAAAAATTAGAGGTGTCACTACTTCATCACGACATAAAAAAAATGTTTTATTTTTGTTTAACTTTTTTTTCCTTTTTTTTATATGACAACTGGTATTCGTTTTTTGAGTATCGATGCATACCTAAATAAAGAACACTATTTAAAAAATTGAAGCAAATCGCTTGAATACATCCCGAAAAACAATACATTAAAGAAAAAATAAAATCATAAGTCAAAAACTGTCACTAAGTAGTAGGATGTTGATACTCAGCAAAAATATTCTTCACCATAAGAGGTACTCACAAAAAAACCCGAATCAAATTGATTTAAGGGCCAACTTACTATGGAAAACCGACTATGACCTTATTTTCTTAAATTATTTATGTAAATCATTATGGTTGTAAATTATTATGCATCAAAACGTTATACGTAAAAACCTTATAAGTATCGATAAATATGCTTTTAGCTGGTATGACATTTGATTCATTATAATCAAAACCTATATGCAAAAAAAATATATAAAAACTGCTGAGTATGACATCAAATATTATGGCTAAAAATGTATGACACAATATAATATGGCTTTTCATTTGTATGCGCAATGATGATTATGACACAAGTTGTTATGCGCATCAAAGATATGACTTAAACTTGTATGCAACCCAATATGGACCCTCAACAAAGACATATGTAACTTCGTATAAGATGAATAAAGTCTAAGGAAAATACGTGCCTCGGAAATCAAGAAAGTCATTCTCGGATAGATGGCGCACACACCTTTAGCCTATGCTCGGTTAGATGGCGTGACGACACCGTTTCATATTTAACAATTTTAACACATAGATATCAGTGAATGAACATGGGTCAAAATGATATAAAAATAATAAAATATATATACAGGGTGGAAAGGCACGACGATCCTTTCCGGAAATGGGAGATAGTTTAGCCTAAGCTCTATATTTTCTCCATAGAAACTATGTTAATATGGGCAACCGTTTCTAAATTATGACCTTTTAAACATCCACGCAAAAAACTACTTTGTTCTAACCCTAACAGGTGACAGGGTCAATGAACTTACTTGTAAACAATCAGTATTCGACAGGAAATTATGCTAATTTGTTGCCATCTAACCATTTTTAGGTCTGCTTACAGCACGGTAAGAATCATTGCAGGATTTTCGCTTTCTTAGTGGTTCCACTTGTTCAATACTTGAATGAAATAGTTATGTTATTCCTTAATATTAATAATACTAACCACAACATTGTTTACAACGACAGTTCAAATGGTGACATTGACAACCACTCAAAAGTACGCAATCGTCTTATAAATATATCTGGTTTCCTTGACTGATAAAAAGGTTTTAGTTTCTTAACACGTTTCACAAAATTATTTTCGAATAATTGGAAACTATTTAAAATAATAAAAAATTACATGTAGGTTGTGTTAGTTGCACCAAATGAACTTGCAAAAATGAAATACTAAGAATAAATCAAGAATAAATACTTCTTCAATACCAAACTAACAAACCTTCTTGCGTGGTAGGAAATAGACAAGACGTCTGATGTTTGAAATTAAATTTTCATTGAACTATACTTATTGAATGTCATATTCTTCAAATAAAAATGTTAGATGCTCGTGGCTATTTAAATTTGTGGGGCTGTGTAAAAGATATGGTGTACCAAACCAAACGGAATGTGAAACTGCGGACGAAATGAGACAAAGGCTAATTGGTGCTTTCTGCGGAGGATAAATGACGAAGAGCATACACTATATCACATGTGCATCGACATACTCGGGTACGGGCTGCGGCGGCGTTGTAATACACGGAGGTACATTTGAACACCGTATGTGAAAAGAAGATAGTATTAAATATTGGAAAAAAGTAATTATCTAAGAAAGTAATAAAATTGTAATATTTTTGCATGCATTTGATTTATTTGACATTTATGCGTCATTCATACATCATTGCGATACTGTCAACGATCGGAAAAAAGTGTAAAGTCCCGAGCTTTCCCGACGGAGATCCTTAATCTAGCCGTCATGTGCACATGCTATAGGGTTATCACCACAGTAAAAAAGTAGTATTTTTGCAATTTTTATTTTTTACTCAATTAACGATTCTTACCATTACCAATAGTCTCTGTATCACTTAAACGACCTAATACTTCCGGGAAGGATCGTCGTGCCTTTCCACCCTGTATAATTTTTTTTGATAATTTTATACGTTTTCATTTTGAGTTTTAGCCGTGTGTCGATAGATGGCAGTAAATTTACTGTGACTACAAAATTTACTATGACTGGACCCCTCTATACTATCTATTCTCTTTGCCTTCAATGAGGAAGCAAACTGCCATTTTATCACGCCAGGTGGCGCCTCCGTAATATAGTTGCTGTCACTGTCAAATCACACACATTTTATCAAATAAATTGTAAACATTCTCCTTTTTCTCCAAAATACTCCAATATTGTGCGATAAATTGTGGCAATATAGGATCCCCTATATGCATAAATCGGTGAGAAAAAGCTTCGAGTATCAAAAACTAAGGCAAATGACAAAGACCGTTTTTATAGGCTGCATTTTAAGGAAGATAAATATTTTGGAACGAGTAAATGTAAATACACAGGTAAGCTAAGTTTTAATGAAGTAGTACATAATTTAGGGCAAAATGGCTTGGCCACACGTGCTGTACTCCATACGCATCACGACTTTGTGTACCTATTTGACGTGTCGTAGGGCGGGCGTATATGAAACGCCTTCTTGTACATCCAGGTGATCTAGGTGATCCAGGTATACACCAAAGCTTTGTTTTCGATCGAACACTTGTAATATAAGAGGAAAAACTGCACGTGAGCTTTCGAAAATATGAATAAACGGTAAAATACACAAGATAACCTCAAATATATTAAGTGATCTTTAATTGTATCAAATCAGCCTTTTTTCCACCAACTGTAGCAAGTCTCCTTCGAAGCTCGGTTTGCAGTTCCCGTACAGTCATAAATTATATACATAACACATTTTTCTTGATAAATCGCAAGTATTAGTAAAAAATTCGCAACCATACTGTAACGGTTCGGGGAGCCCTATAGTGGTATAAAATAAAAAATAAAGAAATTTGTATTAAGAGCGCTATTACATTTCGGCGTTGAGCGAGTTTAGGTATTTTACGCGCTGCGGCAGTCCGTGCGAGCTCAGTATGCCGATCCCTTCTGCCACACTCGCACTACAATGATGGATTAAACATTCTTGATCCTTCGCGAAGCATATTGAAATCAACCATAACAACACTAACTGTACTTAACTTTTAAAGTTCTAAAACTGTTATTTGGTAAGTACGAAAATACTAAATGCAGTGCAAATGTACATAGGGGCTGTTCATAAATTACGTCATCTATTTTTGACGATTTTTGACCTTCCCCACCCCTCAAATCATCCAAAAATCAAGCTTCGGATGAATCTGTTTCCTCCTACGTCATGTTACCATCATCCGATGTCCAGACCCCCCCCCCCCCCCACCCCTCCCATTTGAAACGACGTAATTTATGAATAGCCCCATACTCGTACTTATGAAGGTATATTACTCGAAAGAAATTATAGGTACCTACTCGCTTATTTACATGTTTCGTCATTGCATTTGGTACCTATAGGTTGTAAAGTTTGTATCAACGAGGGTTTAAAAACGAACTGGTACTGAGGATCTGATGATGATTAAGGTGGTCACGGATACCAATCAACCATGTAGTAACATGATTAGGCTCGTTTGATTCGTCTCAACAAGATCTTTGACACTGAAGATACACAGGGTCTGATGATGGAGCTGGAAGGTGGCCACGGGTACCAGTCTATCATGTAACTAAACAACTTCGTGTTTGGGCTCGTTTGATTCGTCTCAACAAGATCTTTGACACTAGGTGATACTCAGAGTCTGATGATGGAGCTGGAAGGTGGTCACCGGTACCAATCAACCATGCAACTAAACCACTTCGTGTTTAGGCTCGTTTTATTCGTTTCAACAAGATCTTTGACACAAGATAGTACTCAGGGTCTGATGTTGGAGCCGGAAGGTGGTCACCGGTACCAATCAACCATGCAACTAAACCACTTCGTGTTTAGGCACGTTTTATTCATCTCAACAAGATCTTTGACACAAGGTAGTACTCAGGGTCTGATGATGGAGCGCGAAGGTGGCGACGGGTACCTGTCTATCATCATCAGCTCCATCATCAGACCCTGAGTAGTATCTTGTGTCAAACATCTTATTGCGACGAATCAAACGAGCCCAAACACGAAGTAGTTCAGTTACATGGTAGACTGGTACCCGTGGCCACAGTCCAGCTCCATCATCAGACCCTGAGTACTAACTTGTGTCAAAGATCTTGTTGCGACGAATCGAACGAAGCCAAACACGAAGTGGTTTAGTTGCATGGTTGATTGGTACCGGTGACCACCTTCCGGATCCATCATCAGACCCTCAGTACTACCTTGTGTCAAACATCTTGTTGCGACAAATCAAACGAGCCCAAACACGAAGTGGTTCAGTTACATGGTAGACTGGTACCCGTGGCCACAGTCCAGCTCCATCATCAGACCCTGAGTACTAACTTGTTTCAAAGATCTTGTTGCGACGAATCGAACGAAGCCAAACACGAAGTGGTTTAGTTGCATGGTTGATTGGTACCGGTCACCACCTTCCGGATCCATCATCAGACCCTCAGTACTACCTTGTGTCAAAGATCTTGTTGCGACAAATCAAACGAGCCCAAACACGAACTGGTTCAGTTACATGGTAGACTGGTACCCGTGGCCACCTTCCAGCTCCATCATCAGATCCTGAGTACTATCTTGTGTCCAAGGTCTTGTTGAGACGAATCAAACGAGCCTAAACACGAAGTGGTTTAGTTGCATGGTTGATTGGTACCGGTGACCACCTTCCGGCTCCAACATCAGACCCTGAGTACTATCTTGTGTCAAAGATCTTATAGAAACGAATAAAACGAGCCTAAACACGAAGTGGTTTAGTGGCATGGTTGATTGGTACCGGTGACCACCTGCCGGCTCCATCATCAGACCCTGAGTACTATCTTGTGTCAAAGATCTTGTTGCGACGAATCGAACGAAGCCAAACACGAAGTGGTTTAGTTGCATGGTTGATTGGTACCGGTCACCACCTTCCGGATCCATCATCAGACCCTCAGTACTACCTTGTGTCAAAGATCTTGTTGCGACAAATCAAACGAGCCCAAACACGAACTGGTTCAGTTACATGGTAGACTGGTACCCGTGGCCACCTTCCAGCTCCATCATCAGATCCTGAGTACTATCTTGTGTCCAAGGTCTTGTTGAGACGAATCAAACGAGCCTAAACACGAAGTGGTTTAGTTGCATGGTTGATTGGTACCGGTGACCACCTTCCGGCTCCAACATCAGACCCTGAGTACTATCTTGTGTCAAAGATCTTATAGAAACGAATAAAACGAGCCTAAACACGAAGTGGTTTAGTGGCATGGTTGATTGGTACCGGTGACCACCTGCCGGCTCCATCATCAGACCCTGAGTACTATCTTGTGTCAAAGATCTTGTTGCGACGAATCGAACGAAGCCAAACACGAAGTGGTTTAGTTGCATGGTTGATTGGTACCGGTCACCACCTTCCGGATCCATCATCAGACCCTCAGTACTACCTTGTGTCAAAGATCTTGTTGCGACAAATCAAACGAGCCCAAACACGAACTGGTTCAGTTACATGGTAGACTGGTACCCGTGGCCACCTTCCAGCTCCATCATCAGATCCTGAGTACTATCTTGTGTCCAAGGTCTTGTTGAGACGAATCAAACGAGCCTAAACACGAAGTGGTTTAGTTGCATGGTTGATTGGTACCGGTGACCACCTTCCGGCTCCAACATCAGACCCTGAGTACTATCTTGTGTCAAAGATCTTATAGAAACGAATAAAACGAGCCTAAACACGAAGTGGTTTAGTGGCATGGTTGATTGGTACCGGTGACCACCTGCCGGCTCCATCATCAGACCCTGAGTACTATCTTGTGTCAAAGATCTTGTTGAGACGAATCAAACGAGCCTAAACACGAAGTGGTTTAGTTGCATGGTTGATTGGTACCGGTGACCACCTTCCGGCTCCATCATCAGACCCTGAGTATTATCTTGTGCCAAAGATCTTGTTGAGACGAATCAAACGAGCCCAAACACGAAGTGGTTTAGTTGCATGGTTGATTGGTACCGGTGACCACCTTCCGGCTCCATCATCAGACCCTGAGTACTATCTTAAGTCAAAGATCTTGTTGAGACGAATAAAACGAGCCTAAACACGAAGTGGTTTAGTTGCATTGTTGATTGGTACTGGTGACCACCTTCCGGCTCCATCATCAGACCCTGAGTACTATCTTAAGTCAAAGATCTTGTTGAGCCGAATCAAACGAGCCCAAACACGAAGTGGTTTAGTTGCATGGTTGATTGGTACCGGTGACCACCTTCCGGCTCCATCATCAGACCCTGAGTACTATCTTGTGTCAAAGATCTTGTTGAGATGAATAAAACGAGCCTAAACACGAAGTGGTTTAGTTGCATGGTTGATTGGTACCGGTGACCACCTTCCGGCTCCATCATCAGACCCTGAGTACTATCTTGAGTCAAATAAATACATATAGAATGTCAGGTCGTTTCAAATATTTTTAATCCTCTCCGGTAGTTTATTAAACTGTACCATTATAAATTATCATACTATAAAAACAGTGCTAGGATCAAAGTCTCTCGTTGCGGTTTACACGCACACAGTATAGCGTTTTACACGGCGCCCGCCGCACACAATGATAAAAAACCTCGTCGTCGCCGTTGAAAATGTGCGGAGCCGACCGACACACGTCCTGCCTCTACAAGCTCTGCCGCGGCACTGAGCTGGCGCAGCGCGCGTCATCGGTAATATAGAGTAGTTTTCAAAAAATTGCCAAAAAATTATAGTAGAATTTCATAAACACTAATGTATACCAACAGTATAAGCAAACGTTGCAGATTGCTTGAGTATGAAAATGACTTCGATATTAAGTAGATTTTCGTAGGAATTGACACTTGTTTCGGAGAGAAAATCGAGTTCGTTTTACTTTGATTTTCTCTTTCTCAAAGGTATGTAGGAAAAATATAGTTTGATATGCCTAAAGTACAGGGTATTAGTAATACAAAATAGCCAGGTTTAGCAGAGTAAAATTCTCAACATTTCCAAATAAGAGCTCGCCATTCAGTGCTTCACGGGGTTTTTCGGAAACGACCATCAGAAAAAAAATCATTACTAATTTAATAAGTCCTTTTTCTAATATTTACAACGATATTTATAAAGATAAGAAGACGCTTTTACTGGAACAAGTACTCATTGTTTCTACTAATGAGCGCAAAGTCCTGAATTTCGTCGACTAGTATCATCAATTTTGCATTATTTCGACTTTTCTTGTAAGAGCGCTCTTAACCGGTATATTTGCTATATATTCCAACAAGAAATTTAAGCGGGTAATATTATAATAGTAACTAGCTCAGTCGTAACTTAAATATATAATAATTTAGAGCACAGGGGGTGAGTCTGTGTTTCAATATGCTGGAAGACCTTGGTAAATTATAGGTAAAAATACTAAATTATTATTATTGGGCGCCTTAATAAAATAACAGGGAACACTCTGACCTCGTCTGCAAGACCACACTCCTGCACTGACGCCATACTTCGAACCGGAAAGTACCGGGGAACAGTCCGGACCTGCTCCCACAAGTCCACTCTCAGCTGCAGACAGCCTCAGGGTGCGCTTGGGACAACGCGACCAGGTGGTGGAAGTAGGAACATTGTGTAAAACTAGTAAAACGCTCGACTCTGACGACCGCGTGGACTAGTAAAGTAGTAAGTCGTGAAGCCCTGAAAATTACAAAATTAATAAGCAACAGAACGGAATTTCCGCGGAATTATTTAGAATTCCAAACTGCGCAACGTAGGGTGACTTACCCGGGGCAGACAATAGGCCTTCGGAGGATAGGTACTTGCATAATTTCCATGCACCCGGGGCTCACTCTTGACAAAACGATTCACATCGAATAGCTGAAATAATGATTAAAATAATCAGCACTGCACTAATTCCACACGAAATGATGGAGGAAATAGGTAAATTACTTACGATTAAGCGGTTTAAACCGCGATTTAAAAACAATGTTGCTCACTGGCCTTTGAAGAAAACGAATCGACCTACACCATCTCATCCGAATTGAAAATGACAGCTGACAGATCAAACCGAAGATACTTTCACTGCTGCGCTGCGTTTCGTTGCGCGCACGATGGAGATACGGCTTCCTAAACTCGTTTCAATAAAAAAAATACTTAATAATAATTTCCAAAAGGAAAGAAGAAAGTTGTAAAATATTTAATTAGGTTTTAATTCCTGTAAATTAATAAAAGTAAACCTTTTACTTAATAAAATGCAGATAGCGAGCTAACCCACGCCCTCTGTCGATCCTATCAGCAACTAAGTAGCCTTCAGACCCACGTCAATACGATCAATGCAACTATTACCATAGTTCAACGCTAGATGGCCTTTATATTAGAAACAAAATATATTAACACCTATGAGGCTTTAAAAAAATATTGTTACAGTACATCCCTCCCCGAATAAAATTTTGACATAGGCAAAATTTTGAGCTGGTCTCCAGCTCCAAACATCTATCCACAGAATGTAAACAACAGTTACCCGCCACAAAATAATAAACTTAATAAAAAAAAAACAACCACCCAAATCGAACCCACGCACTAAACTATACTTACTGTATAATAAACAACGTTTGCAAGTCAAGCTCTAAGCTACAATACTACAAAACATCGCATCGCGTATATTTCTTGGTGACATAACGAACGGCCCAGGCCGCGGGTTATGCGTCCAAGAGATACAGCGGAAGATAGCATATAGCCAAGTGAAATTTACTATAACTAAGATCGGTGACTGCTACTACAGCTAATTCAAATATATACAGCGCGCATATCAGGCCGTGACTGTCAGACGTCACAGGTCTGAACGCGGAAATCTGACAATAACACAACAACAACGATACGTTGACCAGCTGTGTCTGAACGACAGTCAGACGGTAACGCTCGAAACAACACGACAAGGAAGTCGACTGTACAGGCTCCATTTCAGGCAATGCAAGTCTGTCAGTCTGACACACAAAAAATCCGATGTTTGCGGACAACGCTTTAAGGCGTGTACCACAGAACAACCCCCGTACAACCACATTAACGTTCACGCATATGATTTAAGTCATACCGCAAAGCGTTAACAAAGGTACGACACTGCTATTAAGAGCTTGACGGTTTAAAATCCGCCAAAACCCGACCAGCCAGTGCCGATTGGAATGCTGGTTTAAAACGCCAGCACCCCGGTACAACACGCGAAGAGTCTTTAAATCGTCCTCTTCGCCCACCAAGAACAACCAAACCACGTGCCTGAGTTACGTTTGCTCAGACACGATCGAAAGAAAGTAATACGTAAACAAAACTCCTGCACGCAACACATAAAAAAAACTCCTACCGAAACATCAACAACAAAAAAAAACGCGCAATCACCGATAAGAAACTATTAACTAAGTCTTTACTCCATAAACGTAACGGTAATAAGGAAAAAACTCGATTTAAGTCGAGATAATACATAAGGAATAGTAGGTAAATTAAATAACTCCCGGACAAAACCCTTACAATAAGATTCAACAATAAAAACAACCGTCAAAAAAATTTACCCGGATATTGTTAAATGCGCACGCTGGACTTAGTTAAACGATTAAAGAACTAAGAGGTCAACCAGTTATTCAAAACTTAAATGGATGTCAAAAATTTTTTTTTTTAGAATCACCTGTATGCTCTTCACATGTTTAACTTACTGTGTTAAGGTTCCAAAAGTACTATTTAATATGAATATCTTGTGCTACCATTTACAAAACCGCAATTCACTATCATTAAGTTAGTAATAATATATAAAACACCAATAATGTGGCTGACTGTACTTAATAATTCTCCTACACATCTATAGTAAGTAATATTATTTAATTTAAATTATCCTCCATTCAGAACAAACAGTAATAAGTTTAATACAGCATGTGAAAAAAACAACCTGCTGACTGTACATCGTTCACATCAAAAGGACAAATTCATCTTCAACTACTATAAGTATAAAAAGAATAGATAAGCTTGCGGTACTATTTGAAGGAAAATTTAGGTATAATTTGCTTACACTTCACTTCGGTAAAGGAATAAAATAGGTATGGTCAGCACTTTAGCAATACAGCATGTTTATAAATATTTAACTGACACAAACATGTATATCAAGAGCTTTACTAACTGCCATCAAACTGTTTTGCAGTTTGGCAGTCATATTTCAATGTAAAACATATGTACTGTGTCTTATGAAAATAAATAATAATAATAATAAGGCGTAGGGATGTGACGACCCCATCGCCCGCTGGTTTTACCAGTGCAATCAGTCAACGCAGGGCAGCTTGTGGCGAGCTGTTGGGGATTAGCGACCTCACGTACCCGAGTGCTCCTGGAGAGTTTTGTTACCCGCAAGGAGGGTGGGTGGGACAGGATTCTCTGCCTCTGGCTTGCCTTAGCCGGCCGGCCAGAGTGGAGTCGTTAGAGCTATAAGCTCCAGGGGTGGAAGTGAAATATGCATAAGACGCGAGTTGGCACAGTGGCTGTTAACAGCCACTGGGTAGAAAGCGGCGCACACCTCTCGACACCCCTGAGCCGCTCACACCGGTGTTGCCCTTGAGCCATCCTAGATGTCGCTTTTTGTGGGGGCCCATCTTGTGAGGGCGAGTCACCGTCTGCCGGAAATAAAATTGCATACCGTTTTATTAGGCAGGCGTCCGGTTTTTTACCCCATAGCTCAGTTCTTAGTCCATCGCTTTCACCCAATAACCTAGTTCATTTTAGATTCCATCAACTCTCAATAGTCCTTACACCCTGGCGGGTGCTGCCTCTGCGTGCGTCCCATGACACTGGCAAGGGCAGCCTCCGCTCGGTGTACCCCTTACATTTCATTAAAGTGTCAAAAGGGCCTCTACGTGTTGGCTTCGGCTCCACGCACGCCTCCCAAAGGTCCGGAACACCATTGTTCCGTGATGGGAAAGACATACAAATAATAATAATAATAATCCAATGTAGAAAGGTATAGAAGGCAATAGAGAGTACTCTCTCCAGGCGGGTGTTATGCCTGGGGACCGAAGTCCGGATCTCTGAGCACTTCATCCAGGAACCGTTGAAAGGTTTGGGCAGCGTTTCGGAGTCCAAATGGCATGAATGGGAAGGAGAACAATCCAAATGGTGTTGTAATGGAAGTTTTGCAGATATCATCTTTGTAAACGGGAATTTGGTTGTAAGCTTTAACTAAATCTATTTTTGAAAATATTTTACTACCAGCGAGTCGATGTGCGTAGTCCTCTATGTGGCGGACAGGGTATCGGTCAGGGATAGTGCGTGCGTTCAGCGCGCGGTAATCCCCGCACGGCCGCCAACCATTGCCTTTCTTTGGCACCATATGTAGCGCCGATGCCCACGGTGAATCAGACGGTTGTGCTACACCGTCGCGAAGCATCTCTTCAAACTGCTCCTTAGCAATCTTCAGGCGATCTGGAGCTAAGCGGCGTGGTCTACAGAAGGTAGGAGGACCTGGAGTAGTTCGGATGTAGTGAACAGTGGAATGCTTTACCTCTCGCGGCAGTCCAGATGGTTTCGTTAAGCTGGGATACTCTGCTAGCAAGCGGTGGTACTCACTGTCACCCGAAATTGCCTTAACGCTGGGTTGGTTGCAGTGCTTAAGCTGTCCCGTAGTCGACAAAGTTGTTAAACTGTCAATAAGTAGTCTTCTATTTCTGCAATCGATAAGAATACCATAATGTGCAAGAAAATCAGCGCCAAGTATAGGTTTGTTTACGTTTGCTACGACAAAGTTCCAAATAAAGTCTCTGCGTAATCCTATGTCTAACTTTTGCTTGATTATGCCGTAAGTATGTATGAGTGAACCATTAGCGGCAGTAAGCGAGTAGTTGTCAGGCGACTTGCATTTAGGCATAAAATTGCGTGGCAGAACGCAAAGGTCAGATCCGGTATCAATAAGGTATTGAATTTTAGTTACTCTGTCCGTGATAAATAGGCGGCAGGTTGTAGTAGGAGGACAGTCGGCAGCCGCCACGGTAGACTGTCTTGCCAGTTTTCCGCTTTAAAGTTGCACGGCGGAATGCAATTCCGTGCGTTGGTACTAAAGTGACTATGATACCAGCACATACCTGATTTGACAGCTCGATACCGACCGTGTGACTTCGATCTGCTACGACTGCGCGACCTGCTGCTGTTAAAACGCGAACGTCGCTGACCGCTGGACGCCCTGGATCGGAGGGTCCGATCACTGTTCACCACACATCGTATGCTACACCCACGCTCGTCAGTTATGAGATTGTACATCCCACGGAAGTGTGGAGGCCGAGGCTTCCTAAATGCCAAGGATCTCCATAACCGCGAGGTGTACAATCTCAGGAATTATTTCCTTAACAACGAGTGTGGGATGCATCGTGATGTGGTGGCAGTAGACAGGAACCTAACGCCGCTCTCCTTGGCAAACGAGAACTGGCGCAAACCTGTGGTACTAAGTACTGCGGATCGCAAGGCGGCATGGGAGAGTAAGGTGCTACACGGGCGGTTCTACAAGGCCCTCACGGGACCCGACGTGGACCTGCTCGCGTCGGTGAACTGGTTACGATTCGGGGACCTCTTCGGAGAAACCGAGGGTTTTGCCTGTGCAATTGCGGACGAAGTGATGATGACGAACAACTATCGGAAATATATCCTGAAGGACGGTACGGTCGACATTTGTCGGGCATGCCGCCGTCCCGGAGAGTCACTCAGGCATATCATTTCCGGTTGTTCTCATCTTGCTAACGGCGAGTACTTGCACAGACATAATCTCGTAGCCAGGATTATTCACCAGCAACTTGCTCTTCTATACGGCCTTGTGGACCGCGAAGTACCGTACTACAAGTACTTACCTGCGCCTGTTCTCGAGAATGGTCGTGCCACGCTCTATTGGGATCGATCTATCATCACTGACAGGACTATTGTAGCCAATAAGCCTGACATCGTGATAATAGATCGATCGCAACGTCGGGCCGTGCTCGTTGACATCACCATCCCCCATGATGAGAATCTCGTGAAAGCCGAGAAGGACAAGTCCAGTAAGTACCTAGACTTGGCTCACGAGATAACAGCCATGTGGGATGTTGATTCGACGATCATTGTCCCGATAGTCGTTTCAGTAAACGGTCTAATAGCGAAGAGTCTCGACCAACACCTTGAGAGACTCTCGCTAGGTGGTTGGATCAAGGGTCAGATGCAGAAGGCGGTGATCTTGGACACGGCGCGGATAGTCCGCCGGTTCCTCTCTCTGCAGCCCTGACCACCGGTAGCTTGGGCCTTGCCCCGCTGCTGGCGGCACCCTAGGTTAGGTTTTTTATAATGTGTTTATATTAATTTTTATTGTTTTGTAAGTGTTTTTATATTTTACTTTTATATTCATATTATAAATAACCTAACTTAAGATGACAAATGAATAAAGAGATCAATAATAATAATTAAAAAAAAAAAAAAAAAAAAAAAAAAAAAAAACCGCTGACACTGACAGACGTCCTTTTACATTTCTTTTCATATAATATATTTTTACATGTGGTTTTTGCCCTAAAAGACTGATAATTTACTCATGTGTGAACCCAGTTAGTAGTGAATCATGCGGACAATTGATATAATTGATAAATACCGCAACCATGGGTTGCAGTCGCATTAATACCATGTTGACATTTGTCATACACCACCGGCAAAACTACGAACGAAATTAGAAATGATTACAAGGAGTCGAGCTAAAGCGGTAACAACAAGCGCACGCCCACCACCCCCGCCCGCCTCGTCCACTTCCTCGTCCACATCGTCGTCAGGCGACGAGTTCGCAACGGCGCCTGACACAGACGGGTCCAGTGACGAGAGCGGGCCGCCGCCGCCGCCGCCACGACCACCTGCGCGACGAGGGCGGCCACCGCTGCCGGCACGCTTGGGGCCTGCGGGGCATCCTGCCCCGCCCACGGCTCCCGCTACCGGTGGTATAGTGCGACGCATGAGATGGACTCGAGACATGAACGAGAATGTCATGCGCGCCTATTATGGGGCTACAGAGGGGGGAACACAGCTGTCCGCCTACCGTTCGAGAATACTGCCTCTGTTTCAGACTCTTGAACCCACCATCACCGTGTCGGAGCAGCGATTATCGGATCAGGTGCGCGTCATTCAGCGGCTAAAGCGCTTGGATGACGCGACACTTGATCGGCTTCGCCAGGAGGCTCTCTCTGCTCGCGCGGACTCCATCTCGGTGCGGGATCTGCCCGCCACGTCGCCGGATCCGGTGCCCGCACCCGACCTGGCACCGGGGGCGCCACGGGTTGATTTCTGTACCGACGAGGGGGACCTCGTGAGTCAGAATGTGAGTACAACTGCTAATGAGCAACTGAGGAGGACTTTGGAAGAGGTGATTACGCAATATCGCGCCACAACCAACTCTAGGCCACGATTACCACGTCTGCCTATGAATAGACGCAATCTAGCGCTAATGGGAGCCCTAAACGCTTTACTAGAGCCACATTTACGGACTAGTAAAGATTTAGATGATACGCACTCGATCTTGTACTGCGGAGCCATCGCGGCGTGCCGTGTTGCTCGCGTCAAGTTCCCGGACGCTGAACGTGCACCTAGGACCGTCGGAGGTGTCCCTGCATGGCAAGCGCGGATCGAGCGACGTATCAGCTCGTTTAGGACTCTCATCGCAAAGCTAATCTGCTTCAGGGGGGGCAACAATCGCCCCCGAGTAATGCGCTTTGTGAACCAGGCGTTCGCGGGGACGGATATCAGGCCCCGCGACTACATGGCCAATGTCACAGAGCGCATCGACTTTCTAAAGCAGAAAGTCTATGCATGGGCAAACCGTATTCGCCGTTACAGAGAGCGTGTGGAGCGATTCCAGCAGAATCGCCTTTTTCAAAGTGACCAAAGGAAGGTGTACCGAAAGTGGGAGGAAACCAACCTTCGTACGCCCGACACGCAGCCGCCGGATGCTACTGCCATGACTGACTTCTGGCGTAGCATCTGGTCGATGCCTGTCGGACACACCGAGGGTAGTTGGATGAGTGTTATCGAGCGTGAGTGCGAGTCCATCGAACCTATGGGGGCAGTTACCATCAGCCCCGATGACGTAAGTTGTGCCATCCGCACGGCCCAGAACTGGAAAAGTCCTGGGCCGGATGGATTGCACAACTTCTGGCTAAAATGGTTTCGATGCTCGCACTCCTGCTTGGCAGCACAATTTCAACAAGCCCTCGAGCTTGGTTCTCTCCCACCTTCCTTAACAACTGGTGTCACCTTTCTGCTCTATAAGTCCGGTAGTACCACGGAAGCGAAGAACTACAGACCCATCACATGCTTGCCTACACTCTACAAGCTCCTTACATCCATTTTGAGAGCAAAAATCAACGCGCACATTGTCGCAAACAATATTTTAGCCTCTGCTCAAAATGGATGTAGGGTTGGGTCCCGTGGTACTAAAGAGCTCCTCCTCATAGACATGACCATCTGCCAACAAATCCGGCGGACCAAGGGGGCCCTCTCAGCCGCTTGGATTGACTACAAGAAGGCCTATGATTCGGTGCCTCATTCATGGCTGGGGAGGGTCTTAGAGCTGTACAAAGTTGATGCAGCTTTGAGAGCCTTCCTAAGCGCGTGTATGGGGCAGTGGACCACAGTCCTTCGTCAACCAGGAGGCGGGGATGACCAACCTGGCCCACAGGATTTTATAAGGATTGAGCGAGGAATCTTTCAGGGCGACAGTCTGAGACCGCTATGGTTCTGCCTAGCTCTGAATCCCCTCAGCACCCTGCTGAAGGATTTGGGACTAGGTTGCCGGCTTCGGAGAGAGGGTGAAGTTATTTCTCACCTTCTGTACATGGATGACCTCAAATTATTTGCACCAAATACCCAAGGCTTGTTGGAGCTACTGAAAACCACCGAAGTCTTCATCCATGGAGTTTGGTGTCGATAAATGTGCGGTTATGCATGTACAGCGGGGGAGGGTTGTAAATTCAACAAATTTACAACTTTCTGAGACAATGTCTTTCAGATCTATCTCTGAATCAGAAACCTATAAATACCTTGGTATGTCACAGTCGTTGGGTATTGAGGACGAGGGTATTAGACGGTCGGTGAAGGAGCGCTTTTTCAGTCGGCTCACAAAAGTCCTTAACAGTCTTTTGTCAGGAGGCAACAAAGTGCGCGCCTTCAACGCCTGGGTAATGCCCCTCCTCACATACTCCTTTGGCATACTAAGGTGGACTCAGACCGAGCTGGACGCCCTGGATCGGAGGGTCCGATCACTGCTCACCACACATCGCATGCTACACCCACGCTCGTCAGTTATGAGATTGTACATCCCACGGAAGTGTGGAGGCCGAGGCTTCCTAAACGCCAAGGATCTCCACAACCGCGAGGTGTACAATCTCAGGAATTATTTCCTTAACAACGAGTGTGGGATGCATCGTGATGTGGTGGCAGTAGACAGGAACCTCACGCCGCTCTCCTTGGCAAACGAGAACTGGCGCAAACCTGTGGTACTAAGTACTGCGGATCGCAAGGCGGCATGGGAGAATAAGGTGCTACACGGGCGGTTCTACAAGGCCCTCACGGGACCCGATGTGGACCTGCTCGCGTCGGTGAACTGGTTACGATTCGGGGACCTCTTCGGAGAAACCGAGGGTTTTGCCTGTGCAATTGCGGACGAAGTGATGATGACGAACAACTATCGGAAATATATCCTGAAGGACGGTACGGTCGACATTTGTCGGGCATGCCGCCGTCCCGGAGAGTCACTCAGGCATATCATTTCCGGTTGTTCTCATCTTGCTAACGGTGAGT
The DNA here is from genome assembly GCF_910591565.1 of Cydia splendana. Lineage (NCBI taxonomy): Eukaryota > Metazoa > Arthropoda > Insecta > Lepidoptera > Tortricidae > Cydia > Cydia splendana. The sequence goes on along the minus strand of NC_085962.1, from coordinate 26,047,433 downwards.
ACTTGCACAGACATAATCTCGTAGCCAGGATTATTCACCAGCAACTTGCTCTTCTATACGGCCTTGTGGACCGCGAAGTACCGTACTACAAGTACTTACCTGCACCTGTTCTCGAGAATGGTCGTGCCACGCTCTATTGGGATCGATCTATCATCACTGACAGGACTATTGTCGCCAATAAGCCTGACATCGTGCTGATAGACCGATCGCAGCGCCGGGCCGTGCTCGCCGACGTCACCATCCCCCATGATGAGAATCTCGTGAAGGCCGAGAAGGACAAGTCCAGCAAGTACCTAGACTTAGCTCATGAGATTACCGCCATGTGGGATGTTGACTCGACGATCATTGTTCCGATAGTTGTGTCAGCGAACGGTCTCATAGCGAAGAGTCTCGACCAACACCTAGAGAGACTCTCGCTGGGTGGTTGGATCAAGGGTCAGATGCAGAAGGCGGTGATCTTGGACACGGCGCGGATAGTCCGCCGGTTCCTCTCTCTGCAGCCCTGACCACCGGTAGCTTGGGCCTTGCCCCGCTGCTGGCGGCACCCTAGGTTAGGTTTTTTATAATGTGTTTATATATTTTTGTTATGTTTTGTAAGTGTTTTTATATTTTACTTTTATACTCACATTGTAAAATCCTAACCTAAGACCCTAATTGAATAAAGGAATAATAATTAATAAATAAAACAGAATAATTATATTTGGTAACTCACTCAATAAGGGTAAATAATTCCAACTGACTGTACTTTTAACACACAAGAAACCTCCTACAACAAAACTTTCTAAATGAATTAATTATTTTTAAACAAATATTTTAACAATTATTTTGACAACCATACCAATGAGGATAAATGTACACTAAAGTAAGTATAGAAATACTTGTAACACCTGTTCATAACATTCTACTTGAAATTATTGAACTTACTTGCGTTTATGACTACAAAACTCAAGAATTTTTAAAACACCCTCCAAAGTACAAATAAAATATTAAGATTTAATTACACAGTACCGCAACACTCTAAGGTAAATTAATAGGTATTTGTAAGAATACAAGGTTAGAACTATATAACCTATAAGGAAATAATCAATAGAATAATGGTCTTCCAGCTTGAACACACTAGAGCCACATGTAGGGCTGCCACTGTAACGGTTCGGGGAGCCCTATAGTGGTATAAAATAAAAAATAAAGAAATTTGTATTAACCGGTATATTTGCTATATATTCCAACAAGAAATTTAAGCGGGTAATATTATAATAGTAACTAGCTCAGTCGTAACTTAAATATATAATAATTTAGAGCACAGGGGGTGAGTCTGTGTTTCAATATGCTGGAAGACTTTGGTAAATTATAGGTAAAAATACTAAATTATTATTATTGGGCGCCTTAATAAAATAACAGGGAACACTCTGACCTCGTCTGCAAGACCACACTCCTGCACTGACGCCATACTTCGAACCGGAAAGTACCGGGAAACAGTCCGGACCTGCTCCCACAAGTCCACTCTCAGCTGCAGACAGCCTCAGGGTGCGCTTGGGACAACGCGACCAGGTGGTGGAAGTAGGAACATTGTGTAAAACTAGTAAAACGCTCGACTCTGACGACCGCGTGGACTAATAAAGTAGTAAGTCGTGAAACCCTGAAAATTACAAAATTAATAAGCAACAGAACGGAATTTCCGCGGAATTATTTAGAATTCCAAACTGCGCAACGTAGGGTGACTTACCCGGGGCAGACAATAGGCCTTCGGAGGATAGGTACTTGCATAATTTCCATGCACCCGGGGCTCACTCTTGACAAAACGATTCACATCGAATAGCTGAAATAAAGATTAAAATAATCAGCACTGCACTAATTCCACACGAAATGATGGAGGAAATAGGTAAATTACTTACGATTAAGCGGTTTAAACCGCGATTTAAAAACAATGTTGCTCACTGGCCTTTGAAGAAAACGAATCGACCTACACCATCTCATCCGAATTGAAAATGACAGCTGACAGATCAAACCGAAGATACTTTCACTGCTGCGCTGCGTTTCGTTGCGCGCACGATGGAGATACGGCTTCCTAAACTCGTTTCAATAAAAAAAATACTTAATAATAATTTCCAAAAGGAAAGAAGAAAGTTGTAAAATATTTAATTAGGTTTTAATTCCTGTAAATTAATAAAAGTAAACCTTTTACTTATAGTTAGGGAGGCGAATAGGGGAATTTTCGGCAATACTCGAGCGTGGCAGTTTAAGATATGAGAGATACCTTAGACCTAATAGAACAACCTTGTAAAGTATTTAGCTCTATATGTAGTGACGCGCGCCTAGGATAGACGATCAGATTAGTAAAAAAAAATGGATAGTCTGAAATACTCGAGCGCCTCAGATTAAGATATTGGGGGTTGATTTTAGTGTTTAAAGACTAAATTTAACTAATCTGACGATAAGTCCTTGACGCCGCCGAGTTATAGGGTCGCGAACTTGTAAAAAAAAAACGTTAATCCGGCATTCTCGAGCGCGATTTTTTTATTTTTTATTTTGAAGAATATAATCTAAAACTTACTAAAAATACAAAATCTGCCGGTTTCCGCATGACGGGGAAGTGTGGAGGAGCCATTTCGTCTTCCTAAGAACGCGTTGCGGCATATAAGTCGCGAACGATACATTTTACAAAAAAAAAGTTTGTATAAACAAAAAAGGTAATTTTATTGTCATTCTTAAATTCCCCGTTTTATCAAGGAGAAAGAAAGGAAAAAAAAGAAACCAAAAAACCTTTTTCGGTCAGATTAAGAGAACCCACCAACATTTTTGTCAGATTAAAAAAATATGCTTTCAGGATACCGAGATAAACCTCCCCTATGAAAATCTGACGCGCTCGAGTATTTCAAAAAAACTTTTTTTTTTTGCATATTCAAAAATTCATCGTAACTTATCGTCACGCCGAAATCGTCAGTTTTTTTAAAGGAAGCTTCCTTGGGGCCTGCTTAACACCCCTTCCGAAAATCTGACGCGCTCGAGTAAATTTTTTTTTTTTTGCATTTTTGACTACTTTATATGCCTACCCCCACCACGCAAACCGGCAGATTAGTATACCGTTGTTATCAGAGGCACTCGGGGCATACGTAGTATGAATATCTGACGCGCTCGAGAATGCCCAAGTAACTGTTTTTTTTAACATTTTTGAAAAACCGTACACGCCAAACCCACCGCTAAAATGGTTTTTGCCATACGAGCTTTTCTTTTCGAAATTATTTTATCTTTCGATTTTGATAGGTCTCGACGGCGCCGTTGAATTACGCCATTTAGCTACCTCGCCTCCCTAACTATTAATAAAATACAGATAGCGAGCTAACCCACGCCCTCTGTCGATCCTATCAGCAACTAAGTAGCCTTCAGACCCACGTCAATACGATCAATGCAACTATTACCATAGTTCAACGCTAGATGGCCTTTATATTAGAAACAAAATATATTAACACCTATGAGGCTTTAAAAAAATATTGTTACAATACTCTTGTCACAAATCGTAAACAATGACGGATTGCTGGGGCGACATCTGTCCTAACCTTTCAGTGTGCCTCCTCATTGTGTCGCAAGATGGCAGTATATGTACTGACTACATAATTTATTTTGACAATATTTCTCTAGTCTAAATTCTCTTTGCTGTCATGGTAAATTATGTAGCCACAGTACTGTCACCTTTCGACAGAAGATTAAAACTGTTAGAACGCCATTTCAAATTCTCTTTGGTCTAACGGTCTGTAAGAAAAACGCATTTAACTGATTTGCAAGACCGAAATGTTCCGTGAATAAACCCATATAACCATTCCAGTCGCAGAATCACAAAGTGGTAACTAAATGTCAGATGTGTCGTAACAAAGTCCACACAATGTGTCTAGAATTGTTTCGAAACAAAGTGTCGTCGCCGTGTCTACACTTTTCCGTAACAAGGTGTCGACACATTTGTGTGCACTTTGCGTGCGGTTTGCGACTAAATCTGACAGCAAATTTGTGACAGCAAATGTCAATATAAAATACCTCTTGAAAACCAAGGTTTGTCAAACTACTATTAGTGTCTCGTGTGCTCGTAATTCTAGTAAGTCATCATGGGCAATGCAAATGATAATAATCGACCGAAACCATATAAACACCCAACACCCGTCAACCTTTTACAGAAAAGTTTTTAAAGAAATGCAATAAGCTACTTAGGTCAGGACTCCGTAACTCGGTTTGACAAGTTAGGAGGTGAACATATCAAAAGTCCCCGGCCGTAGCCCTTGAGCGGGGGGGGGGGCTTTGAAGGTCCCATTTTCCGGTTTTTCGATTATATCTCGGAAACTATGCATCTCAGCGACATGGCCACTTATACAAAATGAAAGTTAATTTAATTTGTTACAAGTTTATTCCGTCAATTTTTTCGATATGTTGAATAGTTTTTGAGATATCCGCTCTTGAAAGTTTATTTTATTTAGGGCTCTCAATTTTATCTTGATATATCTATATCAGTGAAGGTGCTAGGCCATGTTTGGTATCGTTTTCGTATAAATCTGGGGTGCTGAATCCATTTAAGGTATCACATTGACACCATTCCACAAAATAAAAAAAAATCTTTTTAGGGTTCCGTACCTCAAAAGGAAAAAACGGAACCCTTATAGGATCACTCGTGCGTCTGTATGTCCGTCTGAATACACAAAATAGTTCTTTACCTATAGATGACAGGAAAACCTATTAGAAATGTGCAGTCAAGCGCGAGTCGGACTAGTTATTTATAATGGTTAATGGCCAACATTTTCAATTCGCATTAACTTTCGGCCAACACTGCCCTTAATACACGAGTCCGACTCGCACTTGGCCGGTTTTTTTGAAACTCCTCTTGACGCTTAACCGCTGAACCGATTTCGTTGAAATTTGGTATAGAAATAGTTTGCGTCCCGGAACAGGACATAGGATAGATCTTATAACCAAAATCATCTTTTGAAGGTGTGAAAAGTGGCGTGGAAATTTGTACGGGAAATCAATAACCGCTGAACCGATTTATATGAAATTTGGGATGGTCTACATCTTTGATTTAGTTAAAAATGATAAAAAAACATGACTTCAAACCTAAACTTAAACAGTATTAACTTCAAGAAGTCAATTTGGAATTCCCCCCTACACCTCATTTCACACCTTTAAAGGATGATTTTTGAGATAACTTATTATGTCCTGTCTCGGGACTCAAAATATATGTGTACCAAATTTAAATTAAAACTGTTCAGCAGTTTAAGCGTGAAGAGGAGTTTAAAAGAAAGTATTTTAATAAGTTTATATGTTTTTACTTCGGAATAGTGTCAATGTGATACCTTAACTAAATTTGGTACTGCGAATTTATACGAAAACGATACCAAACATGGCCTCGTAGCTTTACTGTTGTAGAAGTCAAAATAAAATTGAGAGCCCTAAATTCTTATTACTTGGCCAAACTTGTGTAGAAGGAAAAGGTAAAATAAAAGTCTTCGGCAGGAATATAAGACACAAATATAATTTTTTTTGCGTTACTATTTCAATCATCAAATATAAACATACCTTGATTATACTATTCTAGTGAGATCCTCATAGATAGACAAAAACATTTACTTAAAAAATTACAAGGTCGAAATGTCACGGAACTTGTGAGAGTAATATGTAAAAATAAAAACTTTTATGACAAAAAAATCTGGACACAATTTAAGAATCACCCAATTGCGTCGAGGAATCATCTGTAGTTTTGCTTGTTTCATTACCTCCTGGCTTCTTTTTTGTCCTTTGTATTCTGTAGCAATTTGTTAGATCTGGAAATAAAGATAACTTGCGTCGTCACGGATGTCGATTTATAGGTTTTAGGGAGTGCAGAATTCGAAAACGATGATCATTTTATAATCCATGATGGCGGCTACGTATTTTGTCATAAAAGTCGTCATGAATATCGTTTTATAGGTTTTAGGAAGTCCCGATTTCGAAAATGATGACCAGTTTGGAATCCAAGATAACTGCCGTGCACTTTGTCATAAAAGTCGTCATGGATATCGTTTTATAGGTTTTAGGGAGGGCAGAATTCGAAAATGATGACCATTTTGGATTTCAAGATGTCTGCCGTGCACTTTGCCATATAAGCCGTCATGGATGTTGATTTATAGGTGTTAGGAAGAGTAGAATTCGAAAATGATGACCATGACCAACGTGCACGGCAGACATCTTAGATTCTAAAACGGTCATAATTTTCGAATTCTCCACTCCCTAATACCTATAAATCGAGATCCATGACGACTTTTATGACAAAGTGTACGGTAGACATCTTGGTTTCCAAAATGGTCATCATTTTCGAATTCTGCACACCCAAAAACCTATACATATAGTAGTTCGCCCCGAACTGTGAACTCGCGGTTCGCCAAACAGATCAATTGAATGCAGTGCTACTTAGTCTGAGATGGGCATTTCGTAATTGATTCCTGATTCCACGATTACTTGAAATTACTTTGTAATCTGATTACCGATTCCTAGATTACTTTGTAATCTAACAATACCGAATTACTAAGTACAATTCCATTTGAGGAATCATGAATCAATTTTTCGAATACTACAATTACTAGTAATAGAAATCAATGTGGATTCTTCATTATTTACAGGAATATATATTACTTGATTCCTTTCAGATTACATTGCGTACTACTACATAAGTACTATCAAAAGTACATTTCGATAGTAGATATAGATGTTGTTGACTTACTAGGATCTACATCATACCTTATTTGAAACAGGTGTGCAGATTTCGAAATTGATGACCATGACCAATAAAACGACATCCATGACGACTTTTAACATAGTGCATGGCGGCCATCTTGGATTCCAAAATAGTTATTATTTTCGAAATCTGCGCCCCCTAAAACCTATAAAACGACACCCATGACGACTTTAATGATGAAGTGCATGGCCGCCATTTTGGAATCCAAAATGGTCATCATTTTCTAAATCTGCGCCCCCCAAAACCTATAAAACGACACCCATGACGACGTTTATGACATAGTGCATGGCCGCCATTTTGGATGTCAAAATGGTCATCATTTTCTAAACCGGGGCCCCCTAAAACCTATAAAACGACATCCATGACGACTTTTATGACATAGTGCATGGCCGCCATCTTGGAATCTAAAATGGTCATCATTTTCGAAATCTGCGCCCCCTAAAACCTATAAAACGACACCCATGACGACTTTTATGACATAGTGCATGGCCGCCATTTTGGAATCCAAAATGGTTATCATTTTCTAAATCTGCGCCCCCCAAAACCTATAAAACGACACCCATGACGACTTTTATGACATAGTGCATGGCCGCCATTTTGGATTTCAAAATGGTTATCATTTTCTAAATCGGGGCCCCCTAAAACCTATAAAACGACATCCATGACGACTTTTATGGCATAGTGCATGGCCGCCATTTTGGATTCCAAAATGGTCATCATTTTCAAAATTGGGGCCCCCTAAACGTATAAAACGACATCCATGACGACTTTTATGACACAGTGCATGGCCGCCATTTCGGATTCCAAAATGGTAATTATTTTCGAAATCGGCACTCCCTAAAACCCATATATCGACACCCATCTCGACTTTTATGACAAAGTGTTTTGCTACCATCTGCATGCAAGACATTTCTATTATTTTTACGTACAAAAATGGCCCCCTGTCAACTTTCAATCGAGATTTAATCGATAATTTATTCGATTAATATTCAGATTAATTCAATTTCAATCTATGTTAGGTCGACTAAACTAATCGCGATTAAAATTTGAGAATTAACTTTTTTTATTCCATTAATTAGTCGAATAAACAGTTAATCGATTAATGCCCATCTCTGACCACGGCATTTTTACACTTTGAGAATATCTGAAAACAAATCAACACAAGGAGCCATTTTGCAAATCCAGTAACATGCCAGTAACTTTGTTATTACTTTTGACAGCGCGTGTCATGTGTCAACACAGAGTCGACACAAAGTCGAAACATTGCAACTACTTTGTGACTGCAATATTTCTCAGCCTTAAACCATATTTATACATCATAATTAACAAGTTTCGTAGTATGTAAAGCGTTATTTCTGTTATTTAAGTATAGTATACGCATCGAAGTACTAAAAATGCTTCAAATAATATAGTTATGAACACAGGCACTGAGAAGTAAACAATTTCATTTCCGGCTAAACTAAAACAATGTGGTGGCGCGTTGATTATATTACACTTAGTTTATCAAATCACTCGAGCAGTTTAATTCCCCATAATAATTTAAGTCCTATTGTAATATAAATGCAAACAATATATAATTACGTCTTGTAATCCGTTTTAGAGATGGCGTATTAATGTCACTTATTTTTATTTAAGTATTTTTCCATCTGACAGTTTCCATTTGACAGGAACAAAATGAACGAATGAACGAATGATTTTGGCATAAAGCAGTCGCAAACTCGAAACAATGTGTGCACACGGCGACCACACTTTATGTCACTTTGTGTCATGTGTCGACCCTTCTCCATTTCTGGTAACTGTGTCGACACGGCGACGACTCTGCGACTGGAATTGTGACCGAAACAGACGGTGTCGACACAAGATGTGTCAACACCGCGTCGTAACGGCGACTGGAAATGGTTGTATGGGAAGTTTTCTACGGAACACTAATAAAAGACTGTAGGTTTGCCTAAATATCAGTGTGTTACCAGGACCCGGGCTTTTTTAAGGGAGGTTAAAATATCGTATATCTATAATGTAACCATGACATTAATTTAAATAATAAACTAAATTTCAGACTTCGTTAACTTTCTAACAAAATTTTAATTGCCCGCAATGTACAGCACAGTAAATTGACAAGTAAGTGCTAATGACAGCTCGTCATACTTTGTTTATTACGAAGTTTATTTCAAGATGCACTTAAGATAACTACCTAGACCAAATTAAAGCCACTCTGGTCTCATTGATAAAGACTTTACTACCAACTAAATGAAACTTAAAAACTAACCCCACATTTTAATACATTAACCCCACACAATACGAGTACTTGACGTTGGTTTGGTACCTGTCTGAAGTGCTCGAGAATCCTTTCCTCAACTTGCACTGGCACGATCCCCTGCATGGCCCTTTCAGGCTGACCAGGGGCGATTGGCCTATTCTCACGAACTCGCTGAAAAGCCGCTGTTATCAATCGAGGATTGTGTGGATGTCGTCAATTTGGGAAGTGTTTCCTACAAAGCCTTAAGCCTTGAGCGGCAGTTCCGCGTGTATCTACAACTCTCGAGCATTGTAACCCATTTTAAAGAAAAGCTAATACCAGTTTTTCTAATATTTTTTGGTTTGTTTTGACAACCAGACGTGTTGACGACTTTTGAAATTGTCATGTCAAACTTGACAAAAAACTCTTTAATTAATGTATTAAAACCTCCATACATGAACCCAATGATAAGGACGCCAATAATTTTACGATAGTTGTCTCAGTTTTTTACCCTCGTACCACGACATGCCTTGTACCACGTGCGTTAGCGATATGAGTAACGACAATTACGCAGTACACCCACTACATTGCGTGTGCTAATTTTGGAAATTTAATTGAGCAGTTAATTTATATAATTATGATTTGCTAATACACGCAAACAACTGCTAATGGATCATATTATTACCAGTTTCAATAAAAGCCCGCAGGCCGGTAACACACTGTATATGTAAATAAAATAGACGAAGACTTTCCGAAATTCCATTTTAAGTTTCATGCCATCTAGTGCATTTTACAAATATAAATTAGTGTTAAGTAGCTGATGTACTATGTATGTTGTTGTATGTTGAGCTCTAATTAGTTACCTATCAAATCAACAGATGGCAACACATAACTTCATGCTAATTTGATTTACACGCCATCTAGTGCATTTATTACGAACTACGAAAGCAGTTTGTTAGGGGTATTAAATGAGCATCCATGGGGCGTCACGTCACACCGGCAAACCAAACAACGTTTGCATAATTTGACTAATATTCGAAAGGTGGCGCTGTGCGCATGATGGAATCTATAGGTGGATTTAGAATTTTAGACTTGATTTAGACCAAACGAGCGAATGCTCATTCTAGTCATGCTATCCCCACTCTACCATTATTTTTTTCAATTTTTGACAGGGTTGCAGTTTTTTTTTCGTACCCTACGACTACGACTATTTCTAAATGTGCTGTTATTGACAGTAAATAACAATGAAACAATGAATTTGGTAATATTTTATTTATTTCGATAAACGCAATAGTTTGTGCGAGACACGCCTTCAAAGTGACGGATTTTTTTTTCTGTACGGTTACCATCAGTTTGTCACTGACATAAACGCCGTCGAGAACGTAATTTACTTTCTATACATCCCGTTTGCACTAATATGCGAGTGCGAGCGAGATGTATAGAAAGTAAATTACGTTCTCGACGGCGTTTATGTCAGTGACAAACTGATGGTAACCGTACTGGATACGTTACACGAAACTCTAAACTTCGTGTTGCCGAAGTTCGGACTACTGCATAACTTCAACTCTGTTGGTGCGACATTAGAGTGCATAACAGGAAAATATCCGATCTTAAATTAACAATAACATATCACAAAATCATAATGGTATTCCGCGTGGTGTGACTAGACCAACTAATTCTTTTTTCTTGTGATTTTTTAGTCCGATCTTACCTCCTCAGGCAAATTGGAGCTAAATTGAGATTATCAAACTTTAATAACTCAGCCTGGGAGCGTTCTAATTTGGTAAATTAAGACCGGATATACATTGGTTGTTTGTAAAAAAGGGCTAAATTCACGTAGATATATTGTCTTGTCATGTATCACAGTTTTTTCATTATATATCCCTTTATTACGATCCGAAATTTTGAGAACCGCTGAGTTTTTTAAGTGCCTCAGTGATTAGTCCGATCTTCGGCAAGGGGAGGAAAGTCCGGATCTTTGCCTACAGAAGTCCTAGGCGTAAAAAAAGTATACAAATCTATAGAGAATTTGCTAAAACCACGCAATAATAATTTAAAAAGCAATAAAATAATAAATTCTTCCCATAGCGTGAAAACAAACTCGAGGAGGGAAGCCCGGAACAAGGTGAAATTCGGCAACTTTTTTTCAAACGTCCGGTGCACACGTGCTGATCGTCGCAGCCAGGGGGGGGACACTAGGAATGTAGTTAACGTCAGTAAAGATACAGGCGACTTCTATATCTTGCTCCCGACAACATTAGTTGACTTCCGATTACACAAACTACGTCACCAGATGTCACTATAAAATTTATATAATTTTAGTGGCATTAATATTTAAATTAAAATAAGTACGAATTAATATTTGTAATTATTATAATTTTCAATTAATTTTGCGACAAAATAAGAATTTTGTTAAAATGTGATTAATTATGCTGTTTGTTTATGCTGGCAACACATGCATAATCGCCAAGACCATGCCAAGACATGCATTTTTTTGCTGTCACTGGAAGAGGGTACCTAAATTTAAAATATTTTAGTGATGGTTGAGCCATTTTATTCGTTATGATTCTGGAGGAAATTCGATTATAGCCCGAATGAAAACACATGCCCTGTTGTGAAAACCCCCAGAAAGTGCGTTGAGTTGTATCTCTGTTGCTCCGCCTTGTCGTTAAGAAGTAATTCCAGTTCTCTGCATTCGCTGATTTATGTGTTGTGTATTGTGTTTGTTATTTTGTGTTCTGTGTTATTTTCTTATTAACATGTATTTTCTTGTGTGTGAATGCTTTTTTACCTAACGCTTTCTTTTCTATTGTTTACCTAAAATTGTACTTTCCTAGCGATAATGTGGTGTAAAACATGTATTACTCTCGGTAGCAAAGTTTGCTCGCTTCTCGTGACTCTGCAACGGTCAAGATTCCACTTTTTTAATCTCTCTATACACTACTAATTTTGGAATATTTCGCATGTTTTGACCTCGATATAAGCACGAGAGGTAAAGAGAACAAGTTTACGAGTACACTTACTCTGTTGTCTCTGTTACTATTTTCCCTGCACTTATTTAATTACTTACGCTATCAACAAAATTAAAGCAATAAACATTTTACTTTAATATTCTGTTTTTTTATTCCATTATTGATAACATTAACCTTTTCCACATAATGTTAGATCTACTTGGCGGTTTACAAGTACATTTTTTGTTTATTTTCTTGTAAACAATTAAAGTTATTTGTTACAAGAAACCAAACAAAAATGGACTTGTAAATCGACCAAGTAGACCTAATATTATGTGGGACGAAAGTACACGTATGGATGCATATGTAGTTGTGCACGCACACATACATACTTAGTTTCGGGGGACAATCAGAGATGGCGCTTTCAAATGAGTTTCCATAAAATGCTTCAAGAGGGCTCTCTTTACCTATATACTTACTTTACCTACTCTTTGGTCGCAGCGCCGATCGCGGAATGAAATGACAGGAGGGGCGGAACAAAATGGCGAAGCAAACTATGTTGCCATCAGTGAAAAATATCGCTTCGTTTGCGGTAAATTCTATGCATCCGATCTTAGGTCACATCCGGTCTTAGGCGACCCTACCTTATAGTTTGGGTGGACAATGAGACTGGTAGTGCACTGCCTTATGGGAATATAGTTCAGATTCGGAAACCGCTACCAACTTTTAGTATGTTGGTGGGCATGGCATTGGGTCTCCAAAACTGCCGGGAGACAGCGGCGCCGACCATCTACTTCAGCGGAATGACGTCATTAAAATGACTCCCGCCTCGTTGCGAATATTGCATATTACACCCAAACTATGCATGGCACATAATCGTGTGGGGTATTGAATGAAAGGCAATTAAATATGCTATATTTCATTTGTATAGTGTGTACCAAAATATACAGCAGTTTAATAGCCATTTACAAAAACAAAAATGATGTAAAATAATATTCGATTATTTGGGTTTTACAACCAAACCAAAAGTCGGACGTTAAAGCAATCCCACCAAAAACATTTCATGTAAAGTGTTGCCAAGACTAGGCGCATAAAGCTTTTACACTAAAAAGTTATCAGATCCCATATGTAGGTACCAAGACTTTTACTCTGTAGGTAAGTCCTAACTTTATAAGCTCTAACTGTATAAAGCCAACATCTTGGTCAAACAGTACGACTTGGCCGTTTCGTTGCTGCCATATTTATGAACACTTTCAGAATTTGTAAAACCGTTACTACTTTGTGCAAAAAGTCCACCCAGGGAGTGTTTATGTGATTGCAACGAAAGGGCCAAGTCGTACTGTTTGACCAAGATGTTGGCTTTATACAGTTAGAGCTTATAAAGTTAGGACTTACAGAGTAAAAGTCTTGGTACCTACATATGGGATCTGATAACTTTTTAGTGTAAAAGCTTTATGCGCCTAGTCTTGGCAACACTTTACATGAAATGTTTTTGGTGGGATTTCATTCATTTTTGTAAGAGGTGATTATACCAGTTAGAAATGACATATTTCGTTTATAGAACCTACGGACAGGGTCATATAAACGGGAATAATTTTAAAACATTTTAATATTCAGGTTTTTATAAAAGTTACGTATTGCTAGCGCCCTCTATGTAGGGCCTATATAAATTATATACAGTTGACTACTAGCAAAGACATATGTAACTTCGTATAAGACGAATAAAGTCTAAGGAAAAAACGTGCCTCGGAATTCAAGCAAAAGTCATTCTCGAATAGATGGCGCACACACCTTTAGCCTATCCTCGGCTAGATGGCGTGACGACACCGTTTCATATTTAACAATTTTAACACATAGATATCAGTGAATGAACATGGATCAAAATGATATAAAAATAATAAAATCATTTATCCATATATATACATTTTTTGATAACTTTATACGTTTTCATTTTGAGTTTTAGTCGTGTGTCGATAGATGGCAGTAAATTTACAGTGACTACAAAATTTACAATGACAGGACCCCTCTATACTATCTATTCTTTTTGCTACTAGTACACATCGCGAAACATGTCGCGCGAGTGACTTCAAACAAGTGAGTCCAAACCGTAAAATTATTCAATGTTAGTATGTCTCACAACAGTTTAAATTCGACTGTATTACCAACTAAATTAAACTTAAATACAAACCCCACATTTTAATAAAATAACACATTAATTAAATCCACATAATACGAGTAGGTACTTGACGTTGGTTTGGTACCTGTCTAAAGTGCTCGAGATTCCTTTCCTCAACTTGCACTGGCACGATCCCGTGCATGGCCCTTTCAGGCTGACCAGGGGCGATTGGCCTATTCTCACGAACTCGATGAAAAGCCGCTGTTATCATTGCGAGCATTGTGTGGATGTCGTCAATTTGGGAAGTGTTTCCGATAAAGCCGTGAGCTGCAGTTCCACGTGTATTAACAACTCTCGAACATCGTAACCCATTTTAAAGAAAATCTAATACCAGCTTTGCAAATTTTTTGGTTTGTCTTGACAACCCGACGTGTTGATGACTTTTGAAATTGTCATGTCACAGTTTACAAAAACTCTTAAATTACTGTATTAGAACCTCCATACACGAACGCAATGATAAGGACGACAATAATTTTGTGATAGTTGTCTCAGTTTTTTAGCCCCGTCCCCGTACCACGGCATACCTCGTACCACGTGCTTTAGCGATATGAGAAACGACAATAGGGAATATTAAGGAAAACTCTGCGTAGAGGGCGTCACTAACTCAATAATATGGCCTACCGTGAAACACGACAATCGAAACTTCGGTTTCTTCCTCTCTATCACTCTTGCCTATTCGATCGATAGAGAGGCATATATAACGAAGTTTCGATTTAAACAAACCGCCTTGATGCATCAATGTCATAGTGAAAACTTGTAAAAAATTGTTTAAGGCCTAGTATGTAGGTATAAGTTACTCTATGGTTTAGTAGGTACACTAGTGCTGCACTCTGGCGGCAGAACATTGCAGTAATACTCCTTATTGTATGTATTTCAAATTGTATGTTTCTAGATACTTAAAAAAATTAGTCACATAATCGGGATTGTTTTTAATGACCCAAGCGTTAACGAAGGTCTCCGATTCAGCTTACTCAACCGATTATTGTGAATTTTGTGTTATCGAATTTTTTTAATTCAGTTTATGGAAAATTTACAAAATGACGGAGTCATTGTAGTTAAATATATATCTAGATCAGCGCCTAACGAAGCAGCGGTTTCGATATCATTAGACAATTTAGGGTTCCTTACCCAAAGGATAAAAACGGGACCCTCTTACTACAATAGGTACGACTTCGCTGTCCGTCTGTCCGTCTGTCCGTCTGTCCGTCCGTCCGTCTGTCTGTCACCAGGCTGTATTTCATGAACCGTGATAGCTAGACAGTTGAAATTTTCACAGATGATGTATTTCTGTTGCCGCTATAACAACAAATACTTACTAATAAAAACAGAATATAATAAATATTTAAGTGGGGCTCCCATACAACAAACGTAATTTATTACCATTTTTTGCGTAATGGTACGGAACCCTTCGAGCGCGGCGAATCCGACTCGCACTTAGCCGGTTATTTTTAAATTAAAATTTGTACTATTTTGTATTGACCAAGCGAGGGCGAAGTGCGAGCTAAGCGCATCCTATTCAGTTCGGCAAAAATATTTTCTTGACTCCGGCTGCTCTCCTGTACACGGTATGGTTCCATCTTTTCGAGCGATCATCATCTTGGTGACACTTTTTGATCCTTAACAAATTTAACACATATCAGTGAAAGAATAAGGATCAAAGTTAAATGGCGTTCTAAAAGTTTTAAACATCTGTCAAAAGATGGCAGTAAATTCACTATGACGATCCGCCTCTATTTCAAATTCGCTTTGTAAGGAAGTAAGGTTTTGAAAAGTTTACGACAAGAACAGTGCCAATATAGAGGGCGCTACTTGGCTGGTTTACGTGAAGCTGGTTCAAATCTGCACTTCGAAACCTTTTTGTTTTTTTTTTATTGCTGTTTCTTTATTAGCACTCCAATCACTGCTCCCACACAAAATTACACGATTCTAGTACTTCAGGAACCAATGTTTTCAGGTTTACAGCAAATTTTAGGTACCCCCATTTCAAGGGGTTGCAGGGCGAAAGTTACAGATTTCTCTTCACCATATGTGTTAGCATACAGACCTATCATTACATGCCAAATTTCAACCTTCTAGGTCTTCAGGAAGTAGTCTGTATTTTCTATGACACGAATTTCATATGGTTCGGACAGTGAAAATTAAAGAATCTACAAGTTTTTTAGTATAATAGGTAGCCTAATAAAACTTGGTGTTATTGATAAGTTTACTAACGCCATGGTATCATTATCCAAGCCGAAACTACGAGGGTTCGAAAATACGACGAAACGTGCCGAGAAAAGATATGCACTGCCTTTTGCCCTTTGTCTCGTCTTGGCGGGGGCACGGCCGTGCCCCCAGATTAAGTGGGTGATATCGGAACGTAAAAAAATGACAGGTGTCAAAACAAATTACTTTGACAATTTAGTTGTCAAGTTCAACAACAGTCGGCGCGATTCGGGAAATGAATTAGGGCTGATATTAGACGACGCGAGAACACGCATACGATTTTCATACCATTGCGGGTTTTGATCGGTCGGTTGAATTAGACGTAACCAACAGTCCGTAATGTTATTAAACTCGCATGCGAGTTTGCGCGCCCTCTAAATCAGCCCTTAGAGTTTAACATAGACTAGGAATCCTCTAGACCGAGTTTAGAGCAATTATTTCATGCAACCGATGATGCTAAAAATGCGGGGGTGCGCGGGACGAGGTGAGCGAGGGCCCGTGCCGTCCGTGATTGGTCCGTTAAGACACGGACGTCACACAATGACACTTTCGACTCGAACATGGAGTAAAATTACCGTATGCGTGGCAGAGGTAGCGCGGCTATGCTAAGTCTGGAGGGTGTTTTGTCTGTGGAGGTTATCTAGATACGATATAGTAAAGATATGTGACGTCCCACGGGTAGGTATAGGTACCTTATGGCGGTTGGCACTTACGCTATTATTAACGCCGCTAATATTATTGCGGCGCTTTGCGATGAAGTGCCAGCCGCCATAAGGTACCTTTTGCCGTGGAACGTCACATATCTAGTACATTTCTAATTCATTTCCCGAATCGCCAGCCGCCATAAGGTACCTTTTTCCGTGGAACGTCACATATCTTTACTAAGATATCGTATCTAGTTATCTCTAATTCATTTCCCGAATCGAGCCGAGCATTATATTATACTTACTTCATTTACGACATTACCTACATATTTTGCTTTCGTAAGTATTTTATTTTATTTCATAAAGCGTGTTTCATTAAAAATACATGTCAATAGGTACTATACTTTTTTTTATTTCTAGTTCCTCCGTCCAAACACTCTTAAACAATCTCAATAACTTATCAATAACAATCAGTAGCATTCTTATTCTTACTTAGATATCACTCGTTTCACCTCCACAGCGAGAATGATCCTTCTAACCCATTTCTAACCATTATATTTATATTTTTAGGGTTCCGTACCTCAAAAAGAAAAAACGGAACCCTTATAGGATCACTCGTGCGTTTGTCTGTCTGTCTGTCCGTCTGTTACAGCCTATTTTCTCGGAAACTACTGGACCATTTAAGTTGAAATTTGGTACACATATGTAAATGAGTGACCCAAAGATGGACATTGGACATGTAATGTAAAAAAATAAATTTGAAACATGGGGGCCACTTTTGGGGGGTAAATGAGAAAGTTAAAAAATTAAGTTTTTGAAGCTACTTATATCGTTTTATATATAAAATGAAAGAGCTCATTTTGAGAATTTCAAATAGGATTTTTTTATAATTTTAAAATATGTACATAGGTTAGGAGATATTTAAGATATTAGCCTAAAATGACCATTCCCCTTTTATCTCCGAAACTACTGGGTCTAAAATTTTGAAAAAAATACACAAAATATTTCTATACCTATAGATGACAGGAAGACCTATTAGAAATGTGCAGTCAAGCGTGAGTCGGACTTAATGTACGGAACCCTTGGAACGCGAGTCCGAATAGCACTTGGCCGGTTTTTTAATGTTTAAAATTGGCGGGTAGGCGAGAAGGGTCATTTTCGCGACTACCGACATATTAATTAATAAATATTCGGGTTAACACAAATCGCTTTTTTAATCACTACCCACTATGATATTATCTTAAAGTAAATCGTCTTATACACCCATACATACATCGGGTAGACAAGTAAAGCCATTTACTGCCCTACTGACGGTTAAATAGACATAAAATATCAATTACACTTCAAGTGATTACCTACAATGCCATTAGTTTAGCATATGTCTCAAAACAAAATAATAAAAATGTAAAAGTTCACGCATAATGTAACATTAGCAATAAGGTTTTCTTAATAAATTATTCTATTCTATTCTATTCTAATTATAATTTATTCCCGAAATCTTCTGAAATAACACACTTATTATAAATAAAAAATCTTCTAGATCACTTCCTATATTCACTAATGACAGAGTGCCCAAAAGGAAGGATTGCCTTGCTGTATTTAATATAATTCAATGTAGTGGCATCCCTTGTCGAAATCACTCGCTCCGCCTGGGCCTCCTGAGCCCCGCGCGCCGTGAGCGTACACCTCTGTGAACAACGCTTGTGTTAATATCACTCGGCAAAATGTCCAACTCGCCAAATCTTCCACTCGCTAAATACGCTCTCTGAAGGCCAGTTGCACCAACCACAATTAACAGACTGATCAACGTCCATCAGCAGAGAACTATGAAACTTTCCATACAATAAAATTTAAACGAACGCTAAAACGGTGACAGAAGGTTTCGTGCAACCAACCTTAAGTGATGTGATGTCGCAACCCATCTATAAAATGCTCCATTCGCAGAAGTCAATAATAAAGCCCCACACATTTGTAGGCCAATAAGGTGATGTTTTCGAAGAATGAAATCCCAGCATGCTGGAAACCGTTTTAATACCTTCATTTGGTCCTAATGTGTGTACTTACTCCGAGTTTGCTCAAACCCAGGAGGTGTGCATGGGTCTCTATTAGTTGGGGAGCCGACGATGCTAAATGTGTATTTACTCAAGCGTCGTACAGACCTATTTGAATCGAAATATTAGATGATAATAAGAAAAAAAAGTTATATAAAGTTTTTTTTCCCCAGCGAGCCGGAAAGCGTCTTTAATTTTTTTTTTTCGGGAGGTTGGTGGAGGGTTAAAAAATCGTTAAGCAGTTTGTGGGTTTGGTCGTTTTTGTCCACGTTAATGCTATATTTTTTCTATAACTTAATATAACACTTATTTGTAGACATTTTCTTAATCTGACGAACACAAATTTGACGCCTAATTTTTACATTGTAACCGTCAGATTAAGGAAATGCGTGCAAATAATTATCAGATTTAGTAATAGCACAATTATAGCGTTAATTTGGGATAATATGACCAAATCCACAATCTGCTTAACAATTTGTTGAACCCCCCCACCAACCCCCCACCAACCAAGGGCTCAACATAGATGGCTAAAAGGGGTAAAGGTAGACTACACGGGGTAGCACAAAGCACATTGTTGTCACAGTATAATTGACCGAAGCGAAGCGAAGGTCTACGTTTTGACTCGGGCGTTTTGCGTATTCTTAACCGATTCTAGTGAAATTTTGTAACCGAATTCTATGAACCGATAAAAATTTTTTGTCAAGCCGGTTATTGAAAATTTTTCAAAATGGAAAGTTGTGATAGCTCGCGCTCATAAAAATAGTCGTATCGGTATGATAAGAGTGTATTCTTTTTGAGACATGTTTACAGATTAAATGTCAAAAAATTCAGAAAATTTATTTCGCTGGCTTTGGAGGTATAAGATATTTAGTTTTCTATGTCCGGATGTTCTCCTCTACAGGTCGCAATTCTTAACCGATTCTCGTGAAATTATGTAACCGATTTCTATGAACCGATAGTTTTTTTTTGTCGAGCCGGTTTTTGAAAATTTTTCAGAATGGAAAAGTTGTGATAGCTCGCGCTCATACAAATAGTCGTATCGGTATCATAAGAGTGTATTCTTTTTGAGACATGTTTACAGATTAAATGTCAAAAATTTCAGAAAATGTATTTCGCTGGTTTTGGAGTTATCAAAGACATATGTAACTTCGTATAAGACGTATAAAGTCTAAGGAAAAAACGTGCCTCGGAATTCAAGTAAAAGTCATTCTCGAATAGATGTCGCACACACCTTTAGCCTATCCTCAGCTAGATGGCGTAACGACACCGTTTCATATTTAACAATTTTAACACATAGATATCAGTAAATGAACATGGATCAAAATGATATAAAAATAATAAAATCATTTATCCATATATATACATTTTTTGATAACTTTATGCGTTTTCATTTTGAGTTTTAGTCGTGTGTCGATAGATGGCAGTAAATTTACAGTGACTACAAAATTTACAATGACAGGACCCCTCTATACTATCTATTCTTTTTGGAGTTATTAAGATATTTAGTTTTTACTTTAGAATGAGTAGCTAAATTTCGTCACCTTAAGTAAGAACCATCATGGCGTATTTTGTAAACGTTCGCTTTTTTTGTTTGCACAGAAGGTCTGGGTTCGATCCCCAGTAATTATATGCTGGGATATAACTTTTTGTATTGTTTTTTTTTATTTACTATATTTTCATCGTGCCCAATAAGATATGCTCGCGAGGTCTACAGCTCACAGAGCCACTAGTAAATAGTACTAACGTACAGTATGGACACTCCCTGCCTCCCGTTGAAAGTGCCGCCCACCCGCTCTCGGTTACCTCTCAGTTACCGGCTGGCAAGGACGCGACGACGCGGTGCGCAGAGCGGAGGCCACGTAAAATATTAAACAGATATTTACAAATCCTTTTGTAATGGGCGTGTGTTGTGCTGTGTACGGTTGTTTAAGCTCTATAAACGACAAAACTAAAAGAAAGTTCCACAGATTCCCATTGTATGAATCAAGGCAAGTACATAGGTACCCAGTTATTTTTAAAGTGTTTTATGTTTTAGTAGAATACCAACTTACAATAGGTACTTATGTTTAGTATTTCTTTTACCCTATCTGTTTTAGACCTAAACCTATCAGATCACACTGAAAACAGCACAATATCTATATGAACAAAAAATCATGTTTTCAACTTACGTGAAATTTTAGTGGCCTGAATTTCCCGTCAAAAATTTTGTTACTTCGTTTATACTGATTCAAAATAGGAAACTATTGTATAAATCGAGCTTAGATACCCACCTTACAGCATAATATGATTCTTATTTCTTCCTAATTCGCGCAATGAGTTTTGGGTCATTGAGGTCATCGAACTTGTCAACAAAATGGCGGAAACCCTAGCACGTCTTATCTCACTCACACAAGCATGGTACGTGTTCACCTACACGAGCTTAGACTGTGTGCGTAGGAACGCGTTTGTTTCATACATTTGATCGCCAGTGTCCGGGGTGTGACGTTGTGTTAAACGGTGTTCCCTATGAGAGGGCGAATCGAGCAGGTTCGGACACGCACAGCTCGGTGCTGCATAGGTGCTGTGCGTGTACAGCACTATACACGCGCAGCTCGCTTGTATTTATTTATAACCGGTGCGCGTGCTGGTTTTTAATATGGATTCAGTGATAAAAGAAAAACTAATTAAAATCGTTCGTCAAATACGAATGTATATTTACAACATAAAGCACAAAGATTACAAAAAATACGTCTTATAAAAATGTAATTTAGCCTGTGGGAACAAATCGATCTTAGGTACTAACGATACTATTGGAAAACAAGCTTGTTGTATTGTGAACTATTGTGCGTCGGTGAATAATATTATGTACTCTCAATTATCTCAATTCAAATATAAGACATTTTTTCCTCTATTGCAATGGCGACATTAGGTGAGCTGCTTCCATTTGCAACGGGAGTATAATAACATGATGTAGGTACTGTCGCAGGAGTATTATATTTTACTGCACGCATGACTGAGCTGCAGCGTGCGCCTGCGTGACGTGTACAGCACACTGCGTGGCGTGCGCTGCGTGACGTGCGCGTCACCCGGTGGCGAATTACCAAAAGCTATACTGATAGGGTTCAGATGCGAACTGAAATGGATTAGCTTTTGTTTGGACAAAACTTAACCAAACCCTAATCTATTATAGTACAGAAATGTACTGAAATCGTATAGGCTTTATTAATTAAATCCATACGGTTAGCGAATTTACAAAAGCTATACTGATAGGGTTCAGATGCGAACTGAACTGGATTAGCTTTTGTTTGGACAAAACGTAACAAAACCCTAATCTATTATAGTACAGAAATGTATTGAAATCGTATAGGCTTTATTAATTAAATCCATACGGTTAGCGAATTTACAAAAGACTTTTATCTTTAAGATTAAATCAATAAAAAAGACCTAAGATACAATTTCTTTTACAAAACAAACTCTTAAAAAATGACACTGACCTCGGACTAGGCGGTCGCTCCCGAATCAATGGTCCTCACCAACAAATTTTATACCAAGTGTTTTTGTGTTTCTTATGGTATGCTATCCTTCTCTAACTCGCTACCTAATTTTGGGCGCTAGAAGAGCGTAACTGTACTTAAATGCGTTCAATTTTACCTCTAAATACGTCAACACCTCATTCACCACTCACTGGTGGATGGCAGTTTACTGGCTTTCGCATCGACCATTCACGGGTTGACCGCCACTTGAAGGGTTAAGCGTGAAGAGGAATTCAAAAAAAAGTATTTTTTTTCATATTTTATGTGTTTTTACTTCGGAATGGTGTCATTATGATATCGGAAATGAATTCGGCACCCCCGATTTATACGGAAACGATACCAAACTTGACCTAGTAGCTTAAATGATACAGATATCAAGATCAAGTTCTGAGCCAAAGCAACCACGACCCATGTTTTATAATCGGGAATCCATTTTACCCATTAAGGGGCCATTCATAGAAAAACTTTCAGCTTTGGCAGTCATGGGCTCTTGGGCTATATTTAACAGCTGTCAACTGTCAAATAAGTAATGTGCCCCACAGCCGAGGGCGGCGCCAGAGTCATAGCGAATACTCACGATCATAAGCTTCTTCGGGCAGGTCGAGGACTGGTCTGTTCTTTATCCTTTCTTCCAATATTTCATTTTCTAAACGGTTCACCGTTTTGACCAGCTGATCAACTCTCTGCTTCAGTTCTTGTGCTTAAAACAAAACAGAAGATATAACTAATTTGCAATAATCAGGAGCTCATCATTTATAATTAAAGTTAAAAATACTAGTAGTTCGCCCCGGACTGAGAACTCGCGGCTTGCCAAAAATTATATAGAGCGATTGACTTTGTTGCACCTACTTACTCGTATAGTTCGACATAAAATAGTAGAAAATAATTTTCAAGAAAAAAAACTGTCTTTTATGGGGTCCAGTGAAAGATTATTGTACATATGGTGCACTATGTAGAAAAGGAGGTAAAACCACCCACTTTTCTAGTAGGTAGCATTTCGTTTCTGTAAGGGTCGCAGTTTTAGCCTCACGAACCCACACTTCTCTGATAGCAGTTCGGTTCTGTGAGGATTGCAGTTCGAACCTAACCAAAACCACTTTTCTAGTAGCATTTCGTTTCTGTAAGGCTCGCAGTTCTAACCTAACCTAACCCACTTTTTTTCGGTTCTGTGAGGATCGCAGTTCAAACCTAACCTAAAACCTAACCCACTTAACGGCGCGTGCGGTGCGGTGTACGGGGGTTTGAGCGGAAGGGGCTAGTTTGGCATCATTACTTTATACCTACATTTTAAGGTAGGTAAACATAGTGGTTTATTTAGCTTAGGTATCAGTGGTTTTCCGGGTCAAGGTCCGAATCCGGGTCCGAGTCTGGGTCCGGGTCCAGTTCCGGGTCCAGAATCAGGTCCAAGTCGAGGTCCAGGTCTAGGTCTTGGTCCAGGTCCAAGTCCGGGTCCAGGTTCGGGTTCAGGTCCAGATAAGAGCCCGGATCCAGGTCAGGTGTAGCTCCAGGGCCAGCTCCGTCAAAATCGAAATTCGAAATCGCCAAACGTGTAGTCGTGTAGTCATTGAAGAGTTCTGTTCTGATCATCATCAGCAGTTCCACTTCATCAAATGCGACAGTTTTTAATGTAAATTCTTCATTTACTGATGAAAATACACAAATCTCTATACGCATGCTTTTAAGATTTGAGGAGTTCCCTCGATTCCTCATGGATACCATCATCAGACCTCGAGCTTGACAAAAATGTGGCTTAAAAACTTAACTTGCTTAACAAACATAACGAAGAGGACAAATCGTCAAACGTGAACTATGCGTCGTTAAAGAGTTCCGTTCTGATCATCATCAGCAGTTCCACTTCATCAAATGTAACTTTTTTGAATGTGCTTGACTTGTTGATAAAACACATAAATCACTATATGTGTGCCTTTAAGATTCCCTCGATTCCTCATGGATCCCATCATCAGAACTGGGTTTTGACAAAAACGGGACCAATCTGTATGCATATACATACAATCAAAAATAAAAAAATTCAAAATCGGTCCAGTAATGACGGAGATATGGATATGGAGTGACAAACATAAAAAATATCACAATCGAATCTCCTCCTTTTGAGATTTGGTAGTCGGTTAATAAATGAGGGCACCACTTTCTACGTAGCTGTCACATTTTTGACGTAAAATGCTTACACATGGCAACAATTTATAGTCTGTCAAGCCATTTCCGTCAGTAGAAAAAAGCGGCTAAAAAATGTAGGCGCGAAGGGTTATCGTCCCATAGAAAATTTAAATATCGCGCCTTTTTCTACTGACAAACTTGTTTGACCGATTTAGTATTTCTGCTATTTTTTGTCCCACTATAAAATAATAAAAATCGCGTGGATATATTACAAGGTCTGTGGAGCCCTTAACTGATACTGTATCTGTGGTAAGCCGAAATATTTCCTGTCAAATGTCAAATACCTATATTATGTTTATTTTTATCTTGCTAATTATTTCAAAATAGTAAATTTAAAAACGATATTATAAAAGTGCAAGCCGAGCACTTTCATTTGATACCAAACTCGACCATACTTTCTTGCAAAAAGATGACCAGAATAGCAAGACCCCTCACAAATAGCTTTTTAGCCTTCTAAGCTCTTCTGGCTCAATAACCCCTTGATCGAACCTACTCATAATTTAATGATTAAAATATAATGCCCTCAACTACACGTTTACCCAAATTAATTTAAATTAGAACAAATTTACTTAAGTTCTTGTTCTTGAGCAATTCTTCAATATCAAACTATCATCTGATAGTTCAGCTTAAAAACATCGAAATGCCGGGACGTGCCCCTAGCCAGCCGCGTGTCCCAAATCGAATGTAAGAACTTCGTTTAAATTTTACAAAATGTACCTACATATTATTTATTTTTTTATTTAACATTTTAATTAGATGTTCAAAAGCGGTAAAAATAACTCTGTTTTTGTTCATCCTTTTACACAGGTAGCCTTAAGGTCAGCTATACCCAAAAATCGTATAATGCTCTGCGAGTGGTGTACCACAACGCCTCCAGTGTACTGGTTGGGCTGCCTAGGTTCTGTAGCCCTTCAGCCATGTTTGCGGAGGCTCGAACTGTAACGCCTTTGCAGCAATCATACGCAAGAAAGCGGCCTCATTACTGTGTAGAACCAGGGATTAGCACAAACAGCATTCTAAAGATGATTGCTGATCACGTTTGCTGTCCCGTAATGATAAATTTAACCCTACAATGCATGACTTTCTTGTTTTGAGAAATAAAATTATATGTGATAAATATACGTGTTTACTCTTAGGGAAAAATAATTAAAACTAGTAGTAGTAGTAGTATTAGTAGTAATCACTTTATTGTACACAACACAGGTTTACAAAAATAAATTACAGTAATGGAAGTACAAAGGCGAACTTATCCCTATAAGGGATCTCTTCCAGCTAACCTTCGAATAGTAGTTCGATTCCTAATTCCACGATTACTTGAAATTACTTTGCAATCTGATTACAGTGATTACCGATTCCCAGATTACTTTGTAATCTAACAATACCGAATTACTAAGTCTTGTACAATTCCATTTGAGGAAACAGGAATACATTTTTCAAATATTACAATTACTAGTAATTGGAATCAATGTCGATTCCTCATTACAAGAATGCATTACTTGATTTCAGATTACATTTCGTACTACTACTATCAAAAGTACATTTCGATAGTAGATATAGATGTTGTTGACTTACTAGGATGCATCTATACCTTATTTGAAACAGGTGTGCAGATTTCGAAAACGATGACGATGACCTATAAAACGATATGCATGACGAATTTTATGACATACAGCATGGCCGCCATTTTGGGTTCCAAAATTTTCATAATTAAAAAAAAATCTTCAAAAAAAAAATAGTATTTCATACAATCGCGATACAATAGAGAGCTCTTCAGTCGAGCACCGTGTTCAGGCAACGAAGCTTGCTGAATGGCCAAGTAGTCACGGGACTGAAAAGCTTATCACTATTGGACAGGGACAGGAACCGGTTACCTTAACCGGGGTTTTTCATAGGGTTATTTTAGAGGTGTTTATAAAAACCCCTACCATAACGGTAACCGCTTAATAAGGTAACACTTTGATTCGGTAACCGTATCAGATCGAGTTAACCTCTGTTACCGGTAACCGAAATAAAAACCCAGTCTATTCAGTTACCTCATTATGAGGTTTTTGACCAGTTCAAACGATTGTAATCTTTACGCACACTTAAATTCAACTTATTATTGAATAACCGAGGTTGGCATGGGCGGTCTATGAAGCCTCCAGCACAAACAAGTTTTTTTGCCTTTCCTTTGTTTATCTTTATACCTACTTGTGTGGTGTGTTCTTATTATAAATATTATTATATTATAACTAAAATAATTAAAATAAATAAAATAAATAAAATAAATAAAATAAATAAAATAAATAAAATAAATAAAATAAATAAAATAAATAAAATAAATAAAATAAATAAAATAAATAAAATAAATAAAATAAATAAAATAAATAAAATAAATAAAATAAATAAAATAAATAAAATAAATAAAATAAATAAAATAAATAAAATAAATAAAATAAATAAAATAAATAAAATAAATAAAATAAATAAAATAAATAAAATAAATAAAATAAATAAAATAAATAAAATAAATAAAATAAATAAAATAAATAAAATAAATAAAATAAATAAAATAAATAAAATAAATAAAATAAATAAAATAAATAAAATAAATAAAATAAATAAAATAAATAAAATAAATAAAATAAATAAAATAAATAAAATAAATAAAATAAATAAAATAAATAAAATAAATAAAATAAATAAAATAAATAAAATAAATAAAATAAATAAAATAAATAAAATAAATAAAATAAATAAAATAAATAAAATAAATAAAATAAATAAAATAAATAAAATAAATAAAATAAATAAAATAAATAAAATAAATAAAATAAATAAAATAAATAAAATAAATAAAATAAATAAAATAAATAAAATAAATAAAATAAATAAAATAAATAAAATAAATAAAATAAATAAAATAAATAAAATAAATAAAATAAATAAAATAAATAAAATAAATAAAATAAATAAAATAAATAAAATAAATAAAATAAATAAAATAAATAAAATAAATAAAATAAATAAAATAAATAAAATAAATAAAATAAATAAAATAAATAAAATAAATAAAATAAATAAAATAAATAAAATAAATAAAATAAATAAAATAAATAAAATAAATAATTAAATTAAATTAATTGAATTAATTAAACAAATATAACAAATTAAACTAATGAAATAAATGAAATAAATTAAATAAATAAATTAAATTAAATAAATTAAATGAATTCAAAAAAATAAATAAATTCAACAAATTTAATAAATTAAATCAATTAAATCAATTAAATAAATAAATTAAATTAAATTAATTTAATAAGTAAAATCAATAAAATCAACAAAATATAAATAAAGTAAATAAAATAAACAAATTTTATAGTATTTTTTTTTAGTTCTGACGGCACATCACTAAAACTACTTTAATGTAGCAAACCAGTAAGCAACCGATAATAAAGGTTACCATAACTGAATGAAAACCTGTTAAAAACCCTTAACAAAAACCCTATCGCGATGGGGTTTTGAGATTAACTCGGTTAAAGGTTAGGGTTACCGTTTCAATAAGGTTACCATTACAATCAGGTAACAGTATGATAGGGTTACCGAATGATACGGTAACCGAATCGATTGGGTTACCGAATTGATAGGATTAAGCGTAAAGAGGGGTTTTCCGGTCCTTGCTATTGGATACAATACTTTTTCTACAAGTCAACAAAACTAATACTTTAAAGTCTTTAAACTAGTAGAATCATACAAACAATCCAAACCAAAAGTATACAGCTAAGATACGCGAATATATAGCCGCGATACCTTCATACTGGTACGCGCCCCGGCCGCCGCGCCCCGCGCCCCACGGCGAGTTGGTCAACGACACCTCGTAACTCATGAGGCCCTGGTACTTGCTCCTTGCTAAATTCAATTTTTAAACAGTTTTTTTCTCGATTTTAGCCACCGTAGCCTAAGGAGACTAACAAGTAACGCTAAGCGGTTTTCGTAGTCTATGGATGTTTATATATTAAGGGTGTCACATGCGCGTTTCTGACTTATGACGCAATTGTTCCTACAATACAACCTAAAATAATAAATCTGTAAACCGAGCACTTTCATTTGATACCAAACTCGATCATACTTTCTTGCAATTAAAATGACCAGAATAGCAAGACCCCTCACAAATAGCTTTTTAGCACTTTCAGCTCTTCTAGCTCAATAACCTCTTGTTCGAGAAAGCTCAAAATTTAATGACTAAAATATAATGCCCTCAACTATACGTTCACCCAATTTCATTTAAATTAGAATATTTTTACTTAAATTCTCGAGTATCAAATTATCCTCTGATAGTTCAGCTTAAAAACATCGAAATGCCGGGACGTGCCCCTAGCCAGCCGTGAGTTCAAAGTCGAATGTAAGAACTTCACTTCGCTTCGCTCGCTCGTTCGAAAATATACAACGCATTTTTTTGAAAATAAAAGGTTTTTTATCTGTGTTCCACATATGGAACTTCATGCATTAAGGTATAGAGTATATTCATACAGAAATATATGGCACATTTGCGTTTTTATATGTTCCGTTTCTTTTTGTAATGCTATCAACAGTTTTTATGGTTGTGTATTGGTCTTAAGTGACTTTTATGGATTTAGCTACCTTGTATCATGTTTTTGATGAATTTTTTGTATTTTTACTTACTCCTGATGAGGCCAGCTTGGAGCTCTAGTGGTGATGTATTACCAGCATCAGCATTACCAAAACTTATGGTGTTGTAGGTGGATTCTACAGAATCATATTGTAGGACGTGTAGGTGATCATTGAACACATTGGTGACCTATTATTGAACTTGATGCCAACACCGAAATTCTGACAGGTGATTCCGATGTATGGAGTTGTATATTAGTTAAAAATAAGTCCTATGTAACTGGCGTCAGCTCAACTAACTCAGGATATAACGATCGACTCTTATGGATCGCTAAATTTTTCACGGGCCTGATTTATGGTTGCCCGCAATATTTTAAAGTCAAATTCACTATCGGCACCCGAAGATCCCATCATCCTGATCCCGATCATCTTTACTTGCAAAGGATTGATAAATAATGCTCATTATCCGCATCCCGTTAGGATTACTTTCGTATCATCTAAAAACTATACATAATTATTAATTTAATCAGCTGTTATCAGCTCTAAAAAAAGGTTAACGATTTCGAGCCTTATGCCTCGGACAGAAGTTCTCAAATGTGTACATATTTTAACGTGAGTGTGCCGTAAAACCATAAATAACCGTTTCTACAGATTACGCCAAATTAAAACTAATGCCAACGTCATAAAGACTCTGACAAGTGCAAGCTTTCCTCACTTGTTTTGTATAAGCAATATGAACCTCAATGCATGGTGTACCATATCGGGAACCTTCGAGCAACACGGAAGGGAGGCGGCATTCGCACTATTTCCCCTCTGCCTAGGTACAAGATCAACTGATCTAGCGCGGGTAATAAAACTAGTTGCGCTCGGATTTTTCACTAGACCTAGTCTAGACGCGCGCGTGAACACAGCAGCAGAAAAAATGCCTTATTGCTTGGTTTTTTGTCGTAAAAAGAGGTCGGAGACATCAAATTTACAAAAAGAAGGTGTTACATTTCACATGTAATATTTTTTTTACATATCATACGTTTAATTACATTTAAATACAATTATTATATTTTAGCCGCATGTAATTGTTGGATTTATCAATTTTGCACGCCCAGTACAAATTGCGGATCGGTCGAGCGACAAATCCGACTTCTCATCTGTCAGAATACAATAAAATACTTCGACGAAAATGTGTTAGTGTGCGTGTTGTGACACTTGTGACTCGTCCCTACACAAAAAGGGATCGAGGTTTGCAAGATTTGTCTTTGACGTGTGTCATTTTCTATGTATTTGTGTCGTCATTACAGATTGGATTTTGTATGTAAGTGTGTGAGAAGTGCGACTGTGTGCACCTTTCCCCCCGCAAAAAATGGCAGAAAGATTTGTACGGTAAGATATCGCTTGGGCCCCTTCCTTCCGATGTGTCGGAAGCCGGTGTTGCTCGAAGTCGGGAACGTTTGAATAATATTAATAATTTAAGAACTGATTTACTAGGAATTAGTTTGTTTAATTAAGGGGCCATTCATAGAAAAACTCAGCTTTGGCAGTCATGGGCTCTTGGGCTATATTTAACAGCTGTCAACTGTCAAATAAGTAATGTGCCCCACAGCCGAGGGCGGCGCCAGAGTCATAGCGAATACTCACGATCATAAGCTTCTTCGGGCAGGTCGAGGACTGGTCTGTTCTTTATCCTTTCTTCCAATATTTCATTTTCTAAACGGTTCACCGTTTTGACCAGCTGATCAACTCTCTGCTTCAGTTCTTGTGCTTAAAACAAAACAGAAGATATAACTAATTTGCAATAATCAGGAGCTCATCATTTATAATTAAAGTTAAAAATACTAGTAGTTCGCCCCGGACTGAGAACTCGCGGCTTGCCAAAAATTATATAGAGCGATTGACTTTGTTGCACCTACTTACTCGTATAGTTCGACATAAAATAGTAGAAAATAATTTTCTAGAAAAAAAACTGTCTTTTATGGGGTCCAGTGAAAGATTATTGTACATATGGTGCACTATGTAGAAAAGGAGGTAAAACCACCCACTTTTCTAGTAGGTAGCATTTCGTTTCTGTAAGGGTCGCAGTTTTAGCCTCACGAACCCACACTTCTCTGATAGCAGTTCGGTTCTGTGAGGATTGCAGTTCGAACCTAACTAAAACCACTTTTCTAGTAGCATTTCGTTTCTGTAAGGCTCGCAGTTCTAACATAACCTAACCCACTTTTTTTCGGTTCTGTGAGGATCGCAGTTCAAACCTAACCTAAAACCTAACCCACTTAACGGCGCGTGCGGTGCGGTGTACGGGGGTTTGAGCGGAAGGGGCTAGTTTGGCATCATTACTTTATACCTACATTTTAAGGTAGGTAATCATAGTGGTTTATTTAGCTTAGGTATCAGTGGTTTTCCGGGTCAAGGTCCGAATCCGGGTCCGAGTCTGGGTCCGGGTCCAGTTCCGGGTCCAGAATCAGGTCCAAGTCGAGGTCCAGGTCTAGGTCTTGGTCCAGGTCCAAGTCCGGGTCCAGGTTCGGGTTCAGGTCCAGATAAGAGCCCGGATCCAGGTCAGGTGTAGCTCCAGGGCCAGCTCCGTCAAAATCGAAATTCAAAATCGCCAAACGTGTAGTCGTGTAGTCATTGAAGAGTTCTGTTCTGATCATCATCAGCAGTTCCACTTCATCAAATGCGACAGTTTTTAATGTAAATTCTTCATTTACTGATGAAAATACACAAATCTCTATACGCATGCTTTTAAGATTTGAGGAGTTCCCTCGATTCCTCATGAATACCATCATCAGACCTCGAGCTTGACAAAAATGTGGCTTAAAAACTTAACTTGCTTAACAAACATAACGAAGAGGACAAATCGTCAAACGTGAACTATGCGTCGTTGAAGAGTTCCGTTCTGATCATCATCAGCAGTTCCACTTCATCAAATGTCACTTTTTTGAATGTGCTTGACTTGTTGATAAAACACATAAATCACTATATGTATGCCTTTAAGATTCCCTCGATTCCTCATGGATCCCATCATCAGAACTGGGTTTTGACAAAAACGGGAGCAATCTGTATGCATATACATACAATCAAAAATAAAAAATTTCAAAATCGGTCCAGTAATGACGGAGATATGGATATGGAGTGACAAACATAAAAAATATCACAATCGAATCTCCTCCTTTTGAGATTTGGTAGTCGGTTAATAAATGAGGGCGCCACTTTCTACGTAGCTGTCACATTTTTGACGTAAAATGCTTACACATGGCAAAAATTTATAGTCTGTCAAGCCATTTCCGTCAGTAGAAAAAAGCGGCTAAAAAATGTAGGCGCGAAGGGTTATCGTCCCATAGAAAATTTAAATATCGCGCCTTTTTCTACTGACAAACTTGTTTGACCGATTATAGTATTTCTGCTATTTTTTGTCCCACTATAAAATAATAAAAATCGCGTGGATATATTACAAGGTCTGTGGAGCCCTTAACTGATACTGTATCTGTGGTAAGCCGAAATATTTCCTGTCAAATGTCAAATACCTATATTATGTTTATTTTTATCTTGCTAATTATTTCAAAATAGTAAATTTAAAAACGATATTATAAAAGTGCAAGCCGAGCACTTTCATTTGATACCAAACTCGACCATACTTTCTTGCAAAAAGATGACCAGAATAGCAAGACCCCTCACAAATAGCTTTTTAGCCTTCTAAGCTCTTCTGGCTCAATAACCCCTTGATCGAACCTACTCATAATTTAATGATTAAAATATAATGCCCTCAACTACACGTTTACCCAAATTAATTTAAATTAGAACAAATTTACTTAAGTTCTTGTTCTTGAGCAATTTTTGAATATCAAACTATCATCTGATAGTTCAGCTTAAAAACATCGAAATGCCGGGACGTGCCCCTAGCCAGCCGCGTGTCCCAAATCGAATGTAAGAACTTCGTTTAAATTTTACAAAATGTACCTACATATTATTTATTTATTTTATTTAACATTTTAATTAGATGTTCAAAAGCGGTAAAAATAACTCTGTTTTTGTTCATCCTTTTACACAGGTTACGGTTAAGGTCAGCTATACCCAAAAATCGTATAATGCTCTGCGAGTGGTGTACCACAACGCCTTCAGTGTACTGGTTGGGCTGCCTAGGTTCTGTAGCCCTTCAGCCATGTTTGCGGAGGCTCGAACTGTAACGCCTTTGCAGCAATCATACGCAAGAAAGCGGCCTCATTACTGTGTAGAACCAGGGATTAGCACAAACAGCATTCTAAAGATGATTGCTGATCACGTTTGCTGTCCCGTAATGATAAATTTAACCCTACAATGCATGACTTTCTTGTTTTGAGAAATAAAATTATATGTGATAAATATACGTGTTTACTCTTAGGGAAAAATAATTAAAACTAGTAGTAGTAGTAGTATTAGTAGTATTAGTAGTAATCACTTTATTGTACACAACACAGGTTTACAAAAATAAATTACAGTAATGGAAGTACAAAGGCGAACTTATCCCTATAAGGGATCTCTTCCAGCTAACCTTCGAATAGTAGTTCGATTCCTAATTCCACGATTACTTGAAATTACTTTGCAATCTGATTACAGTGATTACCGATTCCCAGATTACTTTGTAATCTAACAATACCGAATTACTAAGTCTTGTACAATTCCATTTGAGGAAACAGGAATACATTTTTCAAATATTACAATTACTAGTAATTGGAATCAATGTCGATTCCTCATTACAGGAATGCATTACTTGATTTCTTTCAGATTACATTTCGTACTACTACTATCAAAAGTACATTTCGATAGTAGATATAGATGTTGTTGACTTACTAGGATGCATCTATACCTTATTTGAAACAGGTGTGCAGATTTCGAAAACGATGACGATGACCTATAAAACGATATGCATGACGAATTTTATGACATACAGCATGGCCGCCATTTTGGGTTCCAAAATTTTCATAATTAAAAAAAAATCTTCAAAAAAAAAATAGTATTTGATACAATCGCGATACAATAGAGAGCTCTTCAGTCGAGCACCGTGTTCAGGCAACGAAGCTTGCTGAGTTGCCCAAGTAGTCACGGGACTGAAAAGCTTATCACTATTGGATACAATACTTTTTCTACAAGTCAACAAAACTAATACTTTAAAGTCTTTAAACTAGTAGAATCATACAAACAATCCAAACCAAAAGTATACAGCTAAGATACGCGAATATATAGCCGCGATACCTTCATACTGGTACGCGCCCCGGCCGCCGCGCCCCGCGCCCCACGGCGAGTTGGTCAACGACACCTCGTAACTCATGAGGCCCTGGTACTTGCTCCTTGCTAAATTCAATTTTTAAACAGTTTTTTTCTCGATTTTAGCCACCGTAGCCTAAGGAGACTAACAAGTAACGCTAAGCGGTTTTCGTAGTCTATGGATGTTTATATATTAAGGGTGTCACATGCGCGTTTCTGACTTATGACGCAATTGTTCCTACAATACAACCTAAAATAATAAATCTGTAAACCGAGCACTTTCATTTGATACCAAACTCGATCATACTTTCTTGCAATTAAAATGACCAGAATAGCAAGACCCCTCACAAATAGCTTTTTAGCACTTTCAGCTCTTCTAGCTCAATAACCTCTTGTTCGAGAAAGCTCAAAATTTAATGACTAAAATATAATGCCCTCAACTATACGTTCACCCAATTTCATTTAAATTAGAATATTTTTACTTAAATTCTCGAGTATCAAATTATCCTCTGATAGTTCAGCTTAAAAACATCGAAATGCCGGGACGTGCCCCTAGCCAGCCGTGAGTTCAAAGTCGAATGTAAGAACTTCACTTCGCTTCGCTCGCTCGTTCGAAAATATACAACGCATTTTGTTGAAAATAAAAGGTTTTTTATCTGTGTTCCACATATGGAACTTCATGCATTAAGGTATAGA
This sequence comes from Cydia splendana, assembly GCF_910591565.1. Taxonomy (NCBI): domain Eukaryota; kingdom Metazoa; phylum Arthropoda; class Insecta; order Lepidoptera; family Tortricidae; genus Cydia; species Cydia splendana. The sequence goes on along the minus strand of NC_085962.1, from coordinate 26,012,199 downwards.
GTATATTCATACAGAAATATATGGCACATTTGCGTTTTTATATGTTCCGTTTCTTTTTGTAATGCTATCAACAGTTTTTATGGTTGTGTATTGGTCTTAAGTGACTTTTATGGATTTAGCTACCTTGTATCATGTTTTTGATGAAATTTTTGTATTTTTACTTACTCCTGATGAGGCCAGCTTGGAGCTCTAGTGGTGATGTATTACCAGCATCAGCATTACCAAAACTTATGGTGTTGTAGGTGGATTCTACAGAATCATATTGTAGGACGTGTAGGTGATCATTGAACACATTGGTGACCTATTATTGAACTTGATGCCAACACCGAAATTCTGACAGGTGATTCCGATGTTATGGAGTTGTATATTAGTTAAAAATAAGTCCTATGTAACTGGCGTCAGCTCAACTAACTCAGGATATAACGATCGACTATTATGGATCGCTAAATTTTTCACGGGCCTGATTTATGGTTGCCCGCAATATTTTAAAGTCAAATTCACTATCGGCACCCGAAGATCCCATCATCCTGATCCCAATCATCTTTACTTGCAAAGGATTGATAAATAATGCTCATTATCCGCATCCCGTTAGGATTACTTTCGTATCATCTAAAAACTATACATAATTATTAACTTAATCAGCTGTTATCAGCTCTAAAAAAAGGTTAACGATTTTGAGCCTTATGCCTCGGACAGAAGTTCTCAAATGTGTACATATTTTAACGTGAGTGTGCCGTAAAACCATAAATAACCGTTTCTACAGATTACGCCAAATTAAAACTAATGCCAACGTCATAAAGACTCTGACAAGTGCAAGCTTTCCTCACTTGTTTTGTATAAGCAATATGAACCTCAATGCATGGTGTACCATATCGGGAACCTTCGAGCAACACGGAAGGGAGGCGGCATTCGCACTATTTCCCCTCTGCCTAGGTACAAGATCAACTGATCTAGCGCGGGTAATAAAACTAGTTGCGCTCGGATTTTTCACTAGACCTAGTCTAGACGCGCGCGTGAACACAGCAGCAAAAAAAATGCCTTATTGCTTGGTTTTTTGTCGTAAAAAGAGGTCGGAGACATCAAATTTACAAAAAGAAGGTGTTACATTTCACATGTAATATTTTTTTTACATATCATACGTTTAATTACATTTAAACACTGTTTGTATCAAAATGCGATTAGATTTATATAATAATCAACTTTTATTGAAAGCTAATTTTAAAAGCTACTACATCAGTTATGGCACAGAATGAAGAGAGCGCTGACAGCGCGTCAAAGACAAACTTATTCTAAAATGTTGCAAGCAACAAATATTAACACTAAAGTTAAGTATACAATATTTTATAAGCTATGTTCAGACTTGTCCTGAACATAATTGGGCCGGGCGAGTTGAGTTAAATTTAGATTTACAGATCAAAGACAAGAATTTAACGAGACAGACAATATTTAGTCAAGAGGTAAAGGACACAGCTTAGTAATAGGTCTGACATACAATTTGTCCCCCATTTTCACCTCGGCCACTCTGACTCTACCATCCTTTCCAGGAAATATCTTAACTATGCGGCCCATTGGCCAACACAACGGGGCAGTGTTTACATTTTTGACAAGAACTAAATCACCTATTTTTAAATTTGGTAGGTCATGCTTCCACTTGGGACGACTTTGCAACTGACAGAGGTAGTCTTTAGACCACGTCTTCCAGAAATCCTGCTTTAATCTAGTAACAATGCCCCAAAACTTTCTTAATCGATTAACTGGAACTTCAGTTAAATCAACATCTGGGTAACTTGTTATTGCCGTACCAATAAGAAAATGACCTGGTGTCAAGTATTTACCCTCATTAGGATCCAAGGATAGCAAGGGTCTCGAGTTCAAGATCCCTTCAAATTGAACGATTGCCGAATAAAGTTCCTCAAAAGTTAAACAATGATTTCCAACCACACGTTTTAAATGGAATTTGACACTCTTGACTCCGGCTTCCCAGAGGCCTCCAAATTGAGGCGCATAGCTTGGTATAAACTTGAATGAAATATATTTCTTATTACAATATCGATACACAGAATCTCTATGTTCATTTGAACATTGTAAATCATACAATTCTTTGAGCTGGTTTGCAGCACCTTTAAAAGTTTTAGCATTATCACAATAAATAACAGTGGGCATGCCACGTCTAGATATGAAACGATCGAGACATGCTAGAAAGGTTTCAGTTGTAAGGTTCGACACTAACTCTACATGTATTGCCTTTGTAGCAAAACATACAAAAAGGGCAATATAGCTTTTTGTAACAAGAGGTCTTCGTATTCTAGCAACTTTCGTGCTAAATGGATCACAAAAATCAATTCCAACATACTGGAAAGCTCTACTAGCTGTAATCCTCTCTACTGGCAAAGAACCCATCAACTGCTTTGCAGCTTCAGCCTTCAGACGCAAGCATGTAACACACTTGTTTACTACTTTCTTTACTTCCCTAATACCATTAATTATCCAATATTTTTGAGCTAGAGAACTCAGAACAGCTCTGGCACCCAAATGCAAAAGACGCAGGTGCTCCGTTTTAATCAATAATGAAGTAAAAAATGACCCTTTCGGGAGAATTGGCGGATGCTTTCTAGCTTGCGAAATGTCTGCATTTTGCAGCCTGCCGCCCACGCGAAGGACACCACGCTGGTCCACGAAAGGATGTAAATCTGCTATCCCTGATTTAAGAGACCTACCTGACAGCAATATTTCTATTTCGTTAGAAAAATGTTTCCTTTGCACATTTTTTATAATGACAATTAATGCTTCTTGAAGCTCTTTAGGGGTTAGCAATGTAGAGTCATAGTGATGACCTGACTTAGAAGCATTTTTATAAAAGCGATAAATATACGCTATAACATTTTGAAGCCTATGTAGACTAGAATATTTTTCAAAGAGATGCTCGAATGAATCATCCCGCTGACTAACATTGCAAGATAAACCTTCGTTAATATTAATATCAAAATGCTTATCATGCAAGGACTGACTGAGAGCCTTGTTATCAAATGCAGGGTGCACATAATCCCCATGTGACAAATATTCAGGGCCGTGCCACCACAATTGCTTTCCTTGCAAGCTTTGGGGCTCCACTCCGCGGGAAATTAAATCCGCGGGATTATCGCATGACTTTACATAGGACCACTGATCATGGTTTGTGAGTTCCAGAATTTTCTTCACCCTATTATTAACATAAGTATTGACTTTTGTTTTTGTAGACTTGAGCCAGCACAAAACTATTTGTGAGTCACTGTATAAATATGTATTATGCGCAAATCTAGCTTTTAGCTTTTCGCTGACTCTAGATGCCAGCTGCGCCAATAGTAGAGCGCTGTTTAGTTCCAGCTGTGGTATAGTAAGGCTTTTAGCCAGTGGGGCCACCTTTGACTTGGCACAAAGCAATTTCGACTCTACAACTCCGTCTGATTTAAAAACTCTTACATAAATGCAACAACCGAAAGCTTTGAAAGACGCATCTGCATAACCCACTAACTCTACCAACATACATTCGTGACTATGCACTAGCCTAGGCAAGGAGACTCTACCCATCATTTTTAAATTAGCAAGAAATGTTTTCCATGCCTTAAGTTCAGCATCTGGTGCTGTGTCCCAGCCCAAGGGCATAGACCACAAAAGCTGCATAAATATTTTAGCTGAAACTATTATAGGAGCTATGAGACCTAAAGGATCATAACATTTTCCAATAAATGAAAGAACTGTTCTTTTAGTATGATTGGTATCCTCATCATAGGGGGGACACTCAAATGTTAAGGTGTCTGAAGTAATATCGTACTTCAGACCTAAAGTTTTTATCACATTACTTGAATCTAGATTTATTTGCTCAAAGTACTTCAAATTTTCTGGCAAATCGTCCAGAACAGCTGGGTAGCTAGAGCACCATTTATGTAATTTAAAATTACCTAATTTAAATAACTCAATCAACTCATTTTTAAGTTGGTAAAGATCATTGATATCATCTGAACCAGCTATGACATCATCTACATATGTATTATTCAAAATGGCTTGAGACGCAAGCGGGTAATCATGTCCAAATAATTTTACAAGCTCTACCAAACACCTAGTAGCTAGAAATGTAGAGCTCTTTAGGCCATACGTAACTGTCTGAAGCTGAAGGCAGCGGATGGGCTGGCCAGGACTATCCCGCCAGAGGATATTTTGAAGGCATCTATGCTCCGGGCTGACCAAAATGCACCTAAACATTTTTTGAACATCACATATCAAGGTGAATAAATAGGTCCGAAACAAAATTAATATGTCAAAGAGCTCACCCTGCACCACAGGTCCATTCAGCATGACATCATTGACAGACAGCTTATTTTTGGATTTCATGCTTCCGTCCATCACAATACGAAGCTTTGTACTTTTGCTGGCCTCGTTGAAAACAGGATGATGTGCTAGAAAGCTTACTGGTCTATTCAATATATCGTAAGAGTTAATATTGACCTCCCTAGCATGTCCCAATTCAACATATTCATCAATGAATTTTTTATACTGCTCTAGCAACTCTACATTTTTCATTAACTTTCTCTCTATCGAGTAAAATCTTTGTAAGGCAGCCGAAAAGGAGTTACCCAAATTTAGTTCACCTAAGGGGTGTTTAAGGGGAATGTCCACCTGAAATGTGTTATAATTCAAAGTAACAGACTCCTGAAATATTTTTTCAGCCTTTTCATATTCATCAGAAACCTTTTGTTGGGGTTCTGGCACCTTTTCGGCTAGCCAAAATTGATTCATAACATTTTCTAATTTTGTACTGTCACTAATAGCAAAATTTGTTACTAAAGCAGTGTTTGAGATATTGCCAGATTGGTTTATCTTGCCACCAACAACATAGCCAAATACGGTGCTTTGCAAGACAAGCCCCTCAGGCAATTTGATACAATCATTTAATAATGATTCAAAATAAATATCACTTGCTAATAGCAATGAAATTTCTGATGGTGCATTAAAGTTTTCGTCAGAAAGTTTGACATGGCTTGGAAATTTCAGATTTGAACAATCAATATATTGTGGTGGCAAATGTGCCGTTACATCATCAACAACATGACAGTCAACATTAAATTTAACGTCTTCATATTGACAAGACCCCACAGGAATAATTACTGACCTATCCATAATGGAGGTCTGTTTATTGACACCAATTATATTTACACATTCTGCCTCAGTGGCAAAACCTAGCCTTTCTACAAGAGAAGTTGCGGCAAAAGATTCACTTGAGGCGGTGTCAAGCAATGCACGGCAGTAAACATCCCGGCCAAATTTATCAACAATTTTTACCTTCACTGTAGGTAATACTTTTTTATAAGATGCCTTCTTGACACATGTCAAAACAATAGATGCCGCCGCTGGTTGCTTGACATCTGAAGCATCCTCAGTATGCAAAAGGGTATTATGATGGCCTTTACATAATTTACATTTAAACTTGTACTTACAAGGTTTATCTGAGTGTGAGTTTATACAAACTGTACACAGCTTCTTCTCTTGCACAAAAGCCAAGCGGTCCTCGACGGAGGCTTCCTGAAATTTCACACAATTATAGATTGCATGGCCAGGTTTAGTACAAAATTTACAACCAGGTAATGATGCTACAACATTAGCAACCTTGGGGTAAGATTTGAATTTAGGAGTACCTACATTCTCATTTAGGGTAACCTTTTGAGGCAAACTATCCTCTAGCGCCATAGCACGCCTTTCTAAAAATTCAATAAACTCCGACATTGTTGGAAGAATTTGTGAGACTCTCAGGTCTCTACGAGGGTCAGATACAGTTCAAGCTGCTGGAGTTTCTTCTTCAGTTCTTTCTTCAGTTTCTTGTTCAGGACAAGTCTGAACATAGCTTATAAAATATTGTATACTTAACTTTAGTGTTAATATTTGTTGCTTGCAACATTTTAGAATAAGTTTGTCTTTGACGCGCGGTCAGCGCTCTCTTCATTCTGTGCCATAACTGATGTAGTAGCTTTTAAAATTAGCTTTCAATAAAAGTTGATTATTATATAAATCTAATCGCATTTTGATTCAAACATGCGATTGTTGGTCCTTCGAGCCGGATATGAACCAGCGACCTATGGAAAAAAGCGTTATGACAATAAGTCCAGGCTTATCATAAGCCATATACATGTTATCTTAGACATCCCATGCATGGCTAAGGGAACTGCGGCCTCTATAAGGTCATTTGTATCACAAGTGCAGCAGCAGCTGCATGCACTTAAAAACTTAAAGGAACCTGTTGATAAATGGGATATGTTGCTCATTTCAATATTATGCAGGAAGCTAGATCAATATACTAGCCGGGCTTTCCACTTAGAGAGAGACCCACAAATTCTTCCAACAATGTCGGAGTTTATTGAATTTTTAGAAAGGCGTGCTATGGCGCTAGAGGATAGTTTGCCTCAAAAGGTTACCCTAAATGAGAATGTAGGTACTCCTAAATTCAAATCTTACCCCAAGGTTGCTAATGTTGTAGCATCATTACCTGGTTGTAAATTTTGTACTAAACCTGGCCATGCAATCTATAATTGTGTGAAATTTCAGGAAGCCTCCGTCGAGGACCGCTTGGCTTTTGTGCAAGAGAAGAAGCTGTGTACAGTTTGTATAAACTCACACTCAGATAAACCTTGTAAGTACAAGTTTAAATGTAAATTATGTAAAGGCCATCATAATACCCTTTTGCATACTGAGGATGCTTCAGATGTCAAGCAACCAGCGGCGGCATCTATTGTTTTGACATGTGTCAAGAAGGCATCTTATAAAAAAGTATTACCTACAGTGAAGGTAAAAATTGTTGATAAATTTGGCCGGGATGTTTACTGCCGTGCATTGCTTGACACCGCCTCAAGTGAATCTTTTGCCGCAACTTCTCTTGTAGAAAGGCTAGGTTTTGCCACTGAGGCAGAATGTGTAAATATAATTGGTGTCAATAAACAGACCTCTGTTATGGATAGGTCAGTAATTATTCCTGTGGGGTCTTGTCAATATGAAGACGTTAAATTTAATGTTGACTGTCATGTTGTTGATGATGTAACGGCACATTTGCCACCACAATATATTGATTGTTCAAATCTGAAATTTCCAAGCCATGTCAAACTTTCTGACGAAAACTTTAATGCACCATCAGAAATTTCATTGCTATTAGCAAGTGATATTTATTTTGAATCATTATTAAATGATTGTATCAAATTGCCTGAGGGGCTTGTCTTGCAAAGCACCGTATTTGGCTATGTTGTTGGTGGCAAGATAAACCAATCTGGCAATATCTCAAACACTGCTTTAGTAACAAATTTTGCTGTTAGTGACAGCACAAAATTAGAAAATGTTATGAATCAATTTTGGCTAGCCGAAAAGGTGCCAGAACCCCAACAAAAGGTTTCTGATGAATATGAAAAGGCTGAAAAAATATTTCAGGAGTCAGTTACTTTAAATAATAACACATTTCAGGTGGACATTCCCCTTAAACAGCCCTTAGGTGAACTAAATTTGGGTAACTCCTTTTCGGCTGCCTTACAAAGATTTTACTCGATAGAGAGAAAGTTAATGAAAAATGTAGAGTTGCTAGAGCAGTATAAAAAATTCATTGATGAATATGTTGAATTGGGACATGCTAGGGAGGTCAATATTAACTCTTACGATATGTTGAATAGACCAGTAAGCTTTCTAGCACATCATCCTGTTTTCAACGAGGCCAGCAAAAGTACAAAGCTTCGTATCGTGATGGACGGAAGCATGAAATCCAAAAATAAGCTGTCTGTCAATGATGTCATGCTGAATGGACCTGTGGTGCAGGGTGAGCTCTTTGACATATTAATTTTGTTTCGGACCTATTTATTCACCTTGATATGTGATGTTCAAAAAATGTTTAGGTGCATTTTGGTCAGCCCGGAACATAGATGCCTTCAAAATATCCTCTGGCGGGATAGTCCTGGCCAGCCCATCCGCTGCCTTCAGCTTCAGACAGTTACATATGGCTTAAAGAGCTCTACATTTCTAGCTACTAGGTGTTTGGTAGAGCTTGTAAAATTATTTGGACATGATTACCCGCTTGCGTCTCAAGCCATTTTGAATAATACATATGTAGATGATGTCATAGCTGGTTCAGATGATATCAATGATCTTTACCAACTTAAAAATGAGTTGATTGAGTTATTTAAATTAGGTAATTTTAAATTACATAAATGGTGCTCTAGCTACCCAGCTGTTCTGGACGATTTGCCAGAAAATTTGAAGTACTTTGAGCAAATAAACTTAGATTCAAGTAATGTGATAAAAACTTTAGGTCTGAAGTACGATATTACTTCAGACAGCTTAACATTTGAGTGTCCCCCCTATGATGAGGATACCAATCATACTAAAAGAACAGTTCTTTCATTTATTGGAAAATGTTATGATCCTTTAGGTCTCATAGCTCCTATAATAGTTTCAGCTAAAATATTTATGCAGCTTTTGTGGTCTATGCCCTTGGGCTGGGACACAGCTTTACCAGATGCTGAACTTAAGGCATGGAAAACATTTCTTGCTAATTTAAAAATGATGGGTAGAGTCTCCTTGCCTAGGCTAGTGCATAGTCACGAATGTATGTTGGTAGAGTTAGTGGGTTATGCAGATGCGTCTTTCAAAGCTTTCGGTTGTTGCATTTATGTAAGAGTTTTTAAATCAGACGGAGTTGTAGAGTCGAAATTGCTTTGTGCCAAGTCAAAAGTGGCCCCACTGGCTAAAAGCCTTACTATACCACAGCTGGAACTAAACAGCGCTCTACTATTGGCGCAGCTGGCATCTAGAGTCAGCGAAAAGCTAAAAGCTAGATTTGCGCATAATACATATTTATACAGTGACTCACAAATAGTTTTGTGCTGGCTTAAGTCTACAAAAACAAAAGTCAATACTTATGTTAATAATAGGGTGAAGAAAATTCTGGAACTCACAAACCATGATCAGTGGTCCTATGTAAAGTCATGCGATAATCCCGCGGATTTAATTTCCCGCGGAGTGGAGCCCCAAAGCTTGCAAGGAAAGCAATTGTGGTGGCACGGACCTGAATATTTGTCACATGGGGATTATGTGCACCCTGCATTTGATAACAAGGCTCTCAGTCAGTCCTTGCATGATAAGCATTTTGATATTAATATTAACGAAGGTTTATCTTGCAATGTTAGTCAGCGGGATGATTCATTCGAGCATCTCTTTGAAAAATATTCTAGTCTACATAGGCTTCAAAATGTTATAGCGTATATTTATCGCTTTTATAAAAATGCTTCTAAGTCAGGTCATCAATATGACTCTACATTGCTAACCCCTAAAGAGCTTCAAGAAGCATTAATTGTCATTATAAAAAATGTGCAAAGGAAACATTTTTCTAACGAAATCGAAACATTGCTGTCAGGTAGGTCTCTTAAATCAGGGATAGCAGATTTACATCCTTTCGTGGACCAGCGTGGTGTCCTTCGCGTGGGCGGCAGGCTGCAAAATGCAGACATTTCGCAAGCTAGAAAGCATCCGCCAATTCTCCCGAAAGGGTCATTTTTTACTTCATTATTGATTAAACGGAGCACCTGCGTCTTTTGCATTTGGGTGCCAGAGCTGTTCTGAGTTCTCTAGCTCAAAAATATTGGATAATTAATGGTATTAGGGAAGTAAAGAAAGTAGTAAACAAGTGTGTTACATGCTTGCGTCTGAAGGCTGAAGCTGCAAAGCAGTTGATGGGTTCTTTGCCAGTAGAGAGGATTACAGCTAGTAGAGCTTTCCAGTATGTTGGAATTGATTTTTGTGGTCCATTTAGCACGAAAGTTGCTAGAATACGAAGACCTCTTGTTACAAAAAGCTATATTGCCCTTTTTGTATGTTTTGCTACAAAGGCAATACATGTAGAGTTAGTGTCGAACCTTACAACTGAAACCTTTCTAGCATGTCTCGATCGTTTCATATCTAGACGTGGCATGCCCACTGTTATTTATTGTGATAATGCTAAAACTTTTAAAGGTGCTGCAAACCAGCTCAAAGAATTGTATGATTTACAATGTTCAAATGAACATAGAGATTCTGTGTATCGATATTGTAATAAGAAATATATTTCATTCAAGTTTATACCAAGCTATGCGCCTCAATTTGGAGGCCTCTGGGAAGCCGGAGTCAAGAGTGTCAAATTCCATTTAAAACGTGTGGTTGGAAATCATTGTTTAACTTTTGAGGAACTTTATTCGGCGATCGTTCAATTTGAAGGGATCTTGAACTCGAGACCCTTGCTATCCTTGGATCCTAATGAGGGTAAATACTTGACACCAGGTCATTTTCTTATTGGTACGGCAATAACAAGTTACCCAGATGTTGATTTAACTGAAGTTGCAGTTAATCGATTAAGAAAGTTTTGGGGCATTGTTACTAGATTAAAGCAGGATTTCTGGAAGACGTGGTCTAAAGACTACCTCTGTCAGTTGCAAAGTCGTCCCAAGTGGAAGCATGACCTACCAAATTTAAAAATAGGTGATTTAGTTCTTGTCAAAAATGTAAACACTGCCCCGTTGTGTTGGCCAATGGGCCGCATAGTTAAGATATTTCCTGGAAAGGATGGTAGAGTCAGAGTGGCCGAGGTGAAAATGGGGGACAAATTGTATGTCAGACCTATTACTAAGCTGTGTCCTTTACCTCTTGACTAAATATTGTCTGTCTCGTTAAATTCTTGTCTTTGATCTGTAAATCTAAATTTAACTCAACTCGCCCGGCCCAATTATGTTCAGGACAAGTCTGAACATAGCTTATAAAATATTGTATACTTAACTTTAGTGTTAATATTTGTTGCTTGCAACATTTTAGAATAAGTTTGTCTTTGACGCGCGGTCAGCGCTCTCTTCATTCTGTGCCATAACTGATGTAGTAGCTTTTAAAATTAGCTTTCAATAAAAGTTGATTATTATATAAATCTAATCGCATTTTGATTCAAACATGCGATTGTTGGTCCTTCGAGATTATCAAAAAGTTTAGAATCAGTGGTTTAGTGGTTATACTACGAAGATCGCTTGCTGGCAGGGCGAAGGTGACTTGCTATATCTTGTCGCCGCCCGCCGCAACCTCGTCCAACCCATAGCTTGGACGAATTTATCATTGTGATTTCGGTTGATATTAACCCGAAATCATTTATCGCCGTGCTGCAACCATCATCGCGAAAGTTCCAGTTCGCCGGCACAAAGGAATTTTTGTGCAAGTACCGGCAGATTTGTATGAGCGGTACATCGAGAACACTTTGACAGATTGTCAACTCAGGTGGGACTAGATTGTAAGGTTGGTAGTACGGAACTTCGTCATCGGTGCGTGTGTGACTGCCCTTTCAGAGTTGGCGGTAAAAGTGACAAGTAGCTGTCAACAGTGACGTCTGTCAATCGGAATTTTCTTCACGGTTTGTGTACTGCATAAACATACAGTTATTATAGTTTTCAACTGCAATTTTTAACAAACTCTGGTACGAAAGTGCGGGTTTGTGCTTAAATAGTGTTTCCAGTGGTATTGAGCGTTTGTTTTGTGAAATACGGCAATGGCGGAGCTTAAGAAGTTAAAGATTATGCGCGGCCAAGTCAAGGCGTCTATGACTCGCATCGAGCAGTTTGTTAACGACCCCAATAGTTTAAATTCCGCCTCGTTGGAGTCCTTGGAGGCTCGTAAGGAAAAACTAGCCTCGTCCCTCAAAGATTATGAGGCAATCCAACTTGATATATTGAACCTTGATGACAAGGACACAGAGGATGCAGGTGACTTTGAGAACCGCTACTTTAGCACGATGGCTAAGATTAATGAGACTCTCAGGTCTCTACGAGGGTCAGATACAGTTCAAGTTGCTGGAGTTTCTTCTTCGAAGTTGCCCCATGTTGATATACCAGTGTACAACGGTAAGGACTTTACCCTATTCAAACCCTTTTATGAAATGTTCATAGCAGTGATTGATAAAAACAAAACATTATCAGATGTACAGAGGTTGTTTTACTTGAGAAAGTTTTTGTCTGATGAAGCGCTATCTGTCATTGTAAATTTGCCTTTAGTCAATGCCTCATATCCAGAGGCATTAGAGTTATTAAAAAAGCGTTATGACAATAAGTCCAGGCTTATCATAAGCCATATACATGTTATCTTAGACATCCCATGCATGGCTAAGGGAACTGCGGCCTCTATAAGGTCATTTGTATCACAAGTGCAGCAGCAGCTGCATGCACTTAAAAACTTAAAGGAACCTGTTGATAAATGGGATATGTTGCTCATTTCAATATTATGCAGGAAGCTAGATCAATATACTAGCCGGGCTTTCCACTTAGAGAGAGACCCACAAATTCTTCCAACAATGTCGGAGTTTATTGAATTTTTAGAAAGGCGTGCTATGGCGCTAGAGGATAGTTTGCCTCAAAAGGTTACCCTAAATGAGAATGTAGGTACTCCTAAATTCAAATCTTACCCCAAGGTTGCTAATGTTGTAGCATCATTACCTGGTTGTAAATTTTGTACTAAACCTGGCCATGCAATCTATAATTGTGTGAAATTTCAGGAAGCAATCCGGTTCGAAGGACCAACAATCGCATGTTTGTATCAAAATGCGATTAGATTTATATAATAATCAACTTTTATTGAAAGCTAATTTTAAAAGCTACTACATCAGTTATGGCACAGAATGAAGAGAGCGCTGACAGCGCGTCAAAGACAAACTTATTCTAAAATGTTGCAAGCAACAAATATTAACACTAAAGTTAAGTATACAATATTTTATAAGCTATGTTCAGACTTGTCCTGAACAAACACAATTATTATATTTTAGTCGCATGTAATTGTTGGATTTATCGATTTTGCTCGCCCAGTACAAATTGCGGATCGATTGAGCGACAAATCCGACTTCTCATCTGTCAGAATACAATAAAATACTTCGACGAAAATGTGTTAGTGTGCGTGTTGTGACACTTGTGACTCGTCCCTACACAAAAAGGGATCGAGGTTTGCAAGATTTGTCTTTGACGTGTGTCATTTTCTATGTATTTGTGTCGTCATTACAGATTGGATTTTGTATGTAAGTGTGTGAGAAGTGCGACTGTGTGCACCTTTCCCCCCGCAAAAAATGGCAGAAAGATTTGTACGGTAAGATATCGCTTGGGCCCCTTCCTTCCGATGTGTCGGAAGCCGGTGTTGCTCGAAGTCGGGAACGTTTGAATAATATTAATAATTTAAGAACTGATTTACTAGGAATTAGTTTGTTATTTTTAATAGCATCAAGCTTGCGAGAGAAATGTGTTGCTTGTTCGTAGCGTAGTACGCGGTATTCTGCATATTCTAAGTCATTTGGAGTTATGGAACCTTGAGAGTTAAGTAATTTTGTAAAACGAAACGCGTATACGAGTGAGCGAGTTAATTTAGTCCACGTCGAACATCTTACAGCGAGGTCGTGAATTGGGTGAGTAGGTATATCCGTACATACAGTTTGCGCGGGAAGCGATGTAATTTTAATTTCTTGTAAATCTTCCTGTTTATTATTATTTATTTTAAATTCCTTTACAGGCCAGGTACTAATCGGAGCGGACAGCCATTGCGGGCCGTGGAACCAGAGTGAGTTATTTACTAATCCTGATGTTGGCGTTACAGGCCGCGAAACAATATCTGCCGGGTTCTCTACACCACGAACGTGGAACCAGTGGGAAGCGGGTAAGTACTCATTTATTTGAGCTATACGATTAGCTACAAATGTGTGAAATTTATAAGCGGGTGAATGAATCCATGTGAGCGTTACAGTGGCGTCTGAAAAAGCGTATACCTTATTTATAGTGCATCGTTTACTTAGGACGTCGCGAACTGAATTTATTAATTTTGCGAGTAACACGGCGGCGCAGAGTTCTAAGCGAGCGAGGGTTTTATTAGGATTGGAAACTTTGGATTTAGCGGTGAGTAATTCTACTGAATGCGCGGTTGAATTTTCATCTGAGTCTACGCGTATATAGATCGCAGCTCCATAGCACTGCTGACTAGCGTCGGCGAATCCTATTAAAGTGATTCTGTTTGTGGATGTGATGCCAATATGGCGCGGTATTTTAATTTGTGATAAGTGCGGAAGTTCCTGGTGGAATTGTTTCCATTTGGAGACAATGAAGTCGGGCACTTCATCATCCCAATCAAGTTGAAGTTTAACACGTTCACTGTGTTACGGGGGCTTTTGAACCACGTACGATGTCATAATTCAGTGCGGAGACTAAAAATCGTGTTTACTCGCTGGTGCGGAAGCTGTATCTTGGGTATTTTTATGACTATGATAAAGACAAATATACATTTGAGTTTCTTGTCAAAAGTATAACCAAGTGGTATATTCAATATATACGAGGTCTCAGTAACCCCGTACCGACCAGGGAACAGATTTCGCCTTCTAGTGTGATACGGGTTCCAGTGAACCCCGTATAGATTTCAGCTGGCCCGTACGGGGTTATGACCACAAAGTCACTAGTGCAGTCCGCATTTCAAGACTTCTTATCGATAAATTAAGAAAAATGCGTTTGGGACGCATGCAAGAATGGTGTTATTGCAAAAACAATGTAGTTAACAATTAGTATAATTTAGAACAAGTAATATACTTCACGAGATATCATATCACTGAATGTGACGTATTGTTGACGGCTGCTCAGTAATCAATTTTTACACCAATCATTTCCAGACATGTTGTGTCCGAAAGTGACGTTTTTAATATTAAATCTGTAGAAAACGATGTCTAATTATTACTATAGTAAGCGCTAAAATATCGTTTGTTTTATTTCCCATCACTATTAATTTATCGACATAAATAAGGTGTGTGCGTTGCGGGGTTTGCTAAGCCCCGTAGTTTTTCAATTTTAGTGCAATACGGGGAGTAAATAACCCCGTCCTTTCATTGCTCTATAATTTCATATGTTTTTATCGTATCTACGTGCGAAGGGAACATGACGTAGGTAATATCATTCTATTTAAATTTGTCAGAAAAAAAAATATAAAATAAAATATTTCAGAACTTTATAGCAGTTTTAACAGACTTGGGTGTACGGGGCACTTTTATACCCGTAACGCACTAAGGTGTAAACCACTACGGGGCGGATTAGGCCTCGTAACGCACTACATTTTGGGTAAAGGTTTTGGCTTGCCGCAGTGAACGTGTTAAAACACTCTTGAATGAGTAGTTTCATGTAAGCTACAACCGGGCTAATTAGACCTAGCGGGTCGAACAAGCGCGCGGTGACAGATAGAATCGAGCGTTTAGTACAAGTTTCTGGAAAATCTATGTTTGTTTTAAAATGAAAGTTATCGTCGGTAGGCTGCCATTGCATACCTACGATTTTAGTGTCAGCGTTGGGATCGTCATCAAATTTGACAGCGAGAGGACTTTTTAGTGCGGATGGGACGCGCGACATGAGTTGATTATCATTTGAAATCCATTTAACTAAATTGAAACCTCCCGATTTGAACATAGCGGTCATCTCCTTATATATTTTTTCTGCCGTATCTACGTTATCAACGGAGCTAACATAATCGTCAACGTACATATGATTTTCGGCTTCGTAAGCGGCGAGCGGGTACGAATCGCGGCTATCTGCGGCAAGTTGTCGCACGACACGCAATGCTAAATATGGTGAACTGGAAACACCGAAACAGACCCTATCAAATTGATATATTTCAATCGGTGGGTTAGTGTCAAATCTGAATAAAATTCTTTGGAATGAGTGATGATCAGGAGAAAGTTTCACTTGAAAATACATTGTCTCGATATCTGCGGATATTGCGATTGAAAACATGCGGAGATTTAACAGCAATTCGAAAATATTATTCTGTAGGACTGGGCCTACATATAGTAAATCATTAAGGGATTTTCCTGAGGTGGTTTTACAACCAGCGTTCAGTACGATACGCGTCTTTGAAGTTTCTTTGTCTGGACGATAAACGGCTCTATGCGGCCGCATCTCACACCGTAGCGCAGGCGGGTACTGGTCGTGATGTAAATAGTAGTATCATGGTAGATGGTCACGGCTCTCAGGTGGATAAGAATGTTGAAGAAATTGAAAAACAACAATGGAAAAAAGTGGAATACAGGAAAAAATACAGAAATTCTAAAACAACATGTACTAGAGGTACAGCCGTAATCAAACCGGGCGATAAATTTAAATCAGCAGAGTTAAAGGCCTCCCTGTTCGTATCGTATGTGCATAAAGATGTTACAGAGGGTGACATAGTAGACTTTATTTTATCGAAGACACAAGAAAAAGTGGTACTTCGAAAAATAAACGTAAAAGAGGATAAAGGGTATAACTGCTATAAAATAGTGGTGCCTAGACATAAGATAGATCTGTATTTAAAGGAAGAATTTTGGCCTGAGGGAGTAACATGTAGACGTTTTAGGTCGTATAGAAGTATTGAGCCTGAGGGCGAGCAGAATACAAACGTTGCAGTGTAAATGTATAGTGCTAATTTTATTACGTATAATTGCAAAAATATTAAGCGTTCGGCGGAAGGCATAACGCAATTATGTAAGTTTGCCGACATAATTGCTCTGCAGGAGACTTGGCTGATGGAAGTAGATTTGCCGTTCCTGGGGAGTATTCATGAGGACTTCGGCAGCACGGGAACGTCGGCGATGGACACTGGTGCGGGAATGTTAAGAGGCAGACCGTTCGGCGGAGTTGCGATCCTCTGGCGCAAATCGGTATTTCAGTGCGTTTCCGTGATTAACTGTGCTAATCCGCGTATAGCGGCGGTGCGTATTACAGTAAGTGACCGGTCAATACTAGTGTTCAGCGTATACATGCCTACAGACTGTGCTGATAACATAACGGAACTGACCGATTGTTTAGGTTTAGTTAACGCTATAATTGAGGAACATGACGTCGAATCTGCCTTTATACTCGGGGACTTTAATGCGCATCCAAATACTAGATTTTACAGTGAATTATATCAATTCTCAATGGACCAGGATTGGCTGTGTATCGATGTGGAGAAACTAGGTTTATCGTCAGAGACGTTTACGTTCATTAGCGAGGCTCACGGGTGTAAGCGGTGGCTGGACCATTGTGTTGTGACGAGTGCTGCAAAGCAATGTATTGTTGACACATATGTCAAATATGATGTGTACTGGTCTGATCACTTCCCACTAATTGTTAAATGCGAGTTTAATCTCACACCAGTAAAAAAGATTTTAGCATCGTTAACGCCTGATAAAATTAGGTGGGGTGAACGAAATGCGGATCAGATCAGTGCTTATCAGAAATTATGCGACGACAGCCTAAAGTATATTGATTTTCCATTAGAATTAATGCAATGTTGTGGTCACCATTGTAATGATCATAACCATAGGGCCATTATAGATAAATTATATTTTAGCATCGTAAGTGTTTTGTGTCAAGCCGCAAGTCGCACTTGCGGGATTGCGAAGCGTAAAGGTCGTAAGCGGCCCGTGGTTGGCTGGAACAGGTATGTAAGCGAGGCTCACGCGAGTGCCAGGTTACACTTCAACACATGGGTATGCTGGGGCAAACCAAGTAGTGGTCCGGTGTATAATAGTATGATCGAGTCTCGTAAGGTTTTTAAGAGCAGGTTAAAGTGGTGTCAAAACCACCAAGACCAGATTAAAATGGATTTAATAGCGACACATCATGCTAAATCTGACTTTAAGAACTTTTGGAAGTGCACCAACAAGTTGAACGCTAAGCCTGGCACTCCCGTTAGTATCGACGGGATTTCTAACCCGAAGGAAGTGGCCAACATGTTCCAGGACCATTTTAAAGTTACGTCTTCCTTAGGACCCCCCCGCAGGTTGCTGGATGGAGAGGACATCGGAAAGGCAACAACTTTGGTTCTCGCAAAGGATGTCAAGTTAGCGATAGGTAAAATGTCAAAAGGCAAGTCACCAGGCCATGATGGCCTCTCCATCGAGCACCTGCGAAATGCCGGCTTTCACCTACCGCGCGTACTTGCCTTGCTCTATAACATTTGTCTCGGTCACTCATACTTGCCCCCGGACATGATCAAAACTTTGGTGGTGCCTATTATCAAGTGCAAGTCGGGAGATGTATCGGATAAGTCTAACTACAGACCTATCTCCTTGGCCACGATAATAGCAAAGGTACTTGACAGTGTGCTCAACTCGCGTTTAAAAAGGTATGTGAAGCTCCATGATGCTCAGTTCGGTTTCGTACCGGGGCTATCTACGGAAGCTGCCATTCTTAGTTTGAAGCACACTGTCAGGTATTACACCGACCGGGATACGCCAATTTATGCTTGTTTTATGGATCTTTCGAAAGCTTTCGACACAATTTCGTATGACATACTTTGGCGTAAACTGGAAGGAATAGGGCTACCACCGGAGTTAATTTCACTAATTAAGTACTGGTACTTACACCAGGAAAATCGAGTGAGATGGGCAGGAGAGCTGTCGGACCCATGTGGGATGGACTGCGGAGTAAGGCAAGGGGGGTTGAGCTCGCCTTTACTCTTCAGTTTATACATGAATGCGCTGATTGAGGAGCTCAGTAGCACTCAAGTCGGCTGTTTTGTTGACGGTGTCTGCGTCAATAACCTAAGTTACGCAGATGACATGGTGCTGCTGGCCCCCTCAGTCAGTGCATTGCGTCAGCTAGTCAAGGTGTGTGAGGCGTACGCGACAGCGCATGGTTTGACTTACAATGTAAGTAAAACAAAGATCATGGTCTTTAAGGCGGGAGGTAAATGTCCTTTCTTTATACCACCTATCATCCTTAATAGTGTTCCACTCGAAAGAGTGACACAGTTCAAATATTTGGGACATTTGCTGACCGAAGACTTGAAGGATGATTTAGATATGGAGAGGGAGCGCAGGGCATTGTCAGTTAGAGCGAACATGCTAGCCCGCAGATTTGCTCGGTGTACAGATGAAGTCAAAATCACTCTATTTAAGGCTTATTGTACATCATTGTACACGTCAAGTCTGTGGGTTAGATATACTCAGCGAGCTTACAATGCCTTGCGCATTCAATACAATAATGCGTTTAGGATGCTGTTGAGACTGCCGCGTTTCTGCAGCGCATCGTCCATGTTCGCCGAGGCGCGCACAGACGGTTTCAATGCCGTGTGGCGCAAGAAAACGGCCTCACTGCTTGACAGAGTGCGCGGGAGTACCAACAGCATTCTAAACATGATAGCTAATAAGCTAGATTGTCCTCTGTTATGGGCAATGGGTCAGCGGACAAAGTCACTTTTGTTTATAAATTATTAAATATTTTATTAGGTTACTGTTGTTACTAACATAAATTATAAGCAATAACTAACAAATGTATGGACCATATGTTGTCTTTAATAAAGAAATTTTAATTTTTAATTTTTTTTTTTTTTATGTAATAAGAATCAGTGGTTTGAAAATCATTTGGGACCTTTGTTAGATAACCTTGATCTATGTAAGTTTGAATAGTTGCGTTATAATCTGACCGTAATCCAGTTGAGTCGAGTTTCTTTTCTAAATTTAATAAGCGGTGCTTCGCTGCTGAATAAGAGGATCCTAATTCAGTAGGCGAGTGTTTGAAAGGAAGAGCAACGGTGTAGGTACCGTCGTCATCGCGCGTGTAAGTTGACTGAAAATGTTTTTCACATGCTTCGTCATCTGGACTAAAATGGGTTTTTTCTGGGACATTTTCAATTTCCCAAAAGCGTTGCGTTAACTGATCGAGACAGAAATCTTCAGTTTGGCAAAAGAAAGTCTTTTCCAAATTATGAGCGTTTAATGAGCGAGTTTCATTTTCGAGCGAATTAGGAAAACATTGCGCCCTTCCTTCGGCGATGTATCCGAGCGTAGTTTCGATACCTACAACCGAGGAGGTCGGCGAGGTCACTTTACCTGGTCCGAGTAACGTGGGGAACAATTCATTACCTATCAGACAATCTATTTCACCCGGTAAGTAATATTCGTCATCGGCCATCGGCAAACCTTGAAGATGATCTAATTGCGTGGTTTCTAGCTCGGCGCTAGGTAAAATGTCCGTAATTTCATCCATAACACGGCAGCAAACGGTATAGGAACAGCGTGAGTCGAATCGAGAGTGTATTGTAAGTTGCGTTATTCCAAACGTGCGGTCTTTAAATTTTCCTATGCCATTAATAATAGCGGGTGCGGGAATAATTTTTAGATTTAAGCGTTCACAACAAGCCTTCGTTATGAAATTAGTAGCCGCTCCAGTATCCAAAAATACGCGGAGGCGATGCGTTTGATTGTTGCTATAAACGTTAACAGACGCGGTCGGGCATAGAACTAACGTGTCACTGTTTGAATTTCGAGCGGGAATGGTAACTGATAACGCGATGTTGTCGTTATTCACCTGGGCGGTTGTCTGGTCGCCGTGCGTGCGAGCGGCACTCGCCATAGGCGAGCGCGGCTGACGCGGCGGGTGAGACAGAGACGGAAGATTCGCGGAGCTAGTGCTTGGGAGCGGCGCTGTTGAAGCGCGCGCGCCAGCTGAGCTGTTGTTATTATTATCATTTGCTGAATCAGCTGATCGCGGGGAATGCGTTGTTTCGTTTCGTAGTGTAATAATAGTTATTTGTTTTACAAGGGGGCAAAGTTGTTGTTTAACTGCTCGTGCTAATATTGATACCCGAGCAAGCGAAAGATTCCAAAATTGAACCACGAGCATAGCGAGTGGTTCGAAAAATGGAATCTTGAGCGTTGCGAGGGTTTCAAAGCACGAGGGTTAAACAAAATTTGCCCCCGAGTGAAACACAAAATTTTTCACCACACCAACCTGAAGCAAATATTAAATGTAAAATATCAAACAAAATCAAACCAAATCAAATCCAAATGAATGTAATTAAAAATTTATCATCCAAAATTATCATTTAAAAGTCATTTCTACCAGCAAACATAAGAAACCAACTCAAAATTTGCATTTGATTACTTTGTCTCACATGTGAATAAAATGCAACTTTGCTATCAGTTTTTAAAGTGCAAAGTAAGCCTTTCCGAGCTGGTGTGGTGAAAAGAATGATGTTTCTTATTGCAAATCGAACACCTGTTTGTTGATTTACATGTATTAATATGATGAAAACCTAAACAGTTTATGCAAAATGTGTGTTGACGAACTATGTCGTTGCGCGTTTGAGTATTTTGTTTTAGGAAATATTCGCATTTGAATAGAGGGTGAGAGAGTTGAGAATTGCACACTTTGCATGATCGCGGTTGAGTGACACTGTCAGAGCTGTTAGACTTGCTGGAAGTCTGAGGTTGTGGAACGGTTACTTGAGTACAGAATGTTTTTATTTTATTAATTTGCGGTGCGGTTTTGTTAGTGATCTGAGCGCGAGTATTATTATTATAAGTTTGAGTTTGAGAGCGGGATGGCGTGTGGAGTACTTGGAGTTTACTCTGTTCAGTTAGAAATTTCATTAAATCACTAAATTTAGGAATTTCTATGTGTCTATGAGCCTGTTCGAACAGGTCGATCATAGTTTTGTCCAATTTGCTTAAGGCAATATGAATTATCATAAAATCTGATAAGTTATCAATTTTCAAGCGCTGCAATGCTGCTTCAGCGGAACAAAAGTTATCGAGTATATTATCGACTGACTGTCCAGTCTTTTGTTGTAACATCTGGTCTAGATAGACGGAAGCCTGTACCCTAGTATCTTGGTATTTTGCTAGAAGAGCTTGCCATATGATGTCATAGTTTTCAGAGGTAGCGGTTATTCCGGAACAAACATTAAGTGCTTTGCCGGAGAGACATCCTATTAGGTACTGGACCTTTTCAGCATTGGTTAAGCGAGTATTAGTGTGTATGACACTGCGGAAATTTTCATAGAATACTGGCCACTTAGTAGGAGTACCATCAAAACCTATGAGTTGAAGCGGGGGCAACTTAGTGTTAAAATTATTATTTTTCTTTTGGTCCTCAAGCTCTTGCCTCAGTGTAGTTTCCTTTTGTTTAATGTAACAGTATAACTCGTCAAATGTATTTAAAATACTATAACTCGGCTGAGCCTCAGGATTTTCTTTGAGTTGTTCAATCATAAGTTTATCTACTGTTTCCATATAATCTGAACGCGTTTTATCAGCGGATTGGGCCCTAGCTAAGAATTGTGTGCGTGTGACATCATCGGAAACCTTCAAGCTTAAGTTATAGACCTCTTGAATTATTTGAAACAAAAATTGTTTTTTGTGTTCCAAAAAAGTAATCATAACGTCATCGTCGCTTGAACCATCTTTTGATTTATTGCCTCCCCCCATATTGGTAATAAGTCAATTAATAATATGCGTATGCGTGATTTGCGTGAAGTTATAAAATATTTTATGCGCGGTGAGTATAAAATGTAAGATAGGTAGGTAGGTAAGTATAAATGGTGCAAGCGGCGAACAAATTTTACAAGTGACTACGTGAAATATGCGCGATTTACCAAAAATATGCTTTGAATCTTAAAGAATGAGTGAAATAACTGGTATTTAATGATAACTAGTTGCGAAATAAGAGTGATGCGCACCAATTAAAGTATGGTAGCACGTTGAGTGATTTTAACAAATATACGTATAAATTTTATTTTTGAGTGTATGATTACTGTAAATATGTATGAAATAATGAAATATTTATATATATAGGAAGGATCAGGATCGATAAGGACCAACACTTGGAGTGGCAGGGACAAACCTCGATAGCACGTAGACCGCCGACTCCAATTTTGAGTTCGTATTTCGGCACAAACACGACACTTCGATGAGTTCACAAGCACAGGATTACACGTGACGTTACTGATCTTCTTTAAAGAACTTTCTACTTGATTTTCAGTTTAATTAGAGGAATGCAAACTTTTTGGACGCGCCCGCGATGAGATTTTATTTTGCACTGGCGGTTGGAGGTGAGGGGAGCGGGGGGTTAGGAAAGGATGTTGCCAGGTATGAAATATATAAAAGGTGCGTTCGAGTGGTGTGTATGATAAATTAAGAATAAGCTTAAAATTAATTATAAAAACCGGGCAAGTGCGAGTCGGACTCGCGCACCATGGGTTCCGTACCATAATGCAAAAAAAAAACGGGAAAAAAATGCAAAAAAAACGGTCACCCATCCAAGTACTGACCACGCCCGACGTTGCTTAACTTTGGTCAAAAATCACGTTTGTTGTATGGGAGCCCCATTTAAATCTTTATTTTATTCTGTTTTTAGTATTTGTTGTTATAGCGGCAACAGAAATACATCATCTGTGAAAATTTCAACTGTCTAGCTATCACGGTTCGTGAGATACAGCCTGGTGACAGACAGACGGACGGACGGACGGACGGTTGGACGGACGGACGGACGGACGGACGGACAGCGAAGTCTTAGTAATAGGGTCCCGTTTTACCCTTTGGGTACGGAACCCTAAAAATGTATGAAATAATCACAATGGCGTAGCCAGTAACCTTCAAAGTATAACAGATGTCGCTGCCTACCTGATTCTTGACACAA
This sequence comes from Cydia splendana, assembly GCF_910591565.1. NCBI lineage: Eukaryota > Metazoa > Arthropoda > Insecta > Lepidoptera > Tortricidae > Cydia > Cydia splendana. The sequence continues at coordinate 25,988,743 of NC_085962.1, read as the reverse complement.
TTCGCACATATTTCGGTTGTGCCATACTTATATGGAACTGTATGCATTGTAGGGTTAATTAAATTAATTAAGTAAGTCTAATATAACTTTTAAGTATTAATATACTTTTTAAGCCGTACTATAATTATAATATAATATGTACTTAATAGGTACTAACACAATGGGGTCACTGTTGAGAAAATGCCCAGTGAAAGTTCCTGTTTAATATTTTAGTTGCCCGGTTAATAATAAGCCTTATATTCAGGGTGATTCAGGAGACGTGAGCAGGACTAATACTGCGCATTTCGTATAAGCAACACTTTCGTATCAGTATTAGTGAGGTTAACGTTAATTTTCTAGTCACGTTGAAAAAAAAAGTTATTAATTTATTTACGATATGCGTGGTCAGCCTAAAATTAGAATACTAAACTACCGATATTCTGTGTCAAATTGAATGTCATCACTGTCATCGCGGTCAGGTTACTTATGAAAACTCGTATCTCACTCAAGTTTGACAGTTTATTTTCTTCGTAATCAAAAATTAAAGAAGTTTTATGCTTATTAATTAGGTCTTGTAGGGTGACCATGATTGTAGAGGATTAAATTTGCCCTCACCAAAAAGTTAAAAAATAGGAAAAAGTGTGGTTGTTTCCCCTAAATACGACGGTGATCGATCAATTATCAGTTACTGAGTGTGCAGGATTAGTCCTGCTCACGTCTCATGAATCACCCTGTATATATAAATGCATATTGCTTATGCATTTTTATAAACTTAAAAAAAACTAAACACTATTTAGGCGACAAAACGGAATATGCAGAATTAGTATTACCTAAAACTATTTTTTTACAAAGAAAGCTTCTTCTTCTTCTTCCTGCTATTTGTAACTGAATCTTTAAAATTAATTAGGTATTAGGTAATATTTACCTATTTTATTATAGAACTTGACAAATCCGGACAGGACAACGGCGGCCACCGACACGACGGTCAGCACGCCGGCTAGCCACCACACCACTGCAACAATCAGACATGCCTCGTTAAGCCGGGTGCTGTCTTAGGATTTTATGATTTATAATTATGTCGTGGACAGATCATAGAATATGATCAATGATCATTTTCATAAAATGCCATTTTAGAAATGATGATCCCAACAAAAAGTTAAATGTGAAATGAGAGCCAAGTTCAATATTAAGAATAGGTATGTGTCAATATTGACTCGCCGACAAAAAAATTGAAATCTATATGGGTGCCAAGTTCTGTGCTGTGTAGAAAATTCTGAAATTATAAAGGATTTGTCTTGGCTAGTTTTACCAACAAACCAAATTTTAGAAAAGTAACCTTGATATATATAACGCCTATACGTAAAACCTAGCCAAGAAAAATTCTTTATTATGATCAAGTAATTTTCTACACAGCACAAAACTCATTTCAATTTTTTTGTCGTGTTACGGGTTTACGGGGAGCCATATAGTGGTATAGAATAATAAAATAATGAAATTTGTACTAGCAAACTATATATCAGAATCAAATAGGTACATAATACACTTCATCTAAAATATTATTACAAAAAAAAATCCTACCTTTACCACAAGCGGCATATTGTTTTACTTTGACTATTGGATTATAAAAATACAGTGAATACCTATTCAATTCTACACAAGCAGTGGTAAACTAATAACTGGGAAAATGACCTAACTAATAGGCACTAAATTCGAGCATATCGATTTTTTTTATAAAAATAGGGTAGCCGCCCTATTAAAATCCTATAGCTACTTATACTACCATCTTATTTTAATTTATGATTTTTTTAATATTTTTGCCAAAACTAAGTAAAAAGCTTTACAAAAAGACATTAAAAATTACATACTTTATTAAGAGTCAACGGGAGTGGTCATTTTTATATTATAGGACATTTTTTTATATTATAACATATATAACATTTCTCCATACAAACGTACTCCTCGTTTTTCTCCGTGGTTTTTGAAGCTAGAGCAATGATTTTTTCAACACAGATTAATATTGTCAATATCTGTGTCGGACCGTTTTGCTTTTTTTGATATTTTTGTTTTTTAAGGCGCTAGAGCCCTTCAAAATTGGCCAAAATGGCCTAATTGACTATGCCGCAATGAGAGGCGTGGCATTCAAAACTGATATCAATTAGCCAAAAAAGCAAAACGGTCCAACACAGATAATTTCATAATCATTTAGATTTCCAAATTTGGTTACGATTGGTTAAGTTTTGGAGGAGGAAACAGAGGAGTACGAAACCTCGATTTTTGAAATTTTTACGCAGGATTTTTCCCCTTGTCCTTATCGCACTACTACTTTTAGGTGCCGCTTCCGTTAGCGAGACGGGTATATTTACCTAAAATATTTAAATCTCAGCTCCTGTTTCGTCTTAAATTCAAATTTTAACCGTTAAACGAACATCATATCCAATGCAAACTAACCCAATATATAGCGGTTAATGCCCGTAGACCTATAAAAAATCTTAAATAAATTACGACCCACAGCCCTTCCTATAGGCCTTCCAAATGTTAATTGTTGTATTTACATGAATATTGACTAAAAGGTAAAAATAAATGTAGTAAAACAAAGACGAACACATTAAACATCATTTACAACAAAAATACACTAGGAATCTGCCGAGATAGCCAAGAAAGTCATCGATTAAATTACCACGTCCTCGACCCCTCGTCATTTTTTTGGATATTACTTCAAAACTGACAGATCATGTTACACAGCATGGTCTAATAAAACATGGTCTTCCCTTCCCAGAGTGACACAGGCCTACGTCGCAATAACATTGCCACTTTATTTCAGCATAACATCTTACATGGGTACATTATACGTATGGTTAATAAGTTAAAATATTTCTTTATAATTTTCATTTAAGTATATGTATTTTATCTTAAATTTTACAATAACACGTCATTTTTAATTATTCGTTAGCAATATCCTCCGATTCACGAAAGAAATTTCAGACGTTCGGGTAATTCTGTTTACACCACTGGCAACACAGGATAGCGCTGTCACATTTGACAATTCGGATCTAGATAACTTCATGCCCTGACCATCATCCTTGTCGAACGCGTGTTAAGAGCCAACGGGAGTGGTCATTTCTCCATACAAACGTAGTCCTCGTTTTCCTCCGTGGTTTTTGAAGCTAGAGCAATGATGTTTTCAACACAGATTAATATTGTCAATAACTGTGTCGGACCGTTTTGCTTTTTTTGATATTTTTGTTTTTTAAGGCGCTAGAGCCCTTCAAAAATGGCCTAATTGACTATGCCGCAATGAGAGGCGTGGCATTCAAAACTGATATCAAGTAGCCAAAAAAGCAAAACGGTCCGACACAGATAATTTCATAATCATTTAGATTTCCAAATTTGGTTACGATTGGTTAAGTTTTGGAGGAGGAAACAGAGGAGTACGAAACCTCGCTTTTGAGATTTTTACGCAGGATTTTTCGCCTTGTCCTTATCGCACTACTTTTAGGTGCCGCTTCCGTTAGCGAGACGGGTATATTTACCTAAAATATTTAAAACTCAGCTCCTGTGTCGTCTTAATTGTTATTTCCTTCTCGCTCAGTGTCAGCAGTCGCAGTGTTTTCCAAACTTTTCACGTCGTAAGCTTGGTAGGTAATTAATGTGTAAGTAACTGTGAATTAGTTTTGTCTTGTATAGATAAATAAAGTTTAATTTAATACATTAGATTTGTTTTATTTTACTACGTTTCTACATGAATAACTTAAAATTAATGCCGTTAAAATAATTTTCACCGTTGGTTAAAATTCTCCCACATTTTAAAGTTTGAGAACCTGTAAACAGCATGATGACGTAGGCCTGTGTCAGTTAGGTCATTCGCGAATCTCGGAAGAGAGTACCAGGCGGAGTATATTATTATACCATATGTTACACATATTGACATCTATTAACAACGTCAAATATGTCGTATTCATTCAAAACTGATCTGAATTCAATATGCGGTAAATTGGAATTTTTATGACAGGTTGTAGACCTTTTAAAAGGTCATTGGGCACGTATAAGTTAAAAGTGTAAATATGCTTGGGCCAGAACCACTACTCAGTCGGAGACCTTTTAATAGGTGTTAGGGCGGCAGCAGGTTAAATTTAACAAATAAATAATGAGAATACTACGTACTCGACAATACAAACGGAGAAAATGTTTTTTCACTTCTAAATATTTTCCCTCAATCCCTCATGGAACCCATCATCAGACTAAACCTTGAATAAAAATGTTCCTTATAAATCTTACTAGCTTAGTAAACATAACGCATTCATTGCCAGGGGGCGTGGCCTAGGAACAACCTTGTATGACGGTGGACGCACATGCGCGTCAGGGGCAGTGAATGTGTTAACCAAGTGGACAAATCGCTAATGTGAACTATGAATCGTTAAATAGTTCCGTTTATATCATCATCAGCAGTTCCATTTCATTAAATATCATATCTTCTTAACGTAAATACTTGCTTTATTGATGAAAACACAAAAATCGCTATATGTATGCCTATAAGATTCGAGGAGTTCCCTGGATTCTTCATGGATCCTATCATCAGAACTGGAATTTAATAGAAACGGGACCAATTTGGAACTATATACTTTCAAACAAAAAAACAATTTTCCAAATCGGTTTACCACATAATGACGGAGTTATGGGGTAACATACACTTACTATAAAAAAAACAACGGATTGCACTCCGGGAGTGCCGGCAGAAGTGAAAAATCAAAGACATTGCACAGCGCCGCTAAAGAAGTTTTCACTATGTATTATTAAGGTTAACGCCATCTAGCGTTATTTCGTCGCATTACTTGAAACCCCTAAGCACATCACTGTTAGTACTCGAGTTATATTATACTAGTTAGAGGGAAACTCACTAGATGGCATTTAAATCAATAAAGAAAAACTCAATGACACGTGACGTCACGTCTTACGTCTTACGCTCTCGCCAGTTTAACATTTTTTATGTAACATCAAATTTCGGTCAGGCCTAGTGGGTAATAGTGACCCTGCCTGTGAAGCCAATGGTCCTGGGTTCGAATCCCGGTAAGGGCATTTATTTGTGTGACGAGCCCTGATATTTGTTCCTGACTCATGGATGTTTTCTATGTATTTAAGTATTTGTACTCGTATATTATATTTATCGTTGTTTGAGTACCCATAACACAAGCTTTCTTGAGCTTACCGTGGGAAATTTGTGTAAGAATGTCCTTAAGTTATAATATTTATTTAATTTTAATTTTAACAAAATTGGGTGTTGATAGCCCCTTAGTTGGATTAAATACCTGTAATCGATACACCATAGCATGCTCCCGATACACTTCTATCATATGCTAGATCAGAGACGTCATGATCAGTTTCGTGGCTCTGCGTAGATGTTCCACTGGGTACTCCTGCCTCCGTCTCGTACGGTGATGCTGGAGAGGTACTTCTGCCTCCTGTAATATAAGTAACCAATAGTTAACAAGATAGCAACGTTTATTTTGCTGCGAGTGTGCGAGTTCAACTTCATTTATGGTGAATAGCCGGGCAAGCACTCATACATAAGAAGATCGAGAAGCGACATTGGATTAGCCCTGAACTGGATTATGCCCGGCAAAAATAAATTAGCTTAAATTGCTAAACTCTTTTCTAAGCATAGTATACGATTTATCAACCGCGCCAAGAGAATTTCAACTTAAGGTTCAGATTAGAATGCACTTTCGGGAAATGTGACTTGTCTTCAAATGAAACATAAAAGCTGGATTAATTGGAATATATTTGGATTTTTTGGGAAAACTTTGTAGATTGATGCGGCCTGGAAAATCAAAATTTTTAATTTACTTGGCTCAGTTCCGTGGAGCAAGATTTGGGTGTAGTGTACCTATTGGGGATGGGGTGGCTAGAGGTTACCCAAACTGTCCAGGACCGGAGTCAGTGGAAGATTATGATTCGAATCCATCATCATCATTGGCCTGTAACATCAATAAGATAATGGTTTAAGCAGCGTCCATAAGAGTGCGGCACTTCCGCAAATGACTATAAAGTATAAAGTCCAATGCGAGAGCGGCAGCCGCCACCGCATAGCTGGCAGGAGAATGCCGTGCCCGGTGACGAAGGTGGGAGAGCGGCGCGCAGTTCTCGCCTAGTGTGAAGAAGGCTAAACCACGCTTCATCGTGTGCAACTACTCCTTCACACAGGGTTTTCCTCCAGTGGTTCGCCTCCCTTTCCCAGTTGGTGGGAACGATCCGGAAGGATATCATGTCTCGCTTTGCGCTATCCTTAAAACGAAGCATTGGTCGCCCAACCGGTCGTTTAGCGTGCGCTATTTCGCTCAGGAGAGTCTTACGTGGCAAACGAGAAGGCTCCATCCTGTGCACGTGCCCCGACCAGCGTAATCGTCTCTGTTTCAAAATTGCTGTGATACTAGGTAAACGTGCGGTGCTAAGTACCTGCTCGTTTGTGACTCGATTCTTCCACGAGATGTTCAAAATGCGTCGAAGGCAGCGCTGGAAATGGAAGTTGTTCAATTTCCTTTCCTGTTTGGCATACGACGTTCAAGTCTCAGCACCGTACAAGAGTATGGACAAAATACGTTTTCTCAAAAATGGACGGCAAAGTCGACTTTGCCGTTTAAAAAATAGGTCGCGAAGCGCGTAGTTTATGGTCAGTCAAAAATTAAAAAGTTAAAAACATTGCAGTCTCGATTTTGGGACTGCAATGTTGCATACAAATTCCATTATTTGTCGAGTTCCAAACTTTTTAAAAGTTGAAATGGCCATATCAAATGAAGGCACAGGCCCATTAAACAGCCAAACAGATGATTAGTACCGCGACTATTAAGCTGTCTCAAATAGGTTGGCGTATTTTCGGCAGAAAAATACACTTCTATTTTTTTATTAAATAATAAAAAGTTGGCAAAGCAAATTTTTTCAATTGTTTCTACTTTTTTCTGTGAAAATATATACGTAAGAACGTTGCTTTTGTAAAATATTTCTATGATATTTATATTTCTTGCACCATTTTTGAGAAAAGCACTATATATGACTCGGCTGGAAGGCTACTTGCTGGCTTCGGATTCAATTAAACGGACTCCCAAGGTCGTCCGTTTAAAACGAATCCTCAGCCTGCAAGTAGCTACTTCCGAGCCTCGACAATAATGTACTATTCTGGTAAACAATCATCTTTGTGTTTATGGTTAGATGTTTATTATCCCATACTCTTGTACTGAGGTTCCCGGACATCGTAGATGCCTTGCCAATACGAATGTTAATCTCTGCGTCCAGCTAGAGATTATTGGTCACGGTTTATCCAAGGTAACAGAAATTTCCAACAACTTCCAGAGGCAAATCATCCAACTGTATTGTTGGGTCTTGATTTGCGCCTTGAGCCATTACGACTGTCTTCTTGACATTAATCGACATTGCAAATAGTTTGCAAGCCGCATTAACCCTTTATAAGGCAGAGACGATTTGGAAACCACTTAGTTAATAAACATTTACGGATAAGAACATCCTCTTTTTTATTTAACTATAATGGTATTATATATCGAATATATCAGGCTTTCTTTCCTCATTCATAATTTTTCGGTCAGTATTTAATTTTAGTGTAAATAATTAATCTATAGTATGTGGTCAATTTATGCACTATGCCTGTCAAGGGAAGCAAGCTATCGTCTTTGTTTCCATTACACTATTAAAAATATACACGTCGCTGTATCTAATAATTTGAATTATAGCTCTTGCAATTCACGATGGCGAGTGGCGAGACTCTTATTGGTATGATGACAAGGTCTAATTTTGATAAATCCACTCTCCATCGTGAATTGCAATAACTGTACTACGTTGTTTGTAGTGTCAGGAAAGTGTATCATTTGCCACTTAAGATTAATAAAATTATAAAAGGTTCCATGCTATATCGATAAGTATTGTAATTAGAACTTTTTGCATGGTATTTGTAAATTGTATCGTGAAACGGGCCACAGGTTATAATTTTTTCAGTGATATTCGTATATTAATCCTACCCACTACAAGATACACAATAATGTTCGATTTACCGTATGTAGTCAATTAAACGCCAGTCTGTACAGAGCACCTTATGTTTGTTATGTCAATATCAATGAATTGAATCAGGTGTTGGAAACAGATCATCTGAAAACTCAAGTGCACTAACAGCCTGAGTGCATATATTGACCACATGTTTTTCTTAATGATTTCGTTTTCTTTTTGCCGTAGATGTGTTCCCCAGTGCATTACAAACATGGTAGTGTTTTTAACTTTCACGTAGCATATCTGTATAACTGGGGCCTTATAAAGGGTTAAATATGTCTACCATACTCTGAAGCTCCTCCGGTGACCTAGCAACGAAGGCGGCGTCGTCGGCAAATAGCAAACTGTCAACATACAAATCGTCGCGGTATTGTTTGGATTTTAATAGTGAGATATTGAACAGTATACCATCCGAACTGGTGTGTAGATGTATGCCCTGAGTGGTATCCCCGAAGGCGACTTTCAGAAGTACAGAGAAAAAGATTCCAAACAAAGTAGGCGCCAACACACAGCCCTGTCTTACTCCCCTACGCATTTATAAAGGAGCCGAAGTGTTACCGTTGTAAACAACAGAGCCTCTTATATCAAGGTGAAAGAGTTGAATTAGGTGTAAGAGTTTTGGAGGACAGCCAACGCTTTGTAGCACTGTATACAATCCCTCTCTACTCACCGTATCAAAGGCCTTGTTTAAGTCGACTAATGCAGCCAGGAAGGGGGTTTTTTGTTTTTTGCTCTCTGCATTTCTCTTGAAGCTGACGTAACGTGAAAATCATGTCAGTTGTTGAACGGTTTGCACGAAAACCACACTGGGACTCAGGATACACACGATTTGCCAGTTTCTGTAGCCTGGCTAAGATGATACGGCCGAGCAGTTTGCCAACAATGCTCAACAAAGAGGTACCGCGGTATGAGTTACAATTGCCGTGGTCACCCTTACCTTTGTAGAGCGTGATAATGTTGGCATCGCGCATATCCTGGGGTATGTATTACTCGTTCCAACACTTAACAAAAAAAATTAATAGGAAAGGAGCCACACAATTCTATTTAACGATCTCGGCGAGAGCACCATCACTGCCCGGGCTTTTACCATCCTTGAGTTGATTGACAGCTGTGTGAAAGTCAGCAATAGTAGCAATATCATCAAGTTCACTCCATATTGGCAATTTAGGTAATGACAGAATTGCATCTTGATGTATTCGAACAGGTTCGGAATAAAGTCGCGTGTAGTGTCCACCCAAAGTTTAAGTTGGCGGTCTGGTTCAAGTATCACAGTGCCGTCTGCCTCTTTGAGAAGAGCTTTCGTTATTCCCGAATAAACACCAGCGAAATTACCCGTAGCTGCACTTGCTTGAATACTTTTGCACACTTCGAGATAATACGATTAGCAAAGTAGCGGTATTCCTTTGCAGATCAGATTTATTTGCGCATTTTGTCGTCAGGACTAAGACGATGATGCAGTGCTGCATCCCGTTTGGCATCCAGAAATGGCTGAAGATGTTCAATATTGTCTTGAAACCAGTCGTGTTTTGATGGTTTGACGTAACCAAATGCTTCTGCTGCGGTATCAGTAAGAAGATTTTTGAAGTGAAAACTTCTTTAGCGGCGCTGTGCACTTCGCCGTCACACAAATAAATGCCCATATACACATATATACAAGCCCTGGTAAGAGCATTTATTTGTGTGATGATGATGATGAACACACAAATAGATGCCCTTACCAGGATTCGAACCTGGGACCTCCTGCTTCATAGGCAGGGTCACTATCGACTAGGCTAGGAGACCGTTTCATTGATAGATTGATAGATCACAATTTGTAATAATAAAAAATAAAAAATAAATACTAAAACTAAATATTTTCGAAATTCATTTCTTGGGGTTAGATATGAGGATATTGGGTATTACTTGAGGTATATTTTACAAAAAATCATTCCACGGCTTCGTATCTGGAGGAGCCCAAACTTGGTATGTTTTGAAAATTATTTTTATTTTAATTGAATGCAAGTGACGGAAATATAATAATATGAAATATTTTTAGAACCGGCTCAAAATGCCCTTTTATTTAATACCACACACGATAGGTTTCTGAACAAAAATTAGTTTTTTTCCATACAACAAAAAGATGACGTCATAACTCCTTTCCGTTTGGTTTTTTTTTTGGTGCTACGGGTCAAATTGATTCAAATGGCCTAAAGATTAATCGTGCCGAATTTCATACCTTTAACAACATTTGCAGCTGATTCCCGAATTTCAGACAGTACCGCTATCACTATTATAATATAAGCATTGTCCGAATCGAGCCGCTAGTATGTGTTTCAACGTTTACGTGGTAAAACCAAACATTTGACGACCGGTCTGCCGTAGAAGGTAGTGACCATGCCTGTGAAGCCGATGGTCCTGGGTTCGAACCCCGGTAAGGACATTTGTTACTGAGTCCTGGGTGTTGCCTATGTAGGTATATAAGTATGTATTTGTCAATATAAGTATGTATATCGTCGCCTAAACAAAAAGTAGTACTTATCAGATTAGATCCAAATTAGCGTTTTGAGTAATTAATTCCCAGCAAGCTAGAAATTGTTTTAATACCTTCGTTTGGTCCTAAATGCGTGTAATCCGAGTTTGTACAATCTCAGGAGGTGTGCATACATTTTGAGACCCTTGGGAGAAACATTTTTCCTTGGTTAAAGGAACCCACGATCAATTCTGCCGCCTTAAGGAAAAAAACCATAACTGACAAAAAGTAAGTTTCGAGTAAAGGCCCAAAAACTTTGCACTCCTGTTCAAATAGGTTAAATTCAAAGTACAAAGATGCAACTTTTGTTAATGAACAAAGTAATAGTGTATAATTTTTATGCATTCTAAATTATTCGATTATCTATTTATTTAAATAAATTATTTAGAAAAAATAGTTACTGCCTTCTAATATAAATTTAAAAAAAAATATTGACTACCATTAAATGACATAAGTGCGTACTTATGTCTTTTGTGTTAGTTTTGCACTACTATGTCTAAGAAATAAAAACACAAGTACACAGTTGTGTTCATGTTACTGATCGTACCAAAAGGTGAAAAAGCACAAATTAGTGCTTTGTGGTTTTCTTGCTTAGTAAACGTACCTAATCGAATTATGATTTACATAGTTAAAGGAATTCATAAACTGACGATGAAGAATCAAAATTATTTATCAAAATAAAACAAATGAAGTATGTAAAACACTGATTTAAACTTTCACGATTATTAAACATTATCAAAACTACACAACGGGACTTAATCGCGTATTTAATTTAATTTGCGTTGTTGTAGTTTTGATAAATGAAGTATGTACCTACTTTTAGAGATTGTTGAGTAATAATTTAACACAAAACTAAAATTAACCACAATTAGATTCCACTAAGTACAACAAATGCTTTTAGAGGTCTTTAGGTAATAATGTAACGAAAATAAGGTACATTCTAAAGATCGATAATGTCACTAGAGGACTTTAAATTAAAAATTATGAGTGGTCAATCATCGTGGATACAAGAATTAACAAAGGATATATTATCGCAACTCATAAAACAATTACGATTATCGCCAGGCTCGAATCCGAGTATCGACCAGTTACGAAAATTGCTTCGAGAATACGTGAAAACAAAAAACGGAACGAAAACGCTCCCTATTACTCCCTATCCCAATAGGAATAGCTCCCTATTGTATTTGAACCGGGCTGGAGTAATTTTAAAAAGGCAAATATAGCCCTGAAACTGAAACCAATTGCTAAAACAAAATTTTTGTCTGCAAAAAAGGTGCTTTTTCATTAAAATCAAAGGTTAAAACAGAAATAAATAGACTGTTAGCAAATAGCCGTATTGCTCTAATAGAGTTTAGTGAATGGCTTACACCGATACACGTTAAAATAAGAGAAATTTTTTCAAAGTAGGCATTCGTGTCGTACGCGCAACCTCTTCCAAAGGGTACGTATTGCAATGTCTAAAATTCAAAATACCTAAAATCTAAATACCTCATGATTTTAAATATCTAAGCAAGTAACACCTACCTACGAATTACCTAAGCTTAAAATACCTATTGGACTAAATATCTAATGTTTGAAATACCAAAAGATATGTCACCTAAATTTGATACACCAACATTTGAAATACCCTATGGTCAAAATACCTAAAATGATTCATTTGCTAGCTATTTGTACGAAGTAGTAGGGTTAGGTTCCGCGAGCGTAAAAGAGGGTAGATTGAACAAAGTTTCTGTTAGTTGTTAGTCACCCACTAGATTGCACGACGATGAGATATTCATTGATACATAAAAATTAAAAAAAAAAAATTAAAAAAAGGCTAAATTAACCAAAATCCGAATCAAAGGTAGATCCGAATGGGAGCACCCCACTATCCACATGTTCTTATCTGTCCTACCCCTAGAGTGTATGTCAAAAGCCGGAGGCGCGGAGGGGAAGCAGCCCTCGCCCGCCGTAGCAAAGCGCAGAGCACAATGGGAGCCGCAGCGGCTGAGGCTGGTTTGCCGCCGTTTTTTAATACTTCTATAACCAATAGTTTTTGACATATTTAATTAAATAGACATAATGGGCCCATGGGGCAAGTAGTAACACAAAGCAGGGGCACGATGTAACATATTAGTGTGCGTGTATTTTTTTTTGCTCTCTAATAATTGTGCATGTATTTGTATAGGTTTATAATATTATTATGATTCGTCGTAAAGTGAATTACAAATTACTTGCGGTTTTTTATTCTACTTTACTCTAGCATTGTCCAGGAAAATATGAAGTTTATAGAATGAGAGACTACAAGAAAAAATCGGAGAGAGGATTAAAAACTCAGGATGTAGGTATATTATGAGTCGCCAGCAAATGAAGTTTTGGAAAAGAGAGTCAGCATACGAAAAGCAGCCATAAATTTCGACTTGTGCCATATCTCACTTTCCTGTTGATTATTATCCTGTTGTATCCTGTTGATTATTTATAGTCAAAGATTATAATCGTCATAAGATGGAACCACAATAAATAATACAAGACGGTGAACCAATAAAAACTTTTTTTTCTTATAGATGTTGATATTCTTTTAGTTGTTACTACTTGCCCCGAGTCTGTTACAACTAGCACCAAATATGGGGTAAGTTGTAACAACTCCCATTTTTTCAAAAAGTGCCTGGTGTAAAAGATGCGTAAACATTTCAAATTATTTTTAATGGGAATTAGTGCTTAGATAAATACTTTACAAACCCTCTTACTCAAAATCATAAAATTGTACATATTTTAGATAACACAGGCCTTTTTTCAAAAACTGTCACAACAAGCCCCCCGCTCCCTACTTAAATACAATTTGAGACAAACTTTTTGTTCCCTTGTTTGAAAACTCTTATTCTGAGTTTTGAGTAGTGAAAATTAGGTACATTCTTTGGCTCTGAGTTAGACAAATCCAAAAAAACCGGCCAAGTGCGAGTCGGACTCGCGTTCCAAGGGTTCCGTATATTACACAATTTTTAACAATCAGTGCCGGATTAAGATATTTTGATGCCCTAAGCATTTCTAGGTGCCCCCTCTCCCTAGGGTCATCAAGATTACATTGCTTGTTTGGTAAATTGAGAGAAGTTCATTGCCGCATTACAGCTGAGAATGGAAATCAGTCACATCATTTTATCACGAAAATTGACAGTGCCGCAGCAGTAATGTTGCAACAGAGTACCTAATGCTGTTGCAGTCGCTACCCGAATGTCACCTTTATCATAGCTTAGAAAGTAATAGAAACGCGAGCGAAGCGAGCGCGGAAATTTTTCGATATAAAAACGCAATATGATAGACAGTTGTACATTTTTACTTTTAGTATGGAAATCGGTCACATCATTTTATCACGGAAGTTGACAGTACTGCAGCAGTAACGTTGCAACAGAGTAATGTTGCTGCAGTCGCCACCCGAATGTCACCTTTATCATACCTTATAAAGTTATTGAAAACGCGAGCGAAGCGAGCGCGAAAATTTTTCGATATAAAAACGCAATTTTAGTTATAGTCCCAACCAGGCGCGAATCCAGGATTTCATACAGAGAAGGGATGGGACAGTTTTCTATCAGCCTAGCTTCGCATAGGGCTCGATATTTAAGGGTCTCAGCGAGGTTGTTTTGTTGCATAAAATATGCAAGAAAGCAGAGAGCTTGGAATTGAATTGGCGAAGTGTGAGAAAGGCAGTAGGCCCAGCTGCGAAAGAGGAAAGCTTGGATTTGGATCCACGCCCAAGTGTAATTAAGGCAGAAGATCAACTTTGCCGTAAGCCAGAAGGCCTCGCATAAGACCTAACGCCGAACCGCAAAAGAGTGGGTTGAAATCGAATCTATGCATGTAATCACGACTCTTCTACTGCTACCGATTGTTTCCCAAAGAATTACGCGCCATTATTTTTGAAAATTAGCTTTTGGACAGCTAAAAAAATCGTGTGGTAAAAACGATGTGTCTGTCCCTAATTTTAAAATTTGTTCACCTTTTTCAACCTGGCATTTTGGTGCCCCCCCTGAACGTGGTGCCGTAAGCACGTGCTTGTTTTGCTTATTGGTTACAAAGTCTTTATTAATTCAACCATTAAAGTCGACGAGTACAAAAAACTTTGAGCTAGCTCTCAATTTAACATATTTTTTTAAACATTATTTTTAATTTGACCTTACAATTACTCGTAAGTAGGTAAGACCGTTAAATATTTAAAATGATTATCTTATCAGAAAATTATCACCAATTACTCTAAGAAAACTACTACTCTAAGTAATCCGGCATTGTTAACAATGTATTTTTTATGTGAAACGTGAGTGAAATCTCTTTAAAAAATCCGTAGGGGTCGGATCAAAAACTGTAATTAAGTCCGACTCACGCTTGACTGTACATTTCTAATAGGTTTTCCTGTCATTTATAGGTATAGACCTATTTAATGTATTTTTTTTTTAATTTAAGACTTAGTAGTTTCGGAGATAAGGGGGGGGGGAATGGTCATTTTTTGCCTATTTTCTTAAATAACTTCTAAACTGTTTATTCGAAAATTATAAAAAAAATATATTTGAGATCCTTACAATAAGTTCTTTCATTTGATATGTAACATCAAAAAATTTGTATGTTTGAAAAATTAATTTTTTTCATTTTTTCATTTACCCCCCAAAAGTGGCCCCCATGTTTAAAATTCATTTGTTTACGTTACATGTCCGTATTTGGGTCACAAACTTACATATGTGTACCAAATTTCAACTTGATTGGTCCAGTAGTTCCGGAGAAAATCGGCTGTCAGACAGACAGACGCACGAGTGATCCTATAAGGGTTCCGTTTTTCCTTTTGAGGTACGGAACCCTAAAAACAAGTAAAATCCAGTTTTACAAAAGTTTTAAAAATGAGCAAACTCGATTTATTTAACATTTAGGTACTTACTCAACAATCAATCTTTCATAAATTGCTTAAACGCTTACCAAAAGGTAAATTCTTATTTCTGAATTTGATTGGAATCTGCCGGCTCTCTGCTTTTTTGACAAAAGTCCCATTCTTTAACACATATAATTTGGCACAATAAATGTAATTGTTATTGTCGGATGGTCCAAGGGTCTTATTCAGATCCACCTTAACGTAGCCGTAGCTGTTGTCTTGCATGGCCATGTTAACCGTCTGTGTTATTCTTGTTCCTGCGTTTAAATCTGAAAACAATATAGTACATTACTACAGAGGCTGGGAAGTAAGGGGTTGTCGGCCGAATGCATATAGACGGCCGAACGTAGTGAGGTCAGATAGTTATGAGGCCGACAACCCCTTTTCACGCCGAGGTATGTATAGTGCTTTTCTTAAACATGCAATGAAATAACAATAAAAATTGATGATGATGATTGTTTCATGTCCTAATGTGATAGGTTATTCAGTGCGTGGGGTTCATAAGGGGAACGAAAATTTTATTATTTTTGCGCTACGACGCACGGTTGAAGAGCATTATTATAAAGAATTTTAGTTTTTTTTATCTTTTTTTTAGTTTTTTTTTTTAAATAAACCCCTAATTAATAGGGGTTTCTTACAGAGGAACGAACATTTTATTATTTTTGCGTACGACGCATGCTTTAGGAGATACAGCCCTATAATTTTTTTTTTTGCTATTTTTCTTTTTTTCTTTTCTTGTGTTTTTATAAATGTTATTAATTTCCGAAAGGGGAACGAAAATTTGATTATTTTTGCGCTACGACGTACGGTTTAGGAAATACAGCATTATAAAGTTTTTTTTATTTTTTTTTCTTTTTTGTGTTTTTTTTTAATATAAAGTAAGGGTTTCTCACAGAGGAACGAACATTTTATTATTTTTGCGCTACGACGCATGGTTTACGAGATACAGCCCTATAAATATATTTTTTTCTTTTTTTTCTTTTCTTGTTTTTTGAAATGTTATTAAGGAGCTCCTAAAGGGGAACGAAAATTTGATTATTTTTGCGCTACGACGTACGGCTTAGGAGATACAGCATTATAAAGTTTTTTTTGTTATTTGTTTTTCTGTTTTGTTTTTTTTTTTTAATATTAATTAAGGGTTTCTTACAGAGGAAAGAAAATTTTATTATTTTTGCGCTGCGACGCATGGTTTAGGAGATATAGTCCTATAAACATTTTTTTTTTCTTTTCTTGTGTTTTTTTGAATGTTATTAAGGGGTTTCCTAAAGAGGAACGAAAATACGATTATTTTTGCGCTACGACGTACGGTTTAGGAGATACAGCATTATAAAGTTTTTTTTGTTATTTTTTGTTTTTTTTTATATTAATTAAGGGTTTCTTACAGAGGAACGAACATTTTATTATTTTTGCGCTGCGACGCACGGTTTAGGAGATACAGCCCTATAAAGATTAAAAAAAAAAGAAATCGTACCATAAACCATAAAGCATAAACTGCCTATAGTTTTTTTTAAAGCGGTGCGATAGTGTGTTATCACTTTAATGGCTGAATGCCACGATGGTGTGTCACACATATCTGTGAAATGGAAATTAAAAAAAATTACTTCCCGGCTTAGGCCTTAAATTTTGTATGAAATTCCTTTACAGTTCTCTGGAGTTGCTCCGCCCTAAACGTGATACTTCGAAGCCCGGAGTGACGACATTTCATTGCATGTTTGAGAAAAAATAATTACTCGCAATATTTTAAAAGTAACACTTTGCCTGTGAAATGTACTCCCCGATGAAGTTTATTCAATAGATATCAGTATGAGATTATAAATAGTACACCAAACGAAAACTAAAAAGTAAAAATTGCCGATCGATCGGGGGAAATAATTCGTGTATAAGCGTATTTTTGCATAATTGTAGGGAATGGTGTATTACCTAAACAACATACTAAAAGTACCGGAGGGTGGGGGTGAAGCTAACGGGTAGGGGAGGATTTAAAGGTCTCTTTTTATAGTTTTTCGAAAATAACACGTAAACGGTGGCCCGTAGCAAAAAATGTTGTTGTACATACCGACATAATGTACATAAAATTGTCTACAAAAAAGATCTGACACACACATAAATGGAGCGTTAACAATATGGCTTCCCCAGCCTTTTTGGCGTCCACTCATAGCACGTCTGGTCTAATAGGAAATATCTTAAGGGCTTTGCCCACAAACTGTGAGATTGCGAGCTTTGAGGACGCCAAAAATGCTTTTAAAATTACTTGCCCGGCCAAACAATATCCAGACAACCCAAATTCACAGAGGAGTTGGGATAATGTTTACTGTGATTTAACTTACAACACTCTCCTAAACAACTGTACAGGTCCAGATCGCGCGAGACTTTTGGCGGTCGGAGCCCGAGAAGCTGGTTACTGGCTACATGCCCATCCTTCGCCCAATACTGGTACTTTCTTGGATCCGACCTCCCTTAGACTGGCGACTGGTTTGCGACTCGGGGTTTCGGTGTGTACGCCACACATACGAGGGACGTTCAATAAAAAGTGAGAATGAGTATGTTATATACAACTTTTATTAAATGTTATTTTATTTTTCGACATAGTCACCTTTTAGCATAATACACTTAGTATATCTTTTTTCTAAACTTAAAATTCCATTTCTAAAAAAGGTTTCATCTTGAGTACTTAAAAAATCTTGTACTGCCGCGACTACCGCGTCGTCGTCTTCAAATTTCTTGCCTCTTAGGTATTCCTTCAATCTCGGAAATAGGTAGAAATCACTAGGGGCGAGGTCTGGTGAATACGGAGGATGCTTAAGGATATCGAACCCAGCATCACGTATTGCAGCCATTGCAACGGCGGACTTGTGTGCCGGTGCATTGTCCTGATGGAACAACACAATTTTCGAGAGTTTATCTCGCCGTTTTTCACGGATCTCATTGCGCAATGTTGCTATTTGTTTGGCATATAAAGTGCCCGTAATAGTGGCTCCATGCTCGAGATACTCAATCATTACGACCCCGTTACCATCCCAAAAAACAGAGCCCATGACCTTACCGGCAGATGGGCCCACCTTGAATTTCTTCGGAGTTGGAGATGATGGCCTTTTCCATGTCATAGACTGCAGTTTCGTTTCAGGGTCGTAATTATGGAGCCATGTTTCGTCCATTGTTATAAATCGCGCCAAAAAAAGTACCCGGTCTTGCTGTATCAGGTCCAAAGCTTCTTGACAAATCTCGACTCTAGTTTGTTTTTGCGTGTCAGTAAGCATTCTGGGTACCCAACGCGCTGATACCTTTTTCATACCCAAGGGTTCATGTAAAATATTATGCACGCTCCCCGTTGAAATCTTTACATTTTCAGCAATAAAACGAACCGTGACACGACGATCCGCCAAAACTAAGTTTTCGACTTTTTTCACAATTTCTTCAGTTACTGCTGTAGTAGGGCGTCCGGAGCGGGGGTCATCCATGGTCGATGTTCTTCCACGTCTAAATTCGGCGCACCAACGTGCGACTGTCGAATACGGAGGAGCATTAGACCTTAAAGTTTCCCGTAAATCTAAATTGACTTGGTCCGTAGAAAATTTTTTCAAATACAAGTATTTGATAACGGCGCGCAGTTCAATTTTCTCCATTTTCGCTAACGTACTCAATAGCATCGCAAAGAAATCGCCGTAATTTTTTTTTTAAACAAGAAACAGTTAGTTTTTTTTTTCATGGCAATCAGCTAGTTAGATTAGCTTTACCGGCCAGTATTTACTTTCCTAATATTTAAAGAGTTTGCATGGACGTGGGACACCATGGATTATCTTGTCAAAAAAAGTGCAGCCCGTTATTCGAGACATGCGTCGCTTAATGACATAATCCGTCGGTCTCTTGCCACCATCAATGTGCCTGCTCTTCTTGAGCCGACTGGCATTATCAGGAATGATGGCGCGATGGGGTGTCCTTAGTTCCTTGGAGCTTGGGACGGATGTTAGTGTGGAATGTACCTGCGTAGACACACTAGCACCGTCCGACCTCCAACGGGCTAATGTAAAAGCGGGCGGAGTGGCGGAAAGCGCCGAAATTTTAAAACCTACTTAATAAATATAAGAGCCTTGGCAGAGAGTACCATTTTGTACCATTTGGAGTTGAAACTCTAGGTCCATGGGGTCCCAGCGCGCACAAGTTGTTCGGAGAAATCGCGAAGCGTCTGGTTGACATAACTGGTGACCGAAGAGCTGGCGGCTACCTCGCACAACGTATCAGTATTGCGATACAGCGAGGAAATGCCGCCAGCACCCTCGGTACAATGCCTCAAAGGCCTATCTTGTATGTAAATAAATGATTTTTAACTAAGACTAAGATAGACATTTTGTGACCTCGTGTAAAAAAATACCTACCCGTCACCTGATACCAAGAGAGAACCTCCATTTGGTATAAATGAGCCCAGCAAGTAAACTCGTTAACACCGTCATGCTCGCCATCTTCAAATCTTTCAGGTATCACCTGCACTGCGCTCTTGGCTGAAAACAGGAAGTCTTTAATATAAGGGAAGTGTTTATTTCCTATTTTTAGGCAATTTCGTAGCCAAAATGGCGATAAGGGAACTCAAATTATTTAATGTTCATTATTTCGTCTGCACGTTTGCCTCCTATACAATTAAAAAAAACCGGCGAAGTGCGAGTCGGACTCTCGTTCTAAGCGGAACCCTTACTTGACTTTCGCAAATTAACAATGTTTTGACGTGAAAAGTTATAATAATTGATTTTAACTTACCCCCTTTAAAACCTCATTAAATATTGATCGTAGCGAAAAAGTGTACAGAACCTTTTTTGTGGACAATTTTATGTTTAATATTTATGTATAATATTGTTTTGTTACGGGCCACCGTTTACGAGTTATTTACGAAAAACTAAAAAAAAGTGACCTGTGAACTGATTGTAATTAACTTCTTCCTTTAATATCGATTTAAATATTGATCCTAGATAAAAGTATTCAAGATGGTTTTTGAAGGAAATTTTATGTAGATAATTTATTCTTAAAAATCTATTTTGCTATAGGACACCGTTTACGAGTTATTTACAAAAAACTAAAAAGGGATTTTAAAATTGATTATGAATATACTTATCCGCTGCTTTGCCTTTATAAATATTGATCCTAGCGAAAAGTGTTCTACATGTTTCTTGTAGAAAATTATATGTTTATTATTTATGTATAAGATTTTTTTTTTCTATGAGTCATACTTTTCAAATTATTAACGAATAAATAAAAACAAGATAACTTAGAATTTATTATAATTAGCTTTCCCTCTTTATTATATTTTTAAATATTGATCTCTGCGAAAAGTGTACTGATTCTTTTTTGTTCAAAATTTTGTGTAGATTATTATCGTTTTACAACATTTTTTGATATTGGCCACCGTTTATGTGTTATTTACGATAAAATAAAAAAGGGACCTTAGAAGTGATTATAATTAAATTTCCCGCGTTAATATCTCTTTGAATATTGATCCTAGCGAAAAATTGTACTGAAACGTTCTTGTAGGCAATTTTATGCAGATTACTTATGTAATAGAACATTTTTAGCTATGCGCCACCGTTTAAGAGTTATTTACGAAAAACAAAAAAAAGGGACCTTTAATGTCAAATATCTTACTTCCGGTCAAGATTTCGATCAAGTAACCGGCAAATTCGGATTCAGCGGGGTTTAATTAGGTTAAAAAACCCGGTTGCCTAAAAGTAATATGCTTTGCCAGTCGAAATCGATTTTAGGAAAAATATGACCAGTCTAACTCGGGAGACTGCGGATTGTGCGACGTCCATTGACTGCGGTCTAAGCAACATTGCGCCCGACACGCTCTCAGTGACACCGTTGGTTACTGCGATATATTATTCGAAAAAAAAAACATTGTTAAAAATGTGTCATGTACCCCTTAAAACGCGAGTCCGACTCGCACTAGGCCGGTTTTCCTTTTGAGGTACGCAACCCTAAGAAAAGTCATATACGTCGATCGACATAATAACAGGACGTAAGTGACGACCTTTTTGCTTTAACTATCGTTGTACGGAACCCTCCGTCATGCGTGGTCCGACACTCGTCGGCCATTTCTTTATTCTGCATAATTTTAAAAATTCCATGTATAACGTGTTTTAATATAGCCCCAAGTAGAAAAATGGATAGAATCTAGAAAATATGGTTTCCGTTTCTCGATATCGATAAAAATTAACTCCATTTTTTTTATTTAGTAGGTGAAATCAGATTCTTAACGAAAAATTAACTTCTACTCACTTGAAGGTGTATTGATAAATTTTAAAAAATTTATTGCTATTATGACGCTTTCTAATTTCGGATAGTCTCCAATATCTCCGGTACTCTCTGACCGTGATCGATTGTCGTGTTTTGAACAATATATGTAACTATTATTATCCGAAGTTTCAAGAGGCAAAAACAATTTGATTGTTATATTTCCATTAAGATTCCCTTGTTGAATTGTTGTCAGTGGATGATAAGCATATATTTTTTGGTCAACAACATATTTCAGTTGAAACCACGACAGCCACTGTGATTGGTTTAAATATGCTTTGCAAGTGAACTCCAGGAAGGGTTTCCCGTCAGGAACGTACTGGACAGGCGTCACCCATGGCTCGTTATCGCTCCACGTTTCAGCTGAAAATCAAAAATAATAAAGAATCTATCCTCAAATACCTACAAAATTATAAATTACTCTACTAAGGCTACCGCTGACCGTTGATTGTTAGTGTAGGCAAGTGTAGGTATTAATCTCCTAAGTCCACTTTTCCGACTTCAAAATTCCCACATTACCATCTATATGTTACGGGTAATGTTAGAAGGTTGATTAAACTTAAGTAGGTACACCCGGGTATAACTAGTATTACCCAAGCCTTTTGGGTAAAGTCCGAAAATTTTAACAACATTAATCTGTATTCAGGGTTTACCCGTATTTATACACCTAGGTCTACCCACCACTGGCTGGGTAATAATGGTGTAAAAGTTGATTTAATTTTCGGGCTTGACCCAAAAAGCTTGGGTAAAATGAAAAAGAAAGGTCAATGGAAGAAATAATCCCTATTAAATTCTTAACAAAAAAGGTTATATTCATTTTTAGGGTTCCGTACCTCAAAAGGAAAAAACGGAACCCTTATAGGATCACTCGTGCGTCTGTCTGTCTGTCTGTCTGTCTGTCTGTCTGTCTGTCCGTCTGTCACAGCCGATTTTCTCCGGAACTACTGGACCAATCAAGTTGAAATTTGGTACACATATGTAAGTTTGTGACCCGAATACGGACATGTAACGTAAACAAATGAATTTTAAACATGGGGGCCACTTTTGGGGGGTAAATGAAAAAATGAAAAAAAATTTTTTTCAAACTATATCATGTTACATATCAAATGAAAGAGCTTATTGTAAGGATTTCAAATACTTTATTTTATAATTTTCGAATCAACAGTTTAGAAGTTATTCAAGAAAATAGGCAAAAAATGACCATTCCCCCCCCCCTTATCTCCGAAACTACTAGGTCTAAAATTTTGAAAAAAATACATAAAATAGGTCTATACCTATAGATGACAGGAAAACCTATTAGAAATGTACAGTCAAGCGTGAGTCGGACTTAATTACAGTTTTTAATCCGACCCCTACGGATTTTTTAAAGAGATTTCACTCACGTTTCACATAAAAAATACATTGTTAACAGTGCCGGATTACTTAGAGTAGTAGTTTTCTTAGAGTAATTGGTGATAATTTTCTGATAAGATAATCATTTTAAATATTTAACGGTCTTACCTACTTACGAGTAATTGTAAGGTCAAATTAAAAATAATGTTTAAAAAAAATGTTAAATTGAGAGCTAGCTTAAAGTTTTTTGTACTCGTCGACTTTAATGGTTGAATTAATAAAGACTTTGTAACCAATAAGCAAAACAAGCACGTGCTTACGGCACCACGTTCAGGGAGGGCACCAAAATGCCAGGTTGAAAAAGGTGAACAAATTTTAAAATTAGGGACAGACACATCGTTTTTACCACACGATTCTTTTAGCTGTCCAAAAGCTAATTTGCAAAAATAATGGCGCGTAATTCTTTGGGAAACAATCGGTAGCAGTAGAAGAGTCGTGATTACATGCATAGATTCGATTTCAACCCACTCTTTTGCGGTTCGGCGTTAGGTCTTATACGAGGCCTTCTGCCTTACGGCAAAGTTGATCTTCTGCCTTAATTACACTTGGGCGTGGATCCAAATCCAAGCTTTCCTTTTTCGCAGCTGGGCCTACTGCCTTTCTCACACTTCGCCAATTCAATTCCAAGCTCTCTGCTTTCTTGCATATTTTATGCATGAAAACAACCTCGCTGAGACCCTTAAATATCGAGCCCTATGTGAAGCTAGGCTGATAGAAAACTGTCCCATCCCTTCTCTGTATGAAATCCTGGATTCGCGCCTGGTTGGGACTAAAATTAAAATTGCGTTTTTATATCGAAAAATGTTCGCGCTCGCTTCGCTCGCGATTTCAATTACTTTATAAGGATATATGATAAAGGTGACATTCGGGTGGCGACTGCAGCAACATTACTCTGTTGCAACGTTACTGCTGCAGTACTGTCAACTTCCGTGATAAAATGATGTGACTGATTTCCATACTAAAAGTAAAAATGTACAACTGTCTATCATATTGCGTTTTTATATCGAAAAATTTCCGCGCTCGCTTCGCTCGCGTTTCTATTACTTTCTACGCTATGATAAAGGTGACATTCGGGTAGCGACTGCAACAGCATTAGGTACTCTGTTGCAACATTACTGCTGCGGCACTGTCAATTTTCGTGATAAAATGATGTGACTGATTTCCATTCTCAGCTGTAATGCGGCAATGAACTTCTCTCAATTTACCAAAAAATCAATGTAATCTTGATGACCCTAGGGAGAGGGGGCACCTAGAAATGCTTAGGGCATCAAAATATCTTAATCCGGCACTGATTGTTAAAAATTGTGTAATATACGGAACCCTTGGAACGCGAGTCCGACTCGCACTTGGCCGGTTTTTTGATATGACGCACCATATTCATGTTATGGCTAGATGAACTTCGACAAAATTTAACCGTTGAAAAACTTGTTGAAGTTCAATATAACATAGTACGTAATAGTACTGAAAGAAATCCTACACGGAGAATAACCTTGCAAGTTTATTCTCCGTATAAGATTTATTTCAGTACTATCACGTACTATGTTATATTGAACTTCAACAAGTTAATACATGAATATGGTAAGTCTTACCAAAAAGCTGCATATAAACTTTTTTTGTTTAGAATTTATTAAGGATTATTTCTTACCTTGACACTATATTCCTAATTCTAATACTTTTCTCAAAAATTAATAAAAATCGTCAACCGGGACATATTCATGCAAAAAGGGGGGGTTGCGGCAGGGGGAGGGAAGGGGACGCTAGCGTGGGTAAAGCACCATACCCAAAGGTATAATACTACATTCATAAAAGGCTGGCTATAATTTGTTTGTCTTCCCCATACATTAGAACACAACTTAACCGAATCATTAAGTTTACCGGTGAAGCCCGGAAAATTATATCAACTTTAATTTGTATTCGGCGTTTACCCGTATACATCTATATAGGTCTACCCAACACTGGGAGGGTAATGTCAGAAGCGATGATGCAACACCTAACATTACTCAGCCAGTGTTGGTTATACCTAGATAGATGTGTACTGATAAATGCCGAATACAGATTAATGTTTTTGACGTGAAACGTTAGGTGAACGTCTTTAAAAACCCGTAGTAGAGGTGCCGGACCAAAAACCAAGTGTTAAGGTGGGATCAGACGGTTCATTTTTTGTTCATTTTCTAGTTTCATTATTCATCTTTCACTCAAAGTGACACGTCTGAACACAAAAAAATGAACCATTAATTAAAAATGAATTCATTAGTGAAAGAATCCAACAATGTTGGATATTTTCAATCGGCATCTTTCACTCGCACTCCGAATGAACAAAAAATTAACAGTGTGAACACAGAAATGAACATTCATTCGGATTTTGCATATTTTTCTCGAATCCTGTGGGTATACTACCTACTATCTAGCTAGACAAAGATAACGTGAAAGCAATAAAATGGTGTTCAAGTGGAACGAACAAAGTAGGATATATGGTATTTCTAGGTACCTACTCTGTATAAATATCTCAGAGTTCCAAAACAATCGCCAGTAGCAAGGTATCGCAGTACAATTTGGACTTTTATTCGGCTAGGTATACTGTCTCTCATTAAAGTGTTTTCTTTCGCTATTAACGGACCTATTACTAATAATAGAAGTTCTATAAAATTACTTTAAGTCATCCGCAAATGATTGCAATACGATTTCGGATCTTCATCGGCTAGTTCTCTCAGCAATGTATTCGAGGCTCCAAATAAATTTCTTCTTGCGATCCAAGGTCGCAGCCACTACCGAGCTACCGACGACGTTTTCTTTGCATCTTGTTTGTTAAAATCTTTATTAAATATAACAGTTTAAACTCTCGCGTTTTGTACACATATTTAATTACACAAACGGGTCTACCGCGATATAATTTCATTGTTTTTACCTTTAATTCCGACGTTTCAGCTGAGTTGCACCAGCTGTGGTCACGGAAAGACTGACGTCCCAACAAATGTCAACGGAGATATTAATAAAACACCACTAAACTACCCGAAATTAGTTTATAAAAATGTTCGGGGTAGACAAAGAAATTGCAGCTACCCGTTAAAGTTTAATGTTTATTGTCCACGGCACGACACGCAACACTCACAGTATCCGTACACTGGTCCGAAGATATATCCGCTGGTTTCAACATTTGAATCACTGGTCCCCAAGTAGACGATAATTTGTACCCGTCCTCACGATTGAAATTTTTAGGGTGTTTTTTAATTTCAATCGCCTCTCTCACGATCCGCGGATAATAGTGTCGCTCGTTGGAGAGGACTTTGGGTTTATGTAGCTCAATCCAGTGATTCGTTCCTGTTGTCAGCAAGTGCTCAGCTATTGCGGATTTGTTTACATGGCGATTTTTAACAGCTGCTATGTGTTCCTTCACCCTCTCTTGAACGCTGCGCTTAGTTTGGCCAATGTACGCACTTCCACAACTGCATTCTATCTTGTAGACACCCGGATTCTGATACGGAATGACATCCTTTGGGCTGCGTAAAAGACTTGCTACTTTAGATAACGGCGTGTATACAGTCTTAATGGAGAATTTCTTCAGTACTGATCCAACTTTGTCCGTTATCCCTTTCACATACGGCAAAAAGGCTGGTTGCCTACTAACCTCCGGATGTCTTTCTTTTTTCCTAGTCGTGCGTGGGATTTTCTGCAAGTACCCATTTTTCTTTAGCACTTCCTGAACATGGGCTAACTCATTATCAATGTGTTCCGCGTCACATAAGTCTCGTGCTCTGTTAACCAGAGATGTGACCACGGATTGTAGATGCCTCGGATGATGGTGGGAAGATGCTTGTAGGTACCTGTCAGTGTGTGTGGGCTTCCTGTACACGGAGTGTGCCAGGGTTCCATCTGGTTTCACTCTTAACTTTACATCCAGAAAGGGTAAGGATCTATCGCACTCCATCTCAAATGTAAACTTTACCTTTGGGTGGATGGAGTTTAAATGGCCGACGAAATGCTCCACTGTGTCGGCGTTGCCCTTTAAAATGCAGAACACGTCATCTACATATCTCTTCCACATTGTAATTACAGACGGTCCGGAACGTAATGCCAACTCTTCAAAGTGTTCCATCCATATGTTGGCAATTACGGGGGCAACTGGACTGCCCATCGCCACTCCATCCACTTGCAGATAAAACTGCCCTTGGTAGAGGAAATAGTTTCCCTCTAGACAGTGCTCCAACAAAGTGACATACTCTTCTGGAAGTTCGTTATCTATAAGCTTCGTTTTGACAATGCCCAGACACTCTTTTAATGGAACATTGGTGAACAACGACTCCACATCGAAGCTCACCATTCTCTCATCCGGTTCCAACATCCGGGGACGAAGTCTTCCCCACTAGCTTCTGCAAAAGCTAGTGGGGAAGACTTCGTCCTACGTAAAGGACTCTCGTCATTTTGTTGACATTGTTAAGACCAGGAAATTGGAACCGGATGAGATAATGGTGAGCTTCGATGTGGAGTCGTTGTTCACCAATGTTCCATTAAAAGAGTGTCTGGGCATTGTCAAAACGAAGCTTATAGATAACGAACTTCCAGAAGAGTATGTCACTTTGTTGGAGCACTGTCTAGAGGGAAACTATTTCCTCTACCAAGGGCAGTTTTATCTGCAAGTGGATGGAGTGGCGATGGGCAGTCCAGTTGCCCCCGTAATTGCCAACATATGGATGGAACACTTTGAAGAGTTGGCATTACGTTCCGGACCGTCTGTAATTACAATGTGGAAGAGATATGTAGATGACGTGTTCTGCATTTTAAAGGGCAACGCCGACACAGTGGAGCATTTCGTCGGCCATTTAAACTCCATCCACCCAAAGGTAAAGTTTACATTTGAGATGGAGTGCGATAGATCCTTACCCTTTCTGGATGTAAAGTTAAGAGTGAAACCAGATGGAACCCTGGCACACTCCGTGTACAGGAAGCCCACACACACTGACAGGTACCTACAAGCATCTTCCCACCATCATCCGAGGCATCTACAATCCGTGGTCACATCTCTGGTTAACAGAGCACGAGACTTATGTGACGCGGAACACATTGATAATGAGTTAGCCCATGTTCAGGAAGTGCTAAAGAAAAATGGGTACTTGCAGAAAATCCCACGCACGACTAGGAAAAAAGAAAGACATCCGGAGGTTAGTAGGCAACCAGCCTTTTTGCCGTATGTGAAAGGGATAACGGACAAAGTTGGATCAGTACTGAAGAAATTCTCCATTAAGACTGTATACACGCCGTTATCTAAAGTAGCAAGTCTTTTACGCAGCCCAAAGGATGTCATTCCGTATCAGAAACCGGGTGTCTACAAGATAGAATGCAGTTGTGGAAGTGCGTACATTGGCCAAACTAAGCGCAGCGTTCAAGAGAGGGTGAAGGAACACATAGCAGCTGTTAAAAATCGCCATGTAAACAAATCCGCAATAGCTGAGCACTTGCTGACAACAGGAACGAATCACTGGATTGAGCTACATAAACCCAAAGTCCTCTCCAACGAGCGACACTATTATCCGCGGATCGTGAGAGAGGCGATTGAAATTTAAAAACACCCTAAAAATTTCAATCGTGAGGACGGGTACAAATTATCGTCTACTTGGGGACCAGTGATTCAAATGTTGAAACCAGCGGATATATCTTCGGACCAGTGTACGGATACTGTGAGTGTTGCGTGTCGTGCCGTGGACAATAAACATTAAACTTTAACGGGTAGCTGCAATTTCTTTGTCTACCCCGAACATTTTTATAAACTAATTTCGGGTAGTTTAGTGGTGTTTTATTAATATCTCCGTTGACATTTGTTGGGACGTCAGTCTTTCCGTGACCACAGCTGGTGCAACTCAGCTGAAACGTCGGAATTAAAGGTAAAAACAATGAAATTATATCGCGGTAGACCCGTTTGTGTAATTAAATATCTTTATTAAATGTTTGATCACAAATTAAACTTATACCAAGACGCACAACTTCATTCGACGCCATAGTGAAAGAAAAGAAAAAATGAATATTATTTTCAGCAGCCATGTGAACGTGGAATGAAAGGAAAATGAAACATTCACTCAAGTGAACATTCATCCGAGTGAACCGTCTGATCCCACCTTAACGAACAGTGTTATGGCGCGGAGGCTTATATCTCCATAACGTATAGATAATGTATAGAGGAAAGTAGCCATTACTCGGAATTACATGTGCCGCTGACATAGATAGAGCTGATTCTACGCTAGAAACGACGCATTCGGAGCTAAAAGGACCCCTATTTTCAGTGTTCATTTAGTAATGACTCATCAGCCCATTAACCTATTTCGGTAAAATTGGTGTCATTTGATAAATCTTATTTTATTTTAATGAAATATGAGTAAAATAAAGCACGCGGAATTAAGATAAGCTTCTAAAAGCTAAAAATGTTACAGTTTTTACAGAATTTTTATCACTGCTTTTGTTTGAAGCCACCGTGTGCGACAAAAAGGGCACAAAACTGACGCAAAATACCTGAAGTAGTAAGATAAAGCAAAAACGGTTCTTTACATACCACTTTTACCCTAGTAAAACATGCTAATCTCATCAAATAATGCATTAGAATCTATGGCGGCGCGGCGGCGCGAGTTAAATAGTTTATAGAACACATAGAACGTAGGTATAACGTATGACGGCAGATTTACAATCTCGAGTTCCTATTGCTAATTACTATCTTAGTTGGGTACTTTCTGATGTACTTACCTATGGGAAAAACATATTTTAGAAAAGGTTACTATATCTATTCTCGTAAGGATTTGGGCGGTAGGTGTCAGTTTCGACATAAACTAGTTGAGATTTTGGACAAAATCTGGATAAGTCTGACTCTAACATTGCCAGTTTCTCATTATTTACAGTTCTTAGTAAGTATGAATCTAGCTACGTCATTTTTTAATTTAATCAAGTTCTTAAAACATCAAATTCTTTATAATCCAAAATCTGTGTAATTGAGATTCCGATAAAATCAAATTCTGAGTACGTCAGATTACTACAAAGCCCGAATATCAGTTTTGTCTAATTGTGAGTACGACAGATTTTGGATGAATTGGGTTCCATATAGGTTGTATTGCTAGTAGGATAAATAATTTGTCAATCGATTTACGGGTAAGTAAAGTGAAAGTACAGTCAGTAAGAAAAAAATGTGTAGGTATATTGAAATATTGTTTATTAATAAGAAAACAACTGTTTCCGCTTACAATGAAATAAAAAAAATCAAACTCAACTAAATTACGTTTTTTATTTTTAAATTAGGTTCTTTTAACTTTTAAAACAAATAAAATATCTCACTAGGGTTATTCTTAATCACTAGTAGCAGTGGTTTAGAATATTTCGTTATCGGAACTACTTGAAGAATCACAATCGGAACTAGAACTGCTAGACTCAGGGCCATTGTCGTTGTCAAATAGATTACTCTTGGTATGTCTTTCGAAGTTTAAGTAAGACGCCTTTTTTAGAAAATCCATTATGCTGAGAGTTTTCTTTTTCACGTCTTTAATCAAATTCCTCACGTGCCGATCATATTTAAGGTCGACTCTCCTTGATTTTTTAGTTTCTCGGTGAATATATGCTTGTTTCATGGTTACGTCGTGATGTCTTGCCTCCTTTTTTAAGGTAAACAAAAACTTGAATATATTCGATTGTTTACAGAGTTTTTTGTTCAGCCTGTTATGCCATCCTTCCAGGTGATTTGTTGTGCGATACTTTTCTTCCGAGTAGTTAAACACTTCAGGGGTGATTAATGAAAACCAATATTTTTCGAAATATTTACGATATTTCTCTATGTTTGGCACATGCAGAAATTTTTCGATGAGAGTAGCCCATGCATTTATCATGTATTCAATCGGCAGTAATGGTACATATGTCAGTAGACTGACGAATTTGATTCCATCATCCTTGCAGATATCTATATCTCTGGATTTTTTCCAAATCGCTTTCATAAAATGAAAGTAGCATCCCGTTATAGTTACGGTTGGGTATACTTTGGACACGGCATTCAAAGCTCCCAACTCAAAATCGGCCTTGAAATGTTCGATATCTATATCTAGTATGGTCTTGCATGTGTCAAATAATCTGACGTACGTCTGTTCCTCTTTGTTCGGCAGGAGAGCGTAGATGACGGGAACGATGGTGCGGCAACTGTCGGACTCGTAATTCAACATAGCATGTATTGTGTAGAGTTGGCAAAATGGTTTCGGTGTAACTTTGAAAGTACCATCCCCGAGGAACCTGGTATTTTGTTTTGAAACTTTTTTCGCCAAATCGGAACCAAAAATAAATATTTTATCATCACCTTCACCTTGCTCGCAAATCAAAAAATTATCGCTTACGATTTTTGGTACTGTCACATCCTTTGGACTATTAAATTGTAACGCGTTCGTTCCTAAAGCTCTTTTCTTCCACGCGTACAACGAGTCTTTTTTCGAGGAAAAGGTAGGCAGTAATATTGAGTGATGCAGGTCTTCGAGTTCTTGCAATGATTCTTCGAATATAGGCTGAATTGGTTCGAACGACTCTGCCACCTTCTCCTTGCAGCGGAACATCGCCCATTCAATTGAATTTCTTTCGAAATCAGGTAAGCATGTATGTTCACTAATTCTATTAACGGCGGTCATTGTCGGATTCATAGTTAAAGACGCACTGCACATACTTCTGTTACTACATCTAAAGTTTATTGTACCTAATTTGTTTTTGAGCTGGCAACAATATTTATGTCCATTTAAAAGTATAATGGGACGATCTTTAGGAGTTTTTATAATTTTTAAGTTTTCCATTTCCATTTTAGAGAATTTTCACAATGAACGACAGTCATGTGACATTTGTCATTAAGAGTATTACTTACTTTATTATAGTGTTATCGTATCATGTTTTATATTCAAGTGGCCAATATCTTCAATATCTAGTTTTAAATGAGTCATTCAAATATAATTGCAACCTATTTTTTACTTACCGATTATACATGGCCTTTTTAGAATATAACGCATACAGAAACTGTCCTACTAAGATACGGCATGTTTTAGGATAAATTTATGTCATAATTTGACATATTTCAAAATCAACTCTATTAAAATCTGACCAAATGAGAAATCTCATTTTTTCGTATCAAACTTAATGGTCATCTGATTTGATACTATAATGAAAAAACTATAAACCGTCTCATTCAGAAACCGAACTATAGGTAATCTGAAGTAACCAGAATCTAAATTATAGAGATTTTGTCCAAAATCTCAACTGGTTTCTGTCGAAATTACCAGGGCTTGTATATATGTGTATATGGGCATTTATTTGTGTGATGATGATGATGAACACACAAATAAATGCCCTTACCAGGATTCGAACCTGGGACCTCCTGTTTCATAGGCAGGGTCACTATCGACTAGGCTAAGAAGCCGTTTCATTGATAGATTGATAGATCACAATTTGTAATAATAAAAAAATAAAAAAAATACTAAAACTAAATATTTTCAAAATTAATTTCTTGGAGTTAGATATGAGGATATTGGGTATTACTTGAGGTATATTTTACAAAAAATAATTCATCGGTTTCGTATCTGGCGGAGCCCAAACTTGGTATGTTTTTAAAATTATTTTTATTTTAATTGAATGAAAGTGACGGAAATATAATAATGTGATATATTTTTAGAACCGGCTAAAAATGCCCTTTCATTTAATACCACACACGATAGGTTTCTGAACAAAAAATTGTTTTTATTTTTCATACAAAAAAAAGATGACGTCATAACTCCTTTCCGTTTGTTTTTTTTTTTTGGTGCTACGGGTCAAATTGATTCAAATGGCCTAAAGATTAATCATACCGATTTCCATACCTTTAACACCATTTGCAGCTGATTCCCGAATTTCAGGCTGTACCGCTATCACTATATCAAACTATTTAACTCGCGCCGCCGCGCCGCCATAGATTCTAATGCATTATTTGAGGAGATTAGCATGTTTTACTAGGGTAAAAGTGGTATGTAAAGCGTTTTTGCTTTATCTTACTACTTTAGGTATTTTGCGTCAGTTTTGTGCCCTTTTTTTCGCACACGGTGGCTTCAAACAAAAGCAGTGATAAAAATTCTGTAAAAACTGACACATTTTTAATTTTTAGAAGCTTATTATAATTCCGTGTGCTTTTATTATCCTTTTATGAATGTGTTGCGCTGTCAAAACAATTGAAGTCGAGAACAATTGAAGTTATGCTGTCAATCATTCTTCAGGAGAGCACGGTGCGAACTAACGGGAGAACATGACGTCTGTGTCTGTGGCGGTTCCTGGGTCTAATCCACTGGTTTGCTTAAGATAATAAACGTATCGCGTGCTGTGATTTGTAATGAGTCTTGTGCAGTAAAGATTGTGAGTTGAACATCGTATTTCATTGAAGGCCCTCGTCATCCACGATTGAAGGTTCTGATGTGCTGCCGATTGATTGTATGTATTACGCCCACGATTCCCGACATATCTTTAAAAATAAAATATTATAAATACGTACTTCAGGACCCCAATCCCAAGTTTTACAAAGTAATGAAATATATGCATTTATATTTGGATTTCTTGTATTTGTAAATTTTATTTCGGGACTTTTCGCAACGTATATTACAATATGGCTAACTGCTCAAAAATAACCCTGTATCGTAAAGCACTGGCAATAAGTTTGGGCTTCGCGCGGCCGCACCGAATGTGCATGATAAGTATAGGGCCGAGGAGACGAGTGACACAAGCGTTGTTGGTTTATAGCACACTGCTTTAGGGCTCATATAGACTATTATAGACGATGCGAGAACTCGCATGCGAGTTTCGTTATATTGCGGGTTTTAATCGATCGATTGAATTGGACGTAACCAACAGTCCGCAATGTAACTGAAATCGCATGCGAGTTCGCGCGCTGTCTAAATCAACCACAACACACATGCATAGGTAGTTGCATACATATACAACAGTGCATAAATTTAAAATCGCAACGCATAAAATAGAAATTAAAATATTATACTCACAAGCCCCGCTATAATATAAACACAGCAATAGTAAAGGCAAAACAGTAATGTTTATAGAAATATTCATTATGTTTGTTCAAACAGCCTGTAGACATTCAAATTGTAACGGGTATAGATTATATATCCCGAACTGACGCACTTTTCCTGTGGTTTCTGTAATACAAATGTGATATGACGATGCTGATAGAGGAAAATACTGGGCGTCCCACGACTTTGCCACATGGAGGGGAAGTCGGTACTGATCGAAACCCTCAATTGTAGGAATTATGTCTCCCAAATAATGTACCTAACATCTTAAATAATGCACATTTTATGGGGTTATGTAATAGTATTTTATACAATCGTGATATAATTGTTCATAACCGAACACAAGTTATATTTATATTAAAACTCTTTAGGTTTTTTTACTGTACTCTTGTCTATGATAGGAAACAATGGAATAGAAACAAGGAGAAGAGATTGAGTTGTCATGATATAAAAATGTAAGTTTTGGTGGAGCTGAAATAAATTTATTTTAATACAAGTTGCAGTGAGTTGTTTTAATGTGGAGACACGGTCAGAACCAGGGCCCTTTTAAATTGTCTCGCACATAAAATTGGTCCTTCAAGCTGTTTTAAGAAGATTGCATTTTGCAAATAAAGATGAAAAGTTGGAAGTCAAGAGCTACATCAACGATGATGAATGTTTAGTAGCTGTTCTTCTTCTCAAGAGAACGACTTCATTCTTAAACAAGACAAGAACGAGCATTTTGTCTGTTCGGAACGTCGTGATTTTCTACAGAGCCAGTTCGTGCGGCGACATCAGGCGGTTTCTGTGTTGGTGTATAGTTTCTAATAGTTTCCGTCGCGGTGAGGCGACCTGCGGCGAACAGTCTTCGGACGAGCTGCTAGCACCTGCTAGTATCCGAACGCGACGGGTCAACGACCGCAGAACTGTCACCGGTCACCGGCGCCTTGTGTTGTTTGTTGTGTTGTGGTGGACGTAAATCTTGTTTATTTAATATAGTTAATAGTTAGTATAACAATAGAAAGCTGGAAGATTGTCATACAAGTGTTCTGCACAAGTTCGCAAACTTATTTAGGTTCAAAATGGCTCAGTTAAAGGAATTAAAGGTCAATCGGGGATATGTAAAAGGGGCGATTAGTAGGTTAGAAACATTTTGTACCTCAAACGAATTCGCGACAGCGACACTTGAAGTGCTTGCTCAAAAAAAAGAAAGGGTGATTAAAGCATTTAATGATTACGAAGCGTACAATAGAGCAATCCTTGCTATTGAGCCTGAGGATGGTGAGTCGTATGAATTGTACGAATCTAAATGCGATTTGTGTATCGCCACGTTAAATACGCGATTACATCCTGCAGTATCACCTGCGGCACAGACTGCTGCATCGACATCTTCCGGACTAGAAGCAGGTAAATTTAAAAAACTTCCTTGTATTAATATTAAAACTTTTGATGGCCAGAGTGTGATGGACTATCACCCATTTATAAATATGTTCAAAGCTGTCATTGATATGGATGCAAAATTGAGCTCCTGCGAAAAACTGTACTATTTACGGTCGTTTTTGGCAGGAGGAGCTTTAGATTTGATAAAGCATTTAATGCTTACAAATGGAAATTATGAGGTAGCCTTAAAACTCATTGACGATAGGTACAACAACATTCCAAAAATTATAAATTTTCATGTCAATAGTATCATTGACATGCCAGTTTTGACAAAATGTACAGCTTCTGGGCTGCGTTCCATAGTGTCAACTGTAAATATGCATCTTGCAGCATTAAAAAACTTGAATGAAAAAGTTGAGTTCTGGGATACTATATTGGTCAATATTTTGTCTAGGAAGATTGATTCCTACACTTATCGTGGATTTCATCTTGAGCGTGATATGAAAGAGGTTCCTAACTTGTGTGAATTGCTTACTTTCCTAGAAAAAAGAGCAATTGCGTTGGAAGCCACAATGACGGAAGAGCCGAAGAAGCCGGTGAAATCTGTTGTGAGTGCAGCGGCTGCCACTGGAGTCTCATGTAAGTATTGCCAAGATTCTCATAAAATATATGAATGCGCCAAGTTTAAGTTGCTCCCTTACAAGGAGCGATGTGAGTTTGTTGATACAAACAATTTGTGTAAATTGTGTCTCAATGGTCATCGAGGTAGATGTTTAATGAGATTGAAATGTGCAACTTGTCATGAATTACACAACACTCTGTTGCATTCGCCAAACAAAGGTAAGGTAGCTAATGTTTCCTTGGCTGATGAACCCTCTCAGAATGTAAATAATAAAAGCAAATCAAATGATGGTTGCTTTCCTACCGACTCATCCATAAATGTGAGTTTGTCTGCTAGACCTCGGAATGCAAGTGTATTGCTTCCGTCTATAATTGTGAAGTTGAAGAAAAAGGATGGTACCTTTACTCATGCTAGAGCACTTCTAGACTCTTGCTCGCAGATACATTTTGCCACTGAAGAACTGATTGAGGAAGTAGGTATTTCTACATATGATACTGATGAGGTAGTGACTGGTGTGTGTGAAAGAGACAATAATATTGCGCAAAAGGCTGATTTAGTTATTTACTCTACCGTGGGTGATTTTAAAGTTGATGTGTCATGCTGTGTGACAAGGAAGATTACTTGTGCCCTTCCGCAGCAAACATTTGACACGTCTCAGTTTGATATTCCATCCTATGCCCAGTTGGCTGATGAGAAGTTCAATGAATCAAATGAGAATTCACTATTATTAGGTGCCGACGTCTTTTTCCAGGCGTTCCAGTATGTGTGCCGGCAGCTGACACCTGTGGGTCCATATTTGGTGAAGACGAGGTTCGGTCATATTGTAGGCGGGGCGCTGCCCTTCCCTGCTGGCAAGAAGTCTATAAGTAACTATTGTGTTACATCTAAAGGTAATCCTGTTGATTTTAATGTAGCTAGGGATGATTTGCAACCACCTTTCCCATGTGTTAAACAAAGTGAGGTTTGCTTGCTGTCAAACGATTGTCAACCTTCTGAAGACATTGTTGATATAATGTCCAAATTTTGGGATTGTGAAAAGGTTCCGGATATCATTAGGGAAACCGGTACAGAGGTTGAGCAGGCGGAACAGATTTTTCAGGAGTCAGTTAAATTAGAAAATGACAAGTTCACTGTAGCCATGCCGGTGAAGGTTGAGTTGGACAAGTTAGACTTAGGTGATTCTTTTAGTAGCGCCTTGCAACGACTTTTCAATTTAGAAAAGCGGTTTTCACGCGATCTGGAGTTGGGTAAAAAGTATAAAAAATTCATACAGGATTACATTGACCAAGGTCATGCTAAATATTTTGACATGTCTAATTATGACTTAAGTGCAGGTAATGTCATGTTTCTGCCCCACCACCCTGTGATTAGTTCCAGTAAAACGACACCAGTTAGGGCTGTTTTTGACGCTGGTGCTGTCACAAAAAATGGTATATGTTTAAATGACATTTTGTTAAATGGTCCGGTGGTTCAAAAGGATCTCTTTGAAATTCTGATTTTGTTCAGAACTTTCAAGTATGTATTATTGTGTGATATAAAGGCTATGTATCGCCAAATTTTGATTGAGGATAAGTATCGTTGTTTGCAAAATATCTTGTGGCGCGATTCTCCTGACGAGTCAGTCAAATGTGTACAGTTGCAGACAGTTACATATGGTTTAAAGAATTCTGCGTTCTTAGCATGTAGGTATTTGTTAGAATTAGCCCAAAGGTATGAAAGTCAATATCCCTTGGCTTCGTTCGTGTTGAAGCACACGTGTTATGTAGATGATATTCAGTGTGGTTCTAATGATTTGAATGAGCTTGCGCAGATGAAAAAGGAGTTGATAGGGCTAATGAAGTTGGCTAGTCTGTCTCTACACAAATGGTGTTCTAATAACCAAGACATTTTAAGCGACATACCGGTTGAATTGCATCAACTCGATAGTAGGAGCTTTGATAAAAATAATGAATATGTTAAAACTCTTGGATTGACATATGACGTCATTACTGATACTCTCGACATGAAGTGTCCTGTTAAAGAGGTTCAAGAAAAGTACACGAAGCGTCAGATGCTTAGCTTTATAAGTAAATTTTTTGATCCTTTAGGATTATGTGGCCCTGTGTTAGTGCAGGCAAAGATATTAATGCAACAGGTTTGGTTTGAATCGTTGAAATGGGATGAGGTTTTACCTCAAGGTCTTAACAAAAAATGGGTTGACTTTGCCAATAGCTTAGTTCAAATGTCCAGCATCTCGATCGCTAGGAATATCAATATTCAAGGAGCGCAATCCTTAGAATTAGTGGGATTTTCTGATGCTTCTAATGCTGCTCATGGATGTTGTTTGTACTTACGTGTCATTGATGCTGACAACAAGGTTTCGGTGAATCTTTTGTGCTCGAAGACGCGCATCAATCCTAAGGCTAAATCCTTGACCATCCCAAAATTGGAACTGAATGCTGCCCTGTTACTTGCTATTCTAGTTCGGAAGGTGTACAATGCTCTGTCCTTAAAATACTCAGTGAGCGCTCACCTTTATAGTGACTCCATGATTTTACTAGCTTGGTTAAAAACATTACCAGTAAAACTTAACGTGTATGTAGGTAACAGAGTTGATAAGATTAATAAGCTATCCTCCGACTTTGAATGGCATTATGTAAATACGCATGATAATGCCGCAGATATATTATCTCGTGGTGTAGAGCCCCAATTATTGGAAAAATGTGACATTTGGTGGCATGGGCCAAAGTTTTTACCATCATAAACCTGTAGAACATGACATTTTAAAATCTGATGTACCAGAGCTAAAACCTACAACTGAAACCTGTCATACTTGTGTAGATGTAAGTTCTAGCTCGATGGATGCTTTAATACATAAATATTCAAATATAAACAAATTGACAAGGATTGTAGGTTATCTCCTTAGATTTGTATTTAACTGCAAAAATGTAAATATTAACAAACGTCAGGGATATTTATCTCCCCAAGAATTAGACTCTGCGTTGCGCATGATAATTAAATGTGAGCAAAGAAAGTTCTTTTGTAATGATATTGAAGACTTAAATAATAAGTTGCCATTAAAGTCTGGCTTAAACAGTTTGCATCCTTTTCTTGATTCTGAGGGATTGTTACGTGTAGGTGGTAGATTGCAAAATGCAGGATTTTCCTATGACCAAAAGCACCCGATTATATTGCCCAAAGGTTCTCATGTCACAAAAATAATAATTCATAATGAACACTTGAGGTTAAAACATGCTGGTGCTACTTTGTTATTGAGTACCTTAAATGAAAAATATTGGATTTTGAATGCCAACAGAGAACTAAAGTCCGTTTTGTATAAATGTATAAAATGTTTTCGACTTAAGGCAAAAAATGCTACTCAATTAATGGGTTCTCTACCACTTGATCGTGTAAATATGACTCGTCCATTTCAAATAGTGGGCACGGACTATGCCGGTCCTTTTTATGTAAAGCAGACTAGAATTAGGAAACCTGTGATCACAAAGGCTTATGTTGTGATTTTTGTATGCTTTGTTACAAAAGCCATTCACATTGAATTGGCATCTGATATGACAACTGATACTTTTTTAGGTTGTCTTAAAAGATTTATATCTCGTAGAAACAAACCTACTAAAATATATTGTGACAATGCAGCCTATTATAAGGGCGCGGAAAATGTTCTTAAGGAATTGTATGACCTTCAAAATTCCGCTAATCACCAATCAGCTGTGGTTGACTTTTCTAGTTCTGAAAGAATATCCTTTCATTTCATTCCTTCTTATTCCCCAGTGTTTGGTGGTTTGTGGGAAGCTGGTATTAAAAGTGTTAAATATCACATGAAACGTGTAATTGGTAACACGGTGTTTACCTATGAGCAAATGTACACGATTTTGGTTCAATTCGAAGCCATTTTGAATTCTAGGCCGTTGACCCCTATGTCTAGGGATCCTAGTGATATGACCTATTTAACTCCTGGACATTTTCTCACTGGTAGTTCACTGACTTCTTATCCAGAAACGGATATTACAGATGTAAATATAGGTAGATTAAGTTTTTGGAAACAATGTGTTCAATTGCAGCAACATTTTTGGCGGCAATGGCATAAGCAATACTTGGTTATGCTGCAGAGTAGGCCAAAGTGGAGAAATGAGTCTCCCAACCTAGAAATAGGCACTTTAGTTTTGTTGAGGGAAGATAATACCTCTCCGTTGTGTTGGCCAGTAGGTCGAATTGTTGATGTTAAACCTGGTAAAGATGGTAAGGTTCGAGCCTTGCATGTAAAAACAGCAAAAGGTTCCATTGTTAAAACGAGTGTTACCAAGGTGTGTCCCTTACCAATAGATTACAGTTAGGTAAACTGTTTTATTCATTTGTTTATAATTTAGCGATAATGCTGAGGTTAGTTAAGGTTTAATTTTTGTTGATTTTTAACATTGTAAGTGTTGTTTTTTGGCTAGGCCCCCAACATGTTCATAACCGAACACAAGTTATATTTATATTAAAACTCTTTAGGTTTTTTTACTGTACTCTTGTCTATGATAGGAAACAATGGAATAGAAACAAGGAGAAGAGATTGAGTTGTCATGATATAAAAATGTAAGTTTTGGTGGAGCTGAAATAAATTTATTTTAATACAAGTTGCAGTGAGTTGTTTTAATGTGGAGACACGGTCAGAACCAGGGCCCTTTTAAATTGTCTCGCACAATAATAGAGAGCTTTTCAGTCGAGTACAGTGTATAGGCAACGAAGCTTGCTGAGTTGCCTAAGTGAGGTACGAGATTGAAAAGCTTGATTATATCACTATTGTATACATATACAATACTTTTTCTACGAGACAACAAAAATAATACTTTAAACTAGTAGAATCATACAAACAAACCAAACCAAAAGTATACAGCTAAGATACGCGAGCAGCCGCGATACCTTCCTACTGGTACGCGCCCCGGCCGCCGCGGCCGGGCGGGCTGGTCAACGACACCTTCTCGTAAGTCGTAACTCATGAGGCCCTGGTACTTGCTAAATTCAATTTTTATACAGTTGTTTTCTCGATGTTGGCCACCGTAGCCTATGGAGACTAACAAGCAACGCTAAGTGGTTTTCGTAGTCTATGGATGTTGCTATAATATATTTATGACAATATTTAATATTGACATTGACTGCAAATTTGACAAATTATTTAATATATTAACTTATCACATAAATTTACATTTTCCTTATAAACAGATGCGAGTAAAAAAGAAATCATCCGTTCCGTGGGCAACCGACGAGTTGTATGAATACATGCAAAAACACAGGGATCTTCATGAGATACGACGGCAATATCCAGATAACCAGATAATATCTGAGTGCATTGATCACTACACCCAACTTTTCAAATCAGAGACGCTTCGAGCTCGTCAGTCATTTATTGAAAAGAGATTGGCGCAAAGTAATAATACTTCGAAAGAAATGTGGAAAGTCGTCAATGAAGAGATAGGATTAAAAGCTAAACCCCAAGCGATATCGTTATAAAAAATAAGTTCAAAAACTAAAACCCGTGGATAGCCGTGGTCGTATGCCACTGTACATTAAAGTTTATAATCGTGGCATACGACCACTGCGATCGTTTGAATATCTCTGTAAATATATAAAAATTGTAGTAAATTTTATTACGTTCTATTTTTTTATTAAAAAAATTATAACATTTATAATATTTCCTGTTTGATAATTTCAGATAAGAATTCTATCTTGTTTCATACTTTTTAGAGCGCGATTTGCAGTAGTCGGGTTTTAGTTTTTGAACTTATTTTTTATGAAAATTAATTTTGGGGTCATGACTTCGTTACTAACTGTTTGAAGTCACTTTATATTAGTTTTTCGAGGGCATCCTCAGTACAGAAATGCTCGCAAAGCGCCGCATATATCGGGCTGCGCCATCCGTTGGCATGGAGGTGCTTGCTCACACTTCGCCAATTCAATTCACTTGGTCAATTCCAAGCTCTGCTTTCTTGCATCTTTTCTGTATGAAAACAACCTCGCTGAGACCCTTAAATGTCGAGCCCTATGCGAAGCTAGGCTGATAGAAAACTGTCCCATCCCTTCTCTGTATGAAATCCTGGATTCGCGCCTGGTT
Organism: Cydia splendana; assembly: GCF_910591565.1. Taxonomy (NCBI): domain Eukaryota; kingdom Metazoa; phylum Arthropoda; class Insecta; order Lepidoptera; family Tortricidae; genus Cydia; species Cydia splendana. Next base: position 25,946,545 of record NC_085962.1, on the reverse strand, counting down.
GGGACTAAAAGTAAAAATGTACAACTGTCTATCAAATTGCGTTTTTTATATCGAAAAATTTTCGCGCTCGCTTCGCTCTCGTTTACAATAACATTATAAGGTATGATAAAAGTGACATTCGGGTGGTGACTGCAGCAGCATTATTCTGTTGTAACGTTACTGCTGCAGCACTGTCAATTTTCGTGATAAAATTATGTGACTGATTTCCATACTAAAAGTAAAAATGTACAACTGTCTATCAAATTGCGTTTATATATCGAAAAATTTACGCGCTCGCTTCGCTCGCGATTTCAATAGCATCCTGAGTCAAATTGCGTTTTTTATATCGCACAATTTTCGCTCGCGTTTTCAGTAACTTAACATAGGTGACATTCGGGTGGCGACTGCAGTAGCATTACTCTGTTACAACGTTACTGCTGCAGCACTGTCAATTTTTGTGATAAAATGATGTGACTGATTTCCATACTAAAAGTAGAAATGTACAACTGTCTATCAAATTGCGTTTATATATCGAAAAATTTTCGCGCTCGCTTCGCTCGCGTTTTCAATAACTTCCTAAGTCAAATTGCGTTTTTTATATCGCACAATTTTCGCTCTCGCTTCGCTCCGTTTTCAATAACTTTCTAAGATGTGGCGACTGCAGCAGAATTACTCTATTGCAACGTTACTGCTGCAGCACTGTCAATTTTCGTGATAAAATGATGTGACTAATTTCCATTCTCAGCTATAATGCGGCAATGAACGCAACGCATTGAGGTTACAAGGGGCACGTGGTCTTCCTCAGGACTCTCAGGAGTCTGAAGAAGACCACGGTGAGTGGCGCTCTAGCCAGGCAGGCCGCTTCGCTTTCGCTCGCACGCGTATACCTTACTGTATCGTCCGATATACATCTACTCACGTCGACACCTCTGTCGTTTAAATCACGTGTAAAATATTAATAAGGGCGAAAACAACTATTATTGATTTTGGAGTGTAGTTTTATTTATAAAAAAAAAAGCCTTTTATTTCTTGCATATTACAATGTCAAACATAAATAACATCTGCAATACAATTTGTTTCATTTTTCAAATAGTCAAATTTAAGTAAATATTTGGTCACTTATGTTAGGTACATGTTGTTATTTGTTTTTTTTTTTTTTTTTTTTTTACTACGTGAATTAAGCAAGAACCCCCTCTCAGGTAAAGGCCTCCTCCAGAGTAAGCCAGTCGGATCTATCCTGTGCTTTTTGTATCCAGTTTGTCCCTGCGACTTTAACTATCTCGTCTAACCATCGCGTGTATGGTTTGCCGCTGTTACGCTTTCCTGGTGGTCCTGGCCATGTCGTTACTTGTTTTGCCCATCTATTGGACTTCATCCTGGCGACATGTCCTGCCCATCTCCATTTTTGTTTTTTTGCGTATTTGAGCGCGTCTATCACGTTAGTTTTGGATCTAATAATGCTGTGCTTGATTTTCTGGATTTTTCTAATATTTGTCATACTCCTTTCCATACTTCTTTGGCAAGTAATTATTTTGTTTTTAATATTTTTTGTAAATTTCCAGGTTTGCGCGGCGTACGTGAGCGATGGTAGTAAACATGAGTCCATGATTTTCTTTTTAAATTTAATAGGAATTGTGCTCTTTAGTATTTCTTTTTGGCTCCAGAATTTGTTCCACGTGATCTTGATTCTCCTGTCAACTTCATGTTCGCTATTTTTCATGTCGAATGAGATTTGCTTTCCAAGGTATATATAGTTATTAACGTACTCCATTTCGGTATCTCCAATATGCATTGGTTGTTGTGTACTATTAGTCATTATTTTTGATTTGCTGAAATTTATTTCTAGCCCTGTCACTCTACTGGCAGCCTGCAGGGTTAGTATCATGTATTTTAGGTCTGAAAAGCGTTCTGAAAGCAAGACGATGTCGTCTGCGAATCTTAGGTGATGTAGGTAGCTACCGTTTATAGGCAATCCACGGCCAGACCAATTCAGCTTGCTAATTATCGACTCTAGCACTGCAATGAATATCTTGGGTGATATGGGATCGCCTTGCCTTACGCCACGTTCAATTTGTATTGGTGGGCCGATTGTTTCCAGTTGGACTCTACTCGTGGTATGTTTGTAGAGTTGTTTTAAGATATCAATGTACTGGAGCTCTACTTGTTGTTCCTTTAATGCCTCCCATATTGACGAGTGAGATAGGGTATCAAAGGCTTTTTGATAATCTATGAAGGCAATGTATAGCGGCCTCCGGAATTCCTGGTATTTTTCAATTAGGAGCTCTACTGTGTGCACATGATCTATCGTTGAGAAACCGCTTCTAAAGCCTGCCTGTTCAACTGGTTGACATTTTTCTAAAGTTTTGCTTATTCTTTTTTCTAAAATCGATGAAAAAAGTTTGTAGAGGCTTGGTAGTAAACTAATAGGACGGTAGTTTCCAATGTCATTGGGGTCGCCTTTTTTATATAAAAGAATAATATTGGATTCCGACCACTGTTTTGGTGTTACTGCTGTGTAACTCGAAGAGTAGGATGACACCTGTCATCTCCATACAGTTTATAACCTAAAAACGCCAAATCTCGCAAAATTGTATTGAGATGACAGGTGTCATCCTACTCTTCGAGTTTGAAAAACATTAAGTATAGCCCTCTATGACCAACCATCACGATTGAAATTCAGATGACGACTAATTTCTATAGCTTCCCGTATTTTTCGCTGAACGAGGAACTTTACGGTTACCCTATCAAACAGAATATACTACGTAGAATCCGAATCCAACATGTGGTTCGTCACCGCGGGATCCTGGCAATCTCGGTTTTTCATATATCTGTTCAGATAGCCTCGTCACAATTTTTTTGGCGAGTCTTTCCAATGTAATTAGGTAAAGATGATTGGAGAAAACTTCCATGTATCCCTATCAAAATACAATCAGGTAAAGATGATTGGAAAAGTTTCCATGTATAGACTAGACGTGCGCGCCGACCTAAAATTTGCCGGCGGCGGCGTGCCGGCATTTTACGTCGGCGCGGCGCGGCGGCGCCGGCGTGCAGCAAATTTTTTCATTTAGGTATTACCAAAAAGAATAGATAGTATAGAGGGGTCCTGTCATTGTAAATTTTGTAGTCACTGTAAATTTACTGCCATCTATCGACACACGACTAAAACTCAATATGAAAACGTATAAAGTTATCAAAAAATGTATATATATGGATAAATGATTTTATTATTTTTATATCATTTTGATCCATGTTCATTCACTGATATCTATGTGTTAAAATTGTTAAATATGAAACGGTGTCGTCACGCCATCTAGCCGAGGATAGGCTAAAGGTGTGTGCGGCATCTATTCGAGAATGACTTTTACTTGAATTCCGCGGCACGTTTTTTCCTTAGACTTTATTCGTCTTATACGTAGTTACATATGTCTTTGGTATTACCTACTAAAAACTAGCGGTAAGAGCGTACGACTTGCAATCCGGAGGTCGCGGGTTCGAACCCCGGCTCGTACCAATGAGTTTTTCGGAACTTACTCGTATGCACGAAAAATTGGTATCATTTGATATTTACCAGTCGCTTTCCGGTTAAAGAAAACATCGTGAGGAAACCGGACTAATCCCAATACGGGCCTAGTTTACCCTCGGAGTTGGAAGGTCAAATAGCAGTCGCTTTCGTAAAAACTAGTGCCCACGCCAATTACTGGGATTAGTTGCCAAGCGGACCACATGAGCCGTGGCAAAATGCCGGGACAACGCGAGGAAGATTATTACCTACTAAAAACTGCAACTATTGACCAGATTTCTATTGCAAAAGTGAGCAAGGCTTTCCAGCATAATGGCTATATGCTATATATGGCTATGCCAGCGTGTTGGAGACAAGGACCGGAAAACCCCTCTTTACGCTTAATCCTATCAATTCGGTAACCCAATCGATTCGGTTACCTTATCATTCGGTAACCCTATCATACTGTTACCTGATTGTAATGGTAACCTTATTGAAACGGTAAACCTAACCTTTAACCGAGTTAATCTCAAAACCCCATCGCGATAGGGTTTTTGTTAAGGGTTTTTAACAGGTTTTCATTCAGTTATGGTAACCTTTATTATCGGTTGCTTACTGGTTTGCAACATTAAAGTAGTTTTAGTGATGTGCCGACAGAACTAAAAAAAATACTAAAAAAATAGTTTATTTTATTTACTTTATTTATATTTTGTTGATTTTATTGACTTTATGTATTAAATTTCTTTAATTTAATTTACTTAATTTAATTTATTTATTTAATTAAATTAATTAATTTAACTTAATTAATTTATTTAATTTATTTAATTTATCTAATTTATTTAATTTATTTAATTTATTTAATTTATTTAATTTATTTAATTTATTTAATTTATTTAATTTATTTAATATATTTAATATATTTAATTTATTTAATTTATTTAATTTATTTAATTTATTTAATTTATTTATTTTAATTATTTTAGTTATAATATAATAATACATATTTATAATAAGAACACACCACATAGGTAGGTATAAAGATAAACAAAGGAAAGGCAAAAAAACTTGTTTGTGCTGGAGGCTTCATAGACCGCCCATGCCAACCTCGGTTATTCAATAATAAGTTGAATTTAAGTGTGCGTAAAGATTACAATCGTTTGAACTGGTCAAAAACCTCATAATGAGGTAACTGAATAGACTGGGTTTTTATTTCGGTTACCGGTAACAGAGGTTAACTTGATCTGATACGGTTACCGAATCAAAGTGTTACCTTATTAAGCGGTTACCGTTATGGTAGGGGTTTTTATAAACACCTCTAAAATAACCCTATGAAAAACCCCGGTTAAGGTAACCGGTTCCTGTCCCTGGTTGGAGAAGATATTTTAATGGTAGGCACATGTTCTATTCTACCGAACTCGTCATTGTTAGATCTTAGATCGCTTGGTTCTGATGCTGGACCTGATTCTACCTCTTCCTCGATATAACCGGGTCGCGCCGCGCCGCGCCGAGTGGACGAGCCGGCGGCGGCGGCGCGTATGAATGGCGGCGCGGCGCGCACGTCTAGTATAGACAAAAATAAATCAGGTTAAGATGATTGGAAAAGTTTCTATGTATCCCTACCAAAATACAATCAAGTTAAGATGATTGGAAAAGTTCCATGTATCCCTACCAAAATACAATCAGGTTAAGATGATTGGAAAAGTTTCCCTGTATCCCTACCAAAATACAATCAGGTTAAGATGATTGGAAAAGTTTCCATGTATCCCTACAAAAATACAATCAAGTTAAGATGATTGGAAAAGTTCCATGTATCCCTACCAAAATACAATCAGGTTAAGATGATTGGAAAAGTTTCCCTGTATCCCTACCAAAATACAATCAGGTTAAGATGATTGGAAAAGTTTCCATGTATCCCTACCAAATAGCGAGGTTGCAGGGATAAGTGAAAAAAAATCCACCTATCCCCACCGGGGGGGAAACCAATGGTTATACATAGAAATAATTCCACCTGTCCCCCCCAGGGGGGAAAACAGTAGGTACGGGTGGATAAAAATCCATTTATCCCTACCAGGGGGAAATTGGTAGGGATATGCGGAAAAAAATCCATTTGGCATCAATTAGTAGGGATAGATGGAAAAGTATCCCTACTAGTAGAAAAAGATGGAAAAATATTCCACATATCCCCACTGGGGGGGATATCGCGGTAGGGATAGGTGGAATAGGCGGATTATCTCGCGTTTGACTGAACCGATTTTGATGTGGTTTTCTGAAAAGTATTTATTAAATTCTGGAGAAGGTTTTAGTATACATGGATGGTACCACTTGGGCCCGATAGGTGGCGCTGCTATAGTTATATCGTCAAATTTGATTTGTTGAAACCGATTTAGATGAAATTTTGTGTTTAGATTAGATAGATGAAATGGTGGGAGTGGGAGTAGGAGTAAGAGTGGGGGTGGGAGGGGGAGTAGCAGAGGGAGTGGGAGAGGGAGTGGGAGTGGCAGTGGGAGTGGGAGTGGGAGTGGAAGTAAGGTTTATCATTTACATGCCTATACTTGTATATTGTCGAGTCGTTTGAGAGTTAACTTTTTCTTTACAAATCTTAATCTATTTGGGCAGATATATCTGGGGGCACGGCCGTGCCCCCGCCAAGACGAGACAAAGGGCAAAAGGTAGTGCATATCTTTTCTCGGCACGTTTCGTCGTATTTTCGAACACTCGTAGTTTCGGCTTGGATAATGATAGATAGCTGAAATTTTTTGTATACCATGGCGTTAGTAAACTTATCAATAACCCCAAGTTTTATTAGGCTACCTATTATACTAAAAAACTTATAGATTCTTTAATTTTCACTGTCCGAACCATATCAAATTCGTGTCATAGAAAATACAGACTACTTCCTGAAGACCTATTAGAAGGCTGAAATTTGGCATGTAATGATAGGTCTGTATGCTAACACATATGGTGATGAGAAATCTGTAACTTTCGACCTGCAACCCCTTGAAATGGGGGTACCTAAAATTTGCTGTAAACCTGAAAACATTGGTTCCTGAAGTACTAGAATCGTGTAATTTTGTGTGGTAGCAGTGATTGGAGTGCTAATAAAGAAAGAACAATAAAAAAAAAACAAAAAGGTTTCGAAGTGCAGATTTGAACCAGCTTCACGTAAACCAGCCAAGTAGCGCCCTCTATATTGGCACTGTTCTTGTCGTAAACTTTTCAAAACCTTACTTCCTTACAAAGCGAATTTGAAATAGAGGCGGGTCGTCATAGTGAATTTACTGCCATCTTTTGACAGATGTTTAAAACTTTTAGAACGCCATTTAACTTTGATCCTTATTCTTTCACTGATATGTGTTAAATTTGTTAAGGATCAAAAAGTGTCACCAAGATGATGATCGCTCGAAAAGATGGAACCATACCGTGTACAGGAGAGCAGCCGGAGTCAAGAAAATATTTTTGCCGAACTGAATAGGATGCGCTTAGCTCGCACTTCGCCCTCGCTTGGTCAATACAAAATAGTACAAAATTTAATTTAAAAATAACCGGCTAAGTGCGAGTCGGATTCGCCGCGCTCGAAGGGTTCCGTACCATTACGCAAAAAATGGTAATAAATTACGTTTGTTGTATGGGAGCCCCACTTAAATATTTATTATATTCTGTTTTTATTAGTAAGTATTTGTTGTTATAGCGGCAACAGAAATACATCATCTGTGATAAATTGAAAATTTCAATACAGCCTGGTGACAGACAGACGGACGGACGGACAGACGGACAGCGAAGTCGTACCTATTGTAGTAAGAGGGTCCCGTTTTTATCCTTTGGGTACGGAACCCTAAATTGTCTAATGATATCGAAACCGCTGCTTCGTTAGGCGCTGATCTAGATATATATTTAACTACAATGACTCCGTCATTTTGTAAATTTTCCATAAACTGAATTAAAAAAATTCGGAAACACAAAATTCACAATAATCGGTTGAATAAGCTGAATCGGAGACCTTCGTTAACGCTTGGGTCATTAAAAACAATCCCGATTATGTGACTAATTTTTTTAAGTATCTAGAAACATACAATTTGAAATACATAAAATAGGGAGTATTACCGCAATGTTCTGCCGCCAGAGTGCAGCACTCGTGACTCGATACTAGGCCTTAAACAATTTTTTACAAGTTTTCACTATGACATTGATGCATCAAGGCGGTTTGTTTAAATATGCCTCTCTATCGATCGAATAGGCAAGAGTGATAGAGAGGAAGAAACCGAACTTTCGATTGTCGTGTTTCACGGTAGGCCATATTATTGAGTTAGTGACGCCCTCTACGCAGAGTTTTCCTTAATATTCCCTATTGTCGTTTCTCATATCGCTAAAGCTCGTGGTACGAGGTATGCCGTGGTACGGGGACGGGGCTAAAAAACTGAGACAACTATCATAAAATTATTGTCGTCCTTATCATTGCGTTCGTGTATGGAGGTTCTAATACAGTAATTTAAGAGTTTTTGTAAACTGTGACATGACAATTTCAAAAGTCATCAACACGTCGGGTTGTCAAGACAAACCAAAAAATTTGCAAAACTGGTATTAGATTTTCTTTAAAATGGGTTACGATCGGTTCGAGAGTTGTTAATACACGTGGAACTGCAGCTCACGGCTTTATCGGAAACACTTCCCAAATTGACGACATCCACACAATGCTCGCAATGATAACAGCGGCTTTTCATTGAGTTCGTGAGAATAGGCCAATCGCCCCTGGTCAGCCTGAAAGGGCCATGCACGGGATCGTGCCAGTGCAAGTTGAGGAAAGGAATCTCGAGCACTTTAGACAGGTACCAAACCAACGTCAAGTACCTACTCGTATTATGTGGATTTAATTAATGTATTATTTTATTAAAATGTGGGGTTTGTATTTAAGTTTAATTTAGTTGGTAATACAGTCGAATTTAAACTGTTGTGAGACATACTAACATTGAATAATTTTACGGTTTGGACTCACTTGTTTGAAGTCACTCGCGCGACATGTTTCGCGATGTGTACTAGTAGTCAACTGTATAATTTATATAGGCCCTACATAGAGGGCGCTAGCAATACGTAACTTTTATAAAAACCTGAATATTAAAATGTTTTAAAATTATTCCCGTTTATATGACCCTGTCCGTAGGTTCTATAAACGAATATGTCATTTCTAACTGGTATAATCACCTCTTACAAAAATGAATGAATCCCACCAAAAACATTTCATGTAAAGTGTTGCCAAGACTAGGCGCATAAAGCTTTTACACTAAAAAGTTATCAGATCCCATATGTAGGTACCAAGACTTTTACTCTGTAAGTCCTAACTTTATAAGCTCTAACTGTATAAAGCCAACATCTTGGTCAAACAGTACGGCTTGGCCGTTTCGTTGCAATCACATAAACACTCCCTGGGTGGACTTTTTGCACAAAGTAGTAACGGTTTTACAAATTCTGAAAGTGTTCATAAATATGGCAGCAACGAAACGGCCAAGTCGTACTGTTTTACCAAGATGTTGGCTTTATACAGTTAGAGCTTATAAAGTTAGGACTTACAGAGTAAAAGTCTTGGTACCTACATATGGGATCTGATAACTTTTTAGTGTAAAAGCTTTATGCGCCTAGTCTTGGCAACACTTTACATGAAATGTTTTTGGTGGGATATAATATACGCCCCGGCTCGGCACGGGTAGTTCAACTAATTTACACAAAATCTTTACAAATTATACACGTAAACCCTTCTAAGATTCACTCTATTGAAAGGTGAAAGCCATGTAAAAATCCTCTCAGTCGTTTTTACAACATACATACAGACGAGGTGGGGGACTTTGTTGTATAATATGTATTGAGATGTAAGTATTGATTTTAACCCTAGGCAAACTATGTTACAATAATAAGATTTGACGAAACATATTACCTATACCTAACTAGAACTAAGATGATAAAAAAGTTTTCATGCGTGTTAAATCTTTAGCAGACTGCGAACTCCTGCAAAATGATCTTAATAACCTAGTCGAGTATTACTCCCGCAATAAGATAACAATAAGTGTAAACAAGTGTCAGTGTCAGTGTATAAGTTTTACTCGTCTTAAGCCATTCAATTACTCATACCATTTCAATGGCCTGGCGGTGAACAGAGTCGATGTTGTGCGTGACCTGGGTGTAATTCTAGATTCTAAAATGACAATGAGAAATCACCTTGACTCCATTGTTAACAGATCATATCGCAGTTTAGGCTTCGTCACGAGGACCTGTAAACCTTTTCATAGCTTGTCATGTCTAAAAGTCGTATATATACGCATATGTGAGATCCATCCTTGAATATGCATCACCTATCTGGTCAGTTTGTTACGCTGTTCATAAAGACCGCATCGAAAAAATTAAAAAAAAAATTGTAGCTCATTTAAATTTTAAATTTAAGAAAACATCTGCTGGGTACAAAGGTAATTGCCGGGAATATAACCTCCTTTCACTTGAGGCTAGGCGCAAATTAGCTGATATGAGTCTACTTTTCGATATAACTAGAAATCGTTTAGACTGCCCTGAATTATTTATTATCTGGCCTATCGTTTCGAGTTCCAAGACGTCGAACTCGGCACACAACTCTGTTTCATGTTCCCTTCCACTCCACTAACTATGGTTCTAACGCCGTGTTATCACGGATTCCTCACTTGTATAACACTGAATTCTGCACTGCTGATCTTTTTGTAGGGTCTAAAAATAAATTAAAAAAATATATATATTCGATTTTGTTAAAGAAAATTAATATAAAATCAGTTTCTATTTTTATTATTATTGTAATTTTACATTTAATTTCAGTACTGGTAATAAATGCTCCATAAATAAGTACATATGTACATCTTATTACAATATCTCTTTATATCATAACTTTTTCAAGCTATGTGTTCCTGGGTGCCAGGGAAATGCAGTTAGTTGTACCTTCTTAAATTCCAACTCCTAATAATTCTACTAACAATAAACTTTCAGTTTGAATACTACATTATGGTGTTTATCTTGATATTTTTTGTGAATATCTGCTGGTGTCTGATTTACAACGAATGCAATGTCATGGTTTTGTTTTGTATCAGAATTGGGTATTTTTAACTAGACTACTTATACATCTTACAACCGGTTTATAGTATTTCCAGCGTATCGAGCATTTGTGTGTATTTTACATTCTCGTTGTTTTCTTATCTTTGTTATTAATCGTTATATAATGTAACGCAATGGATGACTGTTATTGGCCTTATTTTTATGTAAGCATTAATATGTCTTAGTTATATTTACGGCTGTTGGTATCCTGAATACCAATAAAATAAAAATAAACTATTTACAAATCGTTTAGCGCCGAAACGTCAAAGTTTCGTCGCGATTATCCGATAGGTTAACCATCGCCAACACTAGTACTAGCTCAAAACTAAATGGAGCGCCCATGTATGTATAAACAAACTACTATTTTAGCCCAAAACCTAAAATAAATAAAGTACCTATCACTAAAAAGTAAAAAAAAAATAAAAAAAATTAAAACAAAAACAAAACCAAAATAACTTAATTTTATTTCTTTTTTAAAAAAGGGAACCGCCTTCAAAAACCAATCCACTGAAAAGTATTAAATAATTTTTATATTCCTACCCTACCCCCTATACTTATCCAGTCCCAATCCCTTCGTAAAGCAAATTTCTGCCAAAAAGTAATTGATATCTAATAATAAGCAAATTAAAAACCATCCGAGTAATTACTTAGTTTTTGAAGGCGGTGCCAAACCAACAAAAACATTCTTTGCTGCCAAACAGAAAACATAGGAGTAGTTAAATGTATGTCGTTTTTATGCAAGCAAGTGGAGCATTATTCGCTGTCTAAAATTTTGGTTCTGTGACATTTTGGTTTGGCAACGCCTTCAAAAACTAAGTAATTACTCGGATGGTTATTAAATTGCTTATTATTAGGTATCAATTACTTTTTGGCAGAAATTTGCTTTACGAAGGGATAGGGACTGGATAAGGGGGGTAGGGTAAGAATATAAAAAAAATTTAATACTTTTCAGTGGGTTGGTTTTTGAAGGCGGTTCCCTTTTTTAAAACAGAAATAAAATTAAGTTATTTTGGTTTTTTTTTGGATTTTATTTATTTTTTCAGTTAAATGCCTATCACATGCATACAATCCAAAAAAAAAGTTCTACTTGCCTCGTAGTTTGATAAAACCACACAATGGCTTTTTTATTTAAGGTTTGCCACATTTAGCGTGTTCGATTCTCGGTTCAGACAGGCGATTATTTATAATTCTTTGAATGCAGTTCGTATTGTTTTAAAAATAAAAATGAAGTCTTCTTTCAGTAAGATTGAATATCTACACAGTATTTAAAGTACTTCCCCTCCATGTGGCAAAGTCGTGGGACGCCCTGTACACAATAAGTAGAGATATAACCACAGAATAATTAATAGTACTACCGTACAGAAAGGAAACTTCCTACAAAAACGAAGTTTGACAGCGGTTCAGGGTCGAATCATGATGGCCCTTTCTAATATATGGCACTATCCCTTTCGGCTATTTAGGGTTGCCAAAAATCAAGTGAATATCTTATCTGTGGTCGTGCACGCAAAAGGAAATCAAGTGGTGCCAACCCTAATAATTGCTCGGAGCAATGCTGAGCCGAGCGGAGCCGAGTTTGACCGAAGTCAGGAGTTTCGCACCCCTGATATAACTAGTGTTGTTGATTGTTTCCCCCAGAACCGAGAATTCGCGGTTCGCCAAAAACTCTACGGAGTAGATTCATAGGCATCTATGTACCTTTCGACGCTATTGAATAAAAAATATGAAAATTCAAAATGTTAAGAGTCCGCAGCAAGCTCGGCCGAATTTCACCTTCCGATACAAACGGAGTTTCATTCTCATTTTAAAACTAACTACGTGTTGGATTGTAAATACAATGACATGAGGATATATAATGTATGTTAGCACGCGGCTTCATTTTGAGCGTTATTCGTGGTCATCTGTAGTACCTACCCAGCAGGGCTGAGGTATTCGGTGTAGAAAAGAAACTTCGTTGTAAAACAATTATACAGCACATTTTTCAAACTATCAGCACTTTAGCTATTTTGGTAATACAATATTAGTGGCACCATCGTACCATCGCCCACATTGTTAACTTTCTGTACATCGGTGGACCTTATGCTTTTTTGTAATAAGGCCCGCCGATGTACAGTTAGGAGTGTTGCTGTTTGTACAGCAAATAAATATACACTCTTCAATGAGGTGCCCAGCCTTTTATTAGATCATCAATTCATCACTCCTCCAAGCCTGACCACTTTTACTTGCTCATCAGGTGGGCTGGACAGTTGTTTTATTGACCGGAGCGTAGCGAAGGTCTACGTTTCGACTGGAGCATTTTGCTTTTGTATGTCCGGATGTTCTCCTCTACAGGTCGCAATTCTTAACCGAATCTCGTGAAATTTTGTGACTGGATTCTATGTCTAAATAAATTTTTTTTGTCCGTCCGGTTTTTTTAATTTTTTTAAAATGGCGGAGTCGTGATAGCTCGCGCCTAAACAAATAGTGGTATCGGTACCATACGAGTGTTTTCTTTTTGAGATATGTTTATAGATTAAATGGCCAAAAATTCAGAAAATTTATTTCGCTGGTTTCGGAGGTATTGAGATATTTAATTTTAACTAATTTTAATTTGAGAAGGAGTAGCTAAATTTCGTCAACCCATCTAAGAACTATTTGGCTCAGTTTGTAAACGTTCGCTTTTTCTGTTTGCACAGAGGGTCTGGGTTCGATCCCCAGTAATTGTATGCTGGGATATTATAACTTTTTGTATTTTTTTACACATAAATTTCGTATTGTTTTTTTTTTAATTTACTATATTTAAAGCTCTTAGCACCATGTTATTTAAAGCTCTGCTCGCGAGGTCTACAGCTCACAGAGCCACTAGTTACTAAATTGTTTGAGACCGGCCGCTAAAATCTATGCTTGTAATTAGTTTATAGGTATAGATCCAGCTTTTAAATAAACAAAATTGAGCAAAAATAAGTTTTGTATGAAAAACTTTAATTCGTTGTATTTTTTTCAACTATGGTATCTGAAAGCTGAATAGATATACCCTTTCCTATAGTAAGTACAAAGTGTCAGCTAGCTGGTCTGGTCGTTTTAAAATGAGAGCATTTGTATGGAGAACCGAGCTTGTTGCGGACTCTTAAGGGCCTTTAAAATCATCAGTTATCAATTTTGGTCATAATCAGACCAATGAATTGTAATGTTCTTACACCGCTCAGAACATACACAAGTACATACTAACGCCATCTATGACTAATTATGAGAAGACGATTGTCACCAATATCTAGCAGGGTATTTACCCGCCGCCCATCTCTAACCACCTCTAATTTAGTGAGGGGGGAGGGGGAAGTTCGTCACTGCCGCGCTTCACTTGGAGCAACATTTCTCTAAAACTATACCTCTCTATACCTCTTATATATTTTCGGATAAATTAATGGCGAGGAATCTATTTTTAGAACAAAAACAATGCACTTTCTAACAAAAAAAAGAATAAAGTAGAAAAGACTAAAAAATGTATTTTCGATTTTTTTTTAATATTTATTTTTTATTTTGTCATTTATTTACAGACATCTTTACAACATAATAAAAACACTAAATTTTATAAATAAAAAAATTGCCTTAAGTCGTAGTCCGTAGGTAGGGTGCCCAGAAGGCTGGCCGCATTGCCCTGCTGGATAGCAATGCTGATCCGTTGGGCAAAATATTGGCCATTCCTCTGGTGCCCGGAAGCCTTTATAATTACCAATTTAAAAAAAAAGCGTAGCAGATCTGAATATAAAAAAAAACAGTCGTAAACCTACACTTATTAAGTTAAAAAAAAATATATAGTTTTTTATACAAATCTTTTGATAAATGGGAGATAAAATATAATATTAAGCGTGGGTCAGGGTGGATCGTGCGTGAAGTAGGGTTTGGGTACTGTTTTGAACACACGAAAGGTGAATATATAATTAAAAAAAGACGGATGTTTCATACATATATTTCTAATTACAAGGCCACATAAAGAAAGAGTATCACCCCTCTTTCACGTATTCACAGGGTGACACGGTATCTTCGTTCAATGTTAAAAGAAAGAGAAGTGCTTGTGAAGCTTGAAAAGCCTTTCCTGACCTATTATTAGGCCACCAACCGAAGGAATTACAGGGTAAATAATGCGTGTACATATAAGCAAATACTAAAAGTACCGGGGGGGTGGGGGTGAAGATAACGGGTAGGGGGGTTTTTAAGGTCCCTTTTTATAGTTCGTCGTAAATAACTCTTAAACGGTGGCTCTTAGCAAAAAATGTTCTATTACATAAGTAATTTACATAAAATGTTCTACAAAAAATATTCAGTACACGTTTTCGCTAGGATCAATATGTCAAAATAAATATTAAGGTGGAAAAGTTACTTATAATTTGTTCTACAATCGTTTTTTTTTTAGTTTTTCGTAACTAACTATTAGTAAACGATGACCAATAGCAAAAAATGTTTTATTACATGAATCATTTACATAAAATTTCCTACAACAAATGTTATTCAAACTTTTTCGCTAGGATCAATATTAAAGAGCGAAAATAAATTCTAAGGTCCCCTTTTTAGGATTCCGTACCCAAAGGGTAAAACGGGACCCTATTACTAAGACTCCGCTGTCCGTCCGCCCGTCCGTCTGTCACCAGGCTGTATCTCGTGATCTGTGATAGCTAGACAGCTGAAATTTTCACAGATGATGTATTTATGTTGCTGCTATAAGAACAAATACTAAAAACAGAATAAAATATAGATTTAAGTGGGGCTCCCATACAACAAACGTGATTTTTGACCGAAGTTAAGCAACGTCGGGCGGGGTCAGTACTTGGATGGGTGACCGTTTTTATAGATAATTGTACGGAACCCTTCGTGTGTATGCGAGTCCAACTCGCACTTGGCCGGTTTTTAAATATTGATCCTAGCAAAAAAGTTTGAATAACATTTTTGTAGGAAATTTTATGCAAATTATTCATGTAATAAAATATTTTTTGCTGTTGGCCATCCTTTAGTTTTTAGAAATCAGTATGTGACAACACCACTAAAAATGGATAAAAGATAGTCTTGATACTTGTGAAATTTCTACCATATCTATGTCCACAGTCTATGAAAAATTTTGCCCTCATTGAGACGAGAGCTTTTTCAACGCGCGTTAAAAAAGCGTTTGAATGTCACAAATGGATACATGTGTATTTATTCACACGATGGAGGTGGCGCTTTTTATCAAGCGTTGTTGGATTTTCGACTTTAAGCGTTGATCGTTAAATCGAATTTAGCGTGTGGACTTATTCAAGCGCTTTATTAACGCGCGTTGAAAAAGCTCTCGTGTTAATGGGGCTTTAAGCTGTGCATTATGGTTAAATAAATTTATTTCCAACACTAGATGTCACTATTAATATGTATACATATACTAATGTTGATAAATAATACTGGGAGAATGTGACATTTGGATTCATCAAAATTATTGAGCTTTTGTAATATCTGCGACGGCCTAGCGGTAAATAGGTACAGAAGGGCCTATCGCAAACACCGAAGTTCGCAAATTGCGGGTATCTTTCTCTTTTACTCCCATTAAGGCGTAATTATATTGACAGAGAAATTGCCCGCCATTTGCGAACTTCGGTTTTCGGAAAAACGAAATAAACCATTAAAACAATAAACATACATTGAAAATAAATTTAAGCTTTAACTAGTAGGTACCCATGCCGTAAGCATAACCATGGAGGTTGTGGGTTCGAGCTCGAATCCCAGCTCGTAGTAGTAGTCCAATTCGTAGTTTCTCGAAATGTTAGAGGAAGTTCATAAGGTACTTGTAAGTATGCCTATACCTATTAGGTGTGTTCAATTTTCTGTGAAACCTTAGTCTAAACCAATACATATTATATTATCTACATAAGGTGCAAGTATTAAGATGTTTCATTCCACTTACCCGTCATCAACTCCTAATTTTGTAAACATTGTCGTTTTTGAGTTTGAATCGCCTCGTGCTGATTTTTGACTAGTGTAAAATTATTCGTCATGCGGAATAATAACTCCCGCACGTCGGTTTTGTAAGGTTTCACCATGTTTTTCCCGTTCATCACAAAACACGACGAATATTTAAACGATTTTGACAAACACATATCATAGTGAATGACGTTTACTGACTGCTAAAAAACATTGCCATATATAGTTTTTTAATTCGCTGTCAAATTATTGCGCTGCAAAATTTATTTGGTCTGACTCTATTTATATACGAATGACTAAAAAAAGGGACCTTACAATTTATTTTCTCCCTTTAATATCTTTTTTAATATTGATCCTAGCGAAAAAAAGGACAACTTATTTTATGACAAATCTGAAATATATTATTTACGTAACAGATTTTTTTTTACTGTGGGCTACCGTTTACGAGTTATTTACGAAAAACTAAAAAAAAACCATTGCAGAACAAATTATAAGTAACTTTCTCACCTTAATATATTTTGAATTATTGATCCTAGCGAAAACGTGTACTCAATCTTTTTTGTAGAACATTTTATGTAGGTACAGTCAACGGTAAAAATATGGGTGTACAAATCATTTCAAAAATATGTCCCATAACTCTTATGTCAGTGAATTAAGAACTATGGGACATATTTTTGAGTAAGTTGTCTACACCCATATTTTTACCGTTGACTGTAGATTACTTAAAATGTAATAGATTTTTTTTTGCTACGGGCCACCGTTTAAGATTCATTTACGACAAACTATAAAAAGGGACCTTAAAACCCCCCCTACCCGTTATCGACTTCACGCACGATCATACATTGAGATCACTCTTACCCACGCTTAATAAATTTTTTTATCTCCCATTTATCAACAAATTTGTATAAAAAACTATATATTTTATTAAACATAATAAGTGTAGCTTTACTACTATATTTTTTGTTTTCTGATTTCAGCAACACTTAAAAAAAATGGTACTTAATTAAAAAAAATCTGAAATACTTTTTTAGTCTTTTCTACTTTATTCTTTTTTTTTTGTTAGTAATTGCATTGTTTTAGTTAGAAAAATAGATTCCTTATCCTCAATTTATCCGAAAATGATATATCACATGCCCTAATAGGTACCTATAGTTTTAAAGAAATGTTGCTCCAAGTGAAGCGCGGCAGCGTCGAACTTCCCCACTCCCCCCCACAAAATGAGAGGTGGCTCTCGATGGCTCCCGGTCTGTATCTGCTCAAGACCAGCTACGAATCAACTGTGCCAAGTTTCAGCGCATAGTCACAAAGTGCAAGGTGTCGTGCACTATCAAACCAGCTACAGCGGTATCGTTGCTAGAGAGCTGTGCAACTGGTGCAAGAGGTTGCAAGATCGATCCCGGCAGGACCATTATAAACTTTTTATTTTATTTTGTTTTGATGTTTTGATTGTGTTGATATTGATTTATTTTCTTTAGCTTGTGTGTTTTTTTAGATATATTTTTGCGATTAATATAAATTTATTTTATGCATTATTTATAAGTTTTTCGTTGGCCTTGTATTTTCACTTTTTTAGTTTTATGAAAGCACTTGTTTTGTAAACTTCAATTATATATTATAACCGACGCTGTCAGTAGTTTCCTTAGTATACACTGCACGGACCCTGTAAAATTCAAATAAGGAGAAAACCAATGTGCGCGGACTTAGTTAATTATTTACCCGTTCTGAATCAATGCGTCTGTATCGGCGGCCGGCCGGAGACGACTAAGCTTTTTTTTTACTTCGGCCTTTTAGCCGAGTCTCACAGGGCTCTTATGCCTAACATCGGAATCGTACCTTGCCCGGGAGGCAAGGCAGTAGTTATACAGGGCGTCCCAAAGTCTATGGGACATCAAGGGAAAGTACCTTAAATATCGTAGATAGGATATTTTGCAGAAATAAATAAGACTTTATGCTATTTTTAAAAGTTAGTATCTGCATTCTGCATTTAAAGATTTTCTAAGAATTATTCATATTCATATTCATATTCATACATATATTATACATACTACTCTTTGCTTAAATCTGTCACTTAAGGGCTCCTGAGACCTTGCAATAAATCCACGCGATCTTTGATTCATTGCCGCCTATAGTGCGACATAAAATAGTAGAAATTAAATAAAATGGAACTCAAAAATGTCCATACTAAATTGTTGCCATGTGTAAGCATTTTACGTCAAAAATGTGACAGTTACGTAGAAACTGGCGCCCTCATTTATTTTCTATTATTTTATGTCGCACTATACGAGTACCTAAGTAGGTGCAACAAAGTCAATCGCTATATAATTTTTGGTTAACCGCGAGTTCTCAGTTCGGGGCGAACTACTAGTTATTAAATTCGTCATCGTATGCGATTACAAGCGTTAATGTAGGTTAATAATTAACGGAACTAGATCACTCCAAAGTGAAAAAAAAGTATGCCGGTCTTGCTCACAGTGACCTTCAACCGGTTGGTGGTGGTGAACCGATTTGGAAATAGTTATTTGTACAACAAGAGATCAAAGTTTCATATTTCTTCGAGTGCTTATTTTGAGTCCCGTGCAAGCGAAAGATTCTATAATAGATACGAGCGTAGCGAGTGAATCTAATTTAGAATCTTGAGCCTAGTAAGGGATTCAAAAGCGCACGAGATGTAAATAACTTTGATCTCGTGTAGTACACAAAATTTTTCACCCTAAGCAGTGAGAACATACCTAGAGGGACAGAGATAATAGAACCCACATTTCGAACTTGTTGAAATGACATTTGACTATAAAGGTCACTTGAATGTCATTTTGTCTCACTCAGTGAACAAAATCGCATTTTGCTCACTAAGTGTGTCTCACTCAGTGAGCAAAATCGCATTTTGCTCACTGTTTTTAAGAAGCAAAGTACCCTTGTTCGAGCTGCTGAGGTGAAAATTAGTTTTTTGTTTGGAAGTATATACATAGTTCCAAGTTGGTGCCGTTTTTATCCCAGTTCTGATGATGGGATCCATGAGGAATCCACGGAACTCTTCGAATCTTATAGGCATACATATAGCGTTTTTTGTGTTTTCATCAATAAAGCAAGTATTTACATTCAGTTTTTATTTATGTCAGTTAAAGTGACACTTAACGAAATGGAACTGCTGACGATGATTAAAACGGAACTCTTTAACGATGCATAGTTCACTTTGGCGATTTGTTTTGTACTCTTGGTTAAGTTTACTAAGCCCGTAAGATTTATAAAGAACATTTTTATCAAGGTTTAGTCTGATGATAGGTTCCATGAAGGATTGAGGGAACTCCTCTAATCTTATAAGCATACATACAGCGATTTTTGTATTTTGATCAACTAACTAAGCATTGGGTCCCACATCAAACCCGGGGTCGCGGCAAACCTCGACGACGTTGGCGAGATGATCTTGACGCCTTTGATAGGAACTGGTGGGAGACGGGTCAAAACCGGGATACGTGGAAAGGGAGGAGGGAGGCCTTTGCCCAGCAGTGGGACACTCTAGGCTCATATAAATAAATAAATAAATAAATAAATAAATAAATAAATAAATAAATAAATAAATAAACTAAGCATTTACAATTACAAAGTGCCATTTGATAAAGTGGAACTGCTGATGAAGGCTTGAAGTCGGTTTTACTTTTTTTAGGGTTCCGTACCCATAGGGTAAAAACGGGACCCTATTACTAAGACTCCGCTGTCCGTCCGTCCGTCCGTCTGTCACCAGGCTGTATCTCATGAACCGTGATAGCTAGGCAGTTGAAATTTTCACAGATGATGTATTTCTGTTGCCGCTATAACTACAAATACTAAAAAGTACGAAACCCTCGGTGGGCGAGTCCGACTCGCACTTGTCCGGTTTTTTCTTAATTATCTTAAGCCTTTTTACGTATATACTTTTTTCGACTTAAATATTTGACGCTGTCATGTTTTTCGAATTGTAAAATAAACATGTCAAGAGAAAAAATAGTGATCTTATTTATAGAAAGCTACTAAAGTATGAATAAATACCTACGCAAGAGTAACATACTAGTGTACGGACAAGTGGTGGCATTTTGAACAGAGCGGGAAATGGAGTCGCCTAGGTGCATTTTATGATTGATGAATAACGATTAAATGATTTTTCGAAAACATATTTATTACACTTTTTAATTCTTATTCAAGTAGTGCCATAGTTTATTTATTTATTTATTCAAGTATCTGCTGCGATGTTTACCTAATTGTGCTAACACAATTATTTCACATGATATACAGTACACGCTATTGTTATCGTTATATACAAGATTATCGTATGGTACAATCCACTTCAAAATTGACGATTCTGGTGGGTCATTCATATTCTTTCATTTACATTTCTGCTGTCGTGCTGTTTTCAATTATTAGCCTAGCGTATTACAACAACAAATATAGCAAACTGTTGTCTAAATCGACAACATCAAATTATTTTGTCGTATCTACAGCTTATAAAGTTTTTGGCCAGTAATTAATTAAGGTTGTTGTATATGGTTAAAAAGTATATTGATTGAATGTGAGAGAGCAAGAGAAATAGATTTTATAAGTAAAGTAAATATCATATAGAATTTGAATTTATTCATTCAATCATAAAAAGTTAGTAGATAATAACGACTCCATTTCCCGCTCTGTTCAAAATGCCACCACTTGTCCGTACACTAAACATAACAACATAAAATGTACTAATTAAGGTATTTGCTAATAAGTATGATATGGTGTAGGTTGTTTGTGTTATCCGCCTGTATTCTAGGATTTCGTTATCTATCCAAAACATACGTACCCAAGTTATTTCCATGTTTTTGTCCCCCAAAACCCTGATCGTGTGAAGGGATTTTATTTAATTTGACAAATTTGCATTAACTGGATATGAAAAAACGGGACCCTTTAGGGATCACTTCGTTGTCCGTCCACCCGTCTGTCCGCCTATCCGTCTGTCCGTCTATCCATCTATCCGTCTGTGAATCCGTCCGTCTATCCGTGTATCCGTCCGTCCGTCCGTCTGTCAAGACCCTTGATCTCGGGAACGGGTGGAGGTATCGAGTTGAAGAGGAATAAAGTAAATACGAGTATTATTTACTAGGTATACAGTATGTCCAAAGGAAGAGTGCTATGATAAGCAGAAGTAATTTTTTAGGGTCCGGTACCTCAAAAGGAAAAAACGGGACTCTTTAAGGATCAATTCGTTTTCCGTCCGTCCGTCTGCCCGTCTATCCGTCTGTCCGTCTGTGAGTCCGTCCGTCCGTGTGTCTATCTGTCTTTCCGTCAGTCCATCCGTCCGTCTGACCGTCCGTCCGTCTGTATGTCAAGACCCTTTATCTCGGGAAAGGGTGGAGGTATCAAAAATTGGCTGATTGAGCGGCCGTTTTATAGTGTCGAGGAATATTTGACCTCAAAATATTTATAATGAATACCAAATAATGTTAATAATAAAATAACAATAGCAGTTAAATAATGTCACAATAATTGACTTGTTAGTTTACTTAATTTTCCTTTTTTTTTCTCAAATGTATGAATCTTGTATATTTATAAATCTACCTTTAATGTAGTTTAGTCATGTAAGCCTGACCTGTAATTTATATTATCAATAAAATATGAGTATGAGTATGAGTATGAGTATGAGTATCGAGGAGAAGTTAAAGTAAATACGATTATTATTTACTGTACAGTAGGTATGTCCAAAGATTTTCAAATCTTTTATATACAGGTACTTATAGTATATTTTTTCCACGACAAAGCATGGTTTCATGACCTTTCCCGAAAACGCGTAAAGAGGCACAATCCACCATGATGCCGACATGGCTCCCAGCTTCAACTGCCACAAATGCGGTCGCAAATGCCGGTCCCGCATTGGCTTATACAGCCACGAGAGACGTTGTTCCTCGCTTACAGACGCTGCATAAATCATCTGTCAAGATGTTAAAGGCCTGAATGATGATAGTATTTTTTTTAACAAACTTTTATTAGGTCGACCTGTATGTAACTAACTATGTAATGGAATCTAAGGTAACTAATTTAACCATCTTCCAAGGATCGTAGCGTCATGAAAATTGGCAGCTGTATGTAGTTCTGATGACAATACAATAATATTATGGTACTGTCGAACTGATCTGATGATGGAGACAGCAGGTGGCCATAGGAACTAATTGTGTTAGGGGTTTTAGAATTGTCTCGATGAGTATTAGTTGTCTGTCGTAAGAAAAGTACAGTCAGCGATAAAAGCTTGTACCAAAAATGAAATTTTTGCCAAAAACTTATTTACATTTGCATTTAAACAGTGCTATTTGGTGAATGGAACTTATTCATGAAGACCAGAATGTAACTTCTCCATGACAAGTATTTAATAGGTGTTTGGGCTTAGGCTTTTAATTATTCATTATTTATTATCCTCCCGGGTGGGGAGAGACGAAGGAAGAGACATTGACCAAATTCCACACGGGCAAAGCCTTGGCCACAGCGAGAATATAATCACTCCACCTTATAAAACAAAGTCCCCCGCCGCGTCTGTTTGTGTGTCTGTTCGCGATAGACCCAAAAACTACGGATCGGATTTTCATGCGGTTTTCACCTATCAACGGAGTGATTCTTGAGGAGGTTACATATCAGAATACCGAAAGTTGATTAACCTAATGTCGAATCACCTATGCTCGATTCACCTATTTTTTTAAACACCTAATGGTTTATTAACCTAAGCTCATAACACCTAATGAACGAATTACCTAAAGCACGTTTCACCTATAATTGTTTTACCTAAGCTCAGAATACCTATGGTCGATCTACCTAAACTTGATACACCTAATGCTTGAAGTACCTAAAACCGATTTGCCTAATACATGAAATACCTAAAGTTAATATACCTAATACACGAAACACCTAATTTTGATATACCTAATGCACGAATTACCTAAAGCTGACATACCGACTGCATGAATTACCTAAAGCTGTTACACCTAACGAACCAAACACCTAAAGTCGATATACCTAATGCACGGAATACCTAAAGTCGATATACCTAATCCACGTAATACCGAAAATCGATATACCTAATGTACGATATCCCTAAAGTTGATTTACCTATTGAACGAAATACCTAAAGTTAATATACCTAATGCACATAACACATAAAGTTGATATACCTATTAGGTACAGTCAACTGTAAAGATATGGGTGCACAAATCATCTCAAAAATATGTCCCATAGCTCTTATGTCAGCGAATTAAGAACTATGGGACATATTTTTGAATAAGTTATCTACTTAGGGCCGGCACACATACCCACGATACGACGCCGTATCGTGGGACGACTCGACATCGTCTCACGTTGCGACGTCGTGTAACGTTACGACGTCGTGTCGCGGCACAGTACGACGTCGTGTCTGGACATTTTACGACGTCGTGTCACGTTGCGGCGCCGTAACGTCGAAATCTACGATGTGCATTGATTGATTCACGACACGATATAGTATCGTAGTTTTAGTCGACCACAATCAGACTACGATTCGAAAGTACCGTTAGCACAACAAATTAATAATTATACTCATATGTCATATGGCTTCATACTACAAGTCTGAAATTCTGTTCACATCTGTCAATAAAATATGAATCGTGGAAAATTATTGAGTAAGAATTTTCCACAAATATTGAATTATTTGTATAAAACCGTTTAATACAAGTAATTCAATAATTGTGTAATAGACAACTGTATTTTTTTGTATTCAAAGCTTTAAATCTTCTTCATACAGAAGTAAGTACCTACCTATTTTCATTTATCTGCACACTTTACCATTAAGGGCCACTTGCATCATCCCACTAACCCGAGGTTAAGCGGTTAAACCGTTAACCCAGTGTCATCACTTTATGAAAACATTTTCCTTAAAACTCCGGCATTCAATAATAGTCACACCTGATTAAAGATATTCGAGTTTATTATGGCCCAAATTTGGAATGTAGGTACCTAGATTTTTGGTACCTACAATATTGTAGGTACCCTACCTGTTTGAAGGTAGTTAGGCATAATCTTAATAGATATAATGAGTACTTTAGAAGTTATGAGGAAACAGATGAACATACATACATACATACATACATACATACATATCCACATACATACCGGTCAAAATCATAACCCTCCTTTTGCGATGCCGTAGTCGGGTAAAAATTAGCTATAGGTATTTCGTTCGTTAAAACATATACCAGCCTTAGGTATTTCGTGCATTAGGTATATCGACTTTAGGTGTTACGTGCGTTAGGTATATTAGCTCTAGGTATTTCGTTCAATAGGTAAATCAACTTTAGGCATATCGTCCATTAGGTATATCGACTTTCGGTATAACATGCATTAGGTATATCGATTTTAGGTATTCCGTCCCTTAGGTATATCGACTTTAGGTATTTCGTTTGTTAGGTATAACAATTTTAGGTATTTTATCCATTAGGTAAATCAACTTTAGGTATATCATTCATTAGGTATATCAGCTTTAGTTGGAACGTCCATTAGGTATGTCAGCTTTAGGAGTTTCATGCATTAGGTATAATAGCTTTAGGTAAAACGTGCGTTGGGTAAAATGTGCATTAGGTAAAACGTTCATTAGGTGTTTCATCCATTAGGTTAATTGAGATTAGGTATTATAAACTTAGGTCATTCAATGTTTAGGTAAAATGATCGTTAGGTATTTTAAAAATAGGTGAATCGAGCATAGGTGATTCGACATTAGGTAAAATAAATTTCGGTATTCTGATATGTAACCCTTGAGGAAGATTTAGGTGTATAATTTGTTAAGGTATTGTGTAACCCGTGCGGAGCCGGGGCGGGTCGCTAGTACCAAAAATGGCGTAGTTGGTGTCAATTTTACGTAGGTTTAGGTAGAGAATCTTCAAAAATAAAACAATAGATACCTACAAAGCAGGTGTTATTGGCCCGTCTTTATACACACACACATTGTATGTATACACCACACGGAACATTTCATTTAATTGGATGGGTGATGGGAGGCATGTTTGACCTTATAAATGACTGTGCCCAAACATTTCCGAAACATATCGAACGTTTTAGTTGCAGTTTTCAGTAGTGTAAAATAATTGGTATATTTATAGTACCTCCTATTATAAATGTAAATATAATATATTATTTTTAACCGACTTCAATTTCATAGAAGGAGGAGGTTCTGTATTCGGTTGTGGCTATTTTTTTTTATTTTTTTTTCCATGTACGTTCACCGATTACTCCGACATCCGTAGTCCGATTTGAGTAATTCTTTTTTTGTTTGAAAGGAGCTACCTCTGAGTTGGTCCCATTTTAATTTGGTTCTGTTCTGATGATGGGATCCATGAGGAATTGAGGGAACTCCTCAATTTTTAAAGGCACGTGTTAAGTGATTTCGGGGTTTTCTAAAGTAACTCGAGCATTTGCTTCCGAAAAACCACCAATTTGATGTACTGCAACTGTAGCCATACCACGAGTTTGACATTGACATATTCGCTAACGTCTTATGCATCTAAATGTAACTTTTTATGCATCTCGCTCACACTAAGGTTAGTACGAGCGAGATGCATAGGAAGTAAGTTATACACATGCTAGCGAATATGTCAATGTCAAACTCGTGGTAAGCTGGTAAGGCTACTGATCGGGGGTTAGGGTTAGGAGTTAAGGGGTCAGGGATTAAGGGGTCGGGGAATGGCGGTTGAAGGGTTGCTGGTTCAGGATCGAGGGGTTCCTGGATCAGGGGTTGATCTGCTGTGAGGTTGAGTGATCGGGGGGCTGAGGGATTGGGTCAGTGGCGGGGCGGGCGGATGGATTTAGTTGACAGGAATTATAATTTCCCAGACGGACTCGAGAAAATTCCTGATTACATATTTACTAAAGTAATAGGCACACGAATTTAGTGTTAAACATGATCTTGTTTTTCATTCATGCGCCGCGCTCTTATGCGTTAAAACTAAAAATGGTAAAATAAAAACTTTTTACAAAAAAAATGAAACCGACTTCAAAAAGGATGAAATAAAATATTATCCTTTTTTATGTCTATGCATTACCAACTGATATGTTTGAAGTCGGTGCCAAGCCAAGTAGTAACAATACCAGTAAATATAATCAGCTTTATGGCTATAAATCCCATTAGAACTGTACTAATAACTATTATAAATGTGTAAAGAATTCTGTCTGCATCTTTGTCGCCTTTTCATGGCTAAACAACTGAACCGCTTTAGGTGAAATTTGGCAAGAAGGTAAATTCCTTGAATTGTTTTATATTTTGAAATGTAGTCCTCTGAATAAGGGACGGGAAATAACTCAGTCCCAATCCCACACTTGCGTGCTATAGACTGTTCGAGCATTAGTAAGAAATGCTCTTTAAAAAGTACGACGGCAAAAAAATGCATTTATATTTACACTAATGTGCCGACAAATATGGTACGGACTGCGCCAAGAAGTTTGATCGTGTGTTCTGAGGTGTGTTCTTAGGTCCAGTCGACGTCAATGATATGTTTACACTTTTGCACCTTACTCCTTTGTAATAAGGCGAAAAGTGTAAACATATTTTTAACGTCGACTGTACCTACAGAAAGTACGTTCATTGTCGTCGTGTAAGGCAATCCAACGTAGGTAAATCCTTATCGAATCGCACCAAAGTCATGGTGTCCAGGCGGTAAGGTTGATTATTGAGGAGCCGGGAAATTTAAACTCAAAACGTGTGTTCTCGATGCTTATTTATTCTATACTAACAAAATATCGATGTGGACTGTATACATATATTGACCTATAACTAGGTATGCGCTCGCATGTATAGCATAAGTACTTAACTACTTATAACACTTTAAACTCTCGCGTTTTGTACACATATTTAATTCAAATGAAATGATAGTGATTCAAATGTTGAAACCAGCGGATATATCTTCGGACCAGTGTACGGATACTGTGAGTGTTGCGTGTCGTGCCGTGGACAATAAACATTAAACTTTAACGGGTAGCTGCAATTTCTTTGTCTACCCCGAACATTTTTATAAACTAATTTCGGGTAGTTTAGTGGTGTTTTATTAATATCTCCGTTGACATTTGTTGGGACGTCAGTCTTTCCGTGACCACAGCTGGTGCAACTCAGCTGAAACGTCGGAATTAAAGGTAAAAACAATGAAATTATATCGCGGTAGACCCGTTTGTGTAATTAAATATACTTAACTACTTAGCCTAATTTGGACATTCCGCCCGCCAAGAACATAGTTCTTTATTTACACAGCAAAATCTATACAATAGCAACAATAAAAAATGTCAAACATAACACAGTCGGCACTTAAAACTAATATGTACAAGTATAACTTAGTTATGTATAACATCACTTAGTTATTACACACAATTTACTCACTGGGCGCTTCAAGATTCCTGATTTACATTTAACAGTAACAACTCTTGTTATATTGTCAGGCCCAGTATGTTTTTGAATGATCTTGCCTAAAATCCATTGTCTTCTTTTAAAATAACAACGTCATTAATCTTAGGTTCGGTAGTAACATTAGAATTCCATTTATATCTTTGACTAAGGGTTACTAAATATTCTTTGTACCACCGTTTCCAAAAATCAGATACAATTTTTTGCGTTAAGCGCCAACGATCTAAACCAACTACATTACACTCGGGATTATATTCGTCAGCTATATTTATCAATGGTTCACCTACCAAAAAGTGACCTGGTGTCAATGGTAGAGGGTCGCTTGGATCATCGCTCAATACAGATAAAGGTCGAGAATTCAAACATGATTCCACTTGCACCAGGACCGTCGCTAATTCCTCATAGGTAAGTGTGCTATTCGCTATTACCTTCCTCAAATGCCCTTTTGTACTACGAACCCCAGCTTCCCAAAGACCGCCGAAATTGGGAGCGTGCGGAGGGATGAAGTGCCAAGTCGTATGCTCTAAGGTAAGTATGGCTGCTATCTCATTAGGTAATGATGATTTAGCAGTGTTAAACATGTCTCTCATCTCTCTGTCAGCACCAACAAAATTAGTGCCGTTGTCACTATACAAGTCTTGGCAGTAACCTCTCCTTGCAGTAAAACGCCTGAATGCAGCAATGAAACCCTTGGCTGTCAAATCCGTAACTGCATCGAGATGTATTGCCCGGGTAACCATGCACACGAACAGGCATATATAGCCTTTAAAAGACTTAGCTCTACCTGGTGAAAACCTTATATTAATAGGACCACAGTAATCTACCCCCGTAGATTTGAAAGGCTTACTGGGTTTCATTCTCGCTTCAGGTAGAAGTCCCATTATAGGAATAGACTTCTTGCTCGAATATCTCAAACACGTGACACATTCTCTATAAACCTTCTTAGTACGATCCTTCGCTTGCAATATACAATATTTGGATCTTAAAAGATTTAACATTATTTGAGGACCGCCATGCAAAGTACGATGATGAGCATCAATAATTAGAAGCGAGGTAAATTGATTTTTACCAGGCAAAATCACCGGATGTCTCGTATCGTAACTTGCATCAGATTGTTCTATTCTACCGCTAACTCTTAATGCCCCCTTTTCATCCAAAAAAGGACAAAGAGTGCGTAGACAACTCTTTTTAGGCACGACTCCTCGACTCTTTAACTGTTTTATCTCATGTGAAAACTCTTTCTCTTGAACTTGATTAATACACGAAAGCAAAGTCTTATCCATCTCCTCAGAAGTTACATAATTAGGTAATTTAACTCTCTCGTTTTTTGGCAATTTTAGATTTAATACTCTTCTACAGTACGAAATAACTTTTAACAGTCTCGACAATGAAGAAAACCTCGACCAGATTGGGGGTTCTTCATCAACATGGGATAGAACAGTTAAAGATGCGACTCTTTCCTCCTCATGTGTGTCTTCTATGATTATGTCGTTTTTCTCAAAGTCAGGTTGGGCTAGCCATTGCGGACCATTCCACCACAATGAATGGTCTAGTAAATCTCTTGGTTGTAAACCGCGAGACGTACAGTCGGCAGCGTTAAACTCAGTAGGTACATGACTCCATTGCTCAAACTCCAGTATATTCAAGATCGTAGACACTCTGTTACTCACAAATGTACTCCAACGAGCTGATCCTCCTTTGAGCCAGGCTAGAACTATTGTACTGTCTGTCCAACCGTGTAGGTTCTCTTTAGGTACGTCCATTACCTGTGCAACTTCAAATATAAGTTTCGCTGCTAAGGCGGCAGCACACAGCTCAAGTCTCGGGATGGAAATTTCTCTCTCTGTCGGGGCTACTTTTGTTTTAGCTGTTATCAGATGTACATGTACACCATTTAGTTCATCAGTCACTCTCATGTAGACCGCTGCTGCAAACGCTGACTTTGAAGCGTCTGCAAAAACGTGCAATTCGATCTTTGAGTTCGGCGTGGCGTTTAGCCATCTTGGTATAGCCAGCTGCTTAAGATCTACCAATGCCTCTCTGAACGACAGCCACTCTCTCACCAACTCTTCTGTCAATGGGCAATCCCATTCTAGATCCGACTTCCACAACTTCTGGATGAAGATTTTGGCAACAACCACGACTGGAGCAATCCACCCCAGGGGATCGTATAACCTAGCTACATCAGACAACACTTTTCTCTTAGTAATAGGTTCTTGAACATTGGATAAATTTAATGTATATTCAAAATTATCTGTATCTCTGTTCCAGCTCACTCCAAGAACCTTCATTGTATTATTTAGTTTTAGGTGCACTGTCTGATCTGATACCTCTTTATTACCTACAATCTTCTCCAGTACAGTTGTAGAATTAGTATTCCATTTTTGAAGTTCGAAACCACCAGATCTCATCAACTCATTCATCTCCTCAAATATTTTTAGTGCCTCAGTCTCAGTGTCAGCTCCAGTAATTAAGTCGTCCATGTAAAAGTCTTGTCTTGTTATTCTCGCAGCTAATGGATACTTACTCTCTTCTAACTCTGCAAGCTTTTGTAATGACTTAACGGCCAAATAAGGCGCTCAAGCTGTCCCGAATGTCAATTTCAATAGCTTGTAGTGTTGTATTGGCTCTGATCCGTCTGACTTAAACCGCCAAACGATTCTCTGGAAATCCGTGTCTTCCTCAGCTACACGAATCATCCTGTACATCTTAATGATATCTGCGACAAGGCAGATCTTGTGACTCCTAGCTCTCATTAAAATGTGTCTCAAATCTTGTTGTAGTTTAGGGCCGACAAGGAGATCGTCGTTAAGGGAAACATTGTTGACTCCCTTACTCGAAGCATTATATACAATTCTAAATTTTGTCGTCTCCTTGTCCTCCCTAATCACAGCGTGGAAAGGAAGATACACAGCCTTCGGATTCTCTAGCTCTCTCTCACTTACTGCCCTCATGTGATTAAGACTTAGGTATTCTTCCATGACCTTGTTATACTCTTCTCTAAGTTTAGGTTCTCTCATTAATTGTCTCTCTAAAATCTCTAATCTCTTGATAGCAATTTCCTTAGAATTGCCATATTGACACTTAGGGTCCTCAGTTGCGAATGGTAGTCTTACTACAAGCCTACCATCGTCATCTCTCACAGTCGTTGAGTTAAAAAACTCCTCACATTGTTGCTCACTCTTAGTCATGTCTATTTTAATCATATTAGGCTCGTTCTCCATCTCCCAAAACTTTCTCAATAAGTCATCTTCCTGAATATGAACATGCAAACTAGTAAATCTCGCACTCACCTCAGTCTCAGATCCTCTCACTGCTCGGCCAGACACGATCCATCCGAGCATAGTATCTTGAGCTATCATGGTTCCTTTGCTCGCCTCTGAACGCTTCTTGATTAAGCCCTCGAGTAATATTTCTGCATACACCTCGGCACCTAGAAGGATCTCAACTTTACCTGGCGTTGAATACTCAGGATCCGCTAAAGGTAAGTCTTCAATCTCTGTCCATTTAGGCACTTTAAGCTTGATAGCTGGAAGCAAAGCAGTTAAAGAATGTAATACGTAAGCACAAACTTCGACTGAACTTGTTGGGTCATGGCATGATACCACGCGAAATGAAACCATGTGTTTGGTATTCAAACTACACTCCTCTAGCATTGACACCGAAGTACTTACAGGTCTACGTTTGAGACCAAGTAATTGAACAGTTGACTCAGTAATAAAGGAAATCATACTTCCTTGATCAATTAAAGCTCTAATAGTTTGTTTACAACCAGTGGAATTAAATACCTTAACTCTAGCCGTCGCGAGTAGCACTCGGTTAGGTTGAAGCGCATCACCTCTCGAAAACGCTATTGTAATATTTGTGTCACCTCGTGTTGTGCTCGGTTTCTCGGGTAGGGGTACACTCGGTGACGCCGATGACGCAGCAACCTCGCTCGTAGCTCTCGTCTCCTGGTTGGCATCTCTCTCGAAATGAAGGAGAGTGTGATGTCTCCTTCCGCATTTACGGTAACTCGACGTCTGACGACACTTCATTACAGAGTGTGTGGGCATCAGGCAGTTAAAACACAGTTTATTGTTTTGCACAAAATCTTGACGTTCCTTGGGCGTCATGGAACCAAACTGCTTGCAGTGATAAACGTGATGGGTCTCATGGCACATAGCACACTCGATGTCACTCATCTTGACTTTATTCTCGATAGCAGTGTGAAATGTTTTAACCTTAGCTGCAGGCTTAACTGGTGGTGCTGGGCGGGACGTGTTGGTGTCAATCATCTCCAATGACCTGAATCTGTACTCCAAAAACTCACGCAACTGCTCCCAGGTAGGTAAGTCGTCGCCTAGCATATTCAAATGCTGCTCCCACTGCTTAATAGATTCAGCGTCTAATTTTGTAATCACCAAATACACGATATTTGTGTCCCAAGTACTCGTGCTAATGCCTATATTCTGCAACGACTTCAAACATGTTGATGTATTGTCCAATAAATGCCTCACAGCGTTAGCAGACTCGTTATGTATTTTCTTGGTCGAAAATAAGCTCCTCATAACAGCATTACAGTTATATCTCTTGTTATCATAACGTCGAACTAATTGTTTCCAAGCGTCATCATAATTTGCATCGGTAGTCGAAAAATTACTAAGTAGACTCAGCGCCTCTCCAGATAAATTGCTTTTCAAATAATGCATTTTTTGAACCGCCGTAATATTCTTATTTGTGTGGATTAATGAGGAAAACATATCATAGAACGTTTGCCATTCTTCATATTTGACACTAAAAGTCGGCAAAATAATGCGAGGTAATTTTACATCACAATTCCCATTTTCACTGACAACGGCCTTGTCACTAATTTGCGGTAATGATTGGGCATTTGATGGCAAAAACATTTTCAAAGCTTCACGTAAAATCGTTTTGTATTGAATATACAACTCCTCAAACTCCTCATACTTCTCTTGTGTAAAATATGTATCCGTTCTGTCTCCTGACGCTTTGGAAATAATCGCCTTATGTCCGCTTTGAAACTCGTTAAATTGTTGCTCAAGTACTTCAAGTCTAGTTTCTAAATACGGCTGCTTAATTCTCTCTTTAGGCGATTTTTTATAGTTCTTCTCCGATTTCTTCACATTGTTGATTAACTCCTCTTGATATTTAATAAGGTCTTCTAATGTAGACATGATGACTTGCACACTCTCGAATGTTCGTATTGTTCGTAGCTATACAGAATACAGAATACAGATCTTTATTGGTAAAAGCAGATTTTACAGGTCACATTTTATACATATTTACAAAAAATATATGTTAGTAGGTACACACATATAATATGTTCTTTAATTAAATTAATTATTACATAACATTTTTTTAAACAAAAACATTAATTTACTTATTACGTTTAACATTAATACAATTTTAATTATGGTGCAGTAGTCAACGACCTCATCGAATATTTATAAATTCGTCAATGCTGTAGAATGCTTTTTCTATAAGCAGCAGTTTAAGTTTAGTTTTAAATACTTGGTCACTATTTAAGTTAAGTATATCTGAGGGTAACGAATTGTAAATAGTTGGTCCCATGACGCTGAGTGACCGTCGTGATTTGGCGAGTCGGCGCCTCGAGGCAAGTAGCCGGGGACGTCGCTCACTACTAGAACGGTTATAGTTCTGTATGTTTTGCCTAACGTACACACACGCGGCCAGTATGTATACACAGGGTAGGGTAAGGATTTTATGTTTCTTAAACAACTGTTGTGCCGGATGGTCCACCGGCTTTCCATCAATTACACGAATCGCGCGTTTTTGCATTTTGAACGCCCTGTCCCTATCAGCAGCAGTGGCCCACAGTTCCACTCCCTGAACTAAAATCGAGTGAAAGTAACCATAGTAAGCCATCTTTAGGTTCTCGATTGATAAACTGCCGGCTAACCGGGACAGAGCATAACATGCTGAGGCCAGTCTGTCACAAGTCATTGAAATATGAGACGCCCACGTCAGCCCAGAGTCGATCATGAATCCCAAGTACTTAGCAGTATCAACTTGTGGTATTATTGTGTCATTTAGTACTATATTAAGTTTATTTTTTATTGAATTTCTTAGCTGAAAATGTATGATATTGGTCTTTTCAAGATTAAGTGACATGCCATTAGAAGTGAACCATTTTTCAACTAGTTTTATTACATTACTAAGGTTAGATTTTAAGTTAACAAAACTGTCGGCATTTACAATTATGCAAGTGTCGTCTGCAAATAAAACATATTCTACGTCTGGACAGGCTGTTGTTATGTCATTTGCGAGTATTAAAAATAGATTGTTTCCAGCGACAGGTATAAGTAGGTAGATAACTTAGCACTCAGATGAAAATGTCTCAAAAACTCGGTTTATATTGCTCAGTTCGATATTATAACTCACTCATAATGTTAAGCGTACTAAACTTTAGCGTTTACGTCACAAAAATCACTTATAGACACCAAAAGATGTAAATGTTCACACTCAATGTTATTACGCGTAATTATAATTGCACTTAAAACTTGCATCCTCCTCCATCATCCTTATCTCGATCGCCGACCGCCCGGCCACAGGTATGCACCAATTCTATCCGGCTCGATATGGATGGATGTCCAGGCGGTAAGGTTGATTATTGAGGAGCCGGGAAATTTAAACTCAATTTAAACTCATCTTGTACAAGAATCTTAAAAAAGTTTTTTGAACCTTTTCGAGTAACAAGGCATATGTTGACTCGTGTGGGTGCCACACGACCGACGATCCCTCCAACTTACTTCTAACCAAGACGTTATAAACCAGTTTCAGTGCTAATGGCTCTTTGAAGTCGCGCATGATTGCCAACCTGGAGGGTGAAATGATAATTATTGCAGATGGCGATTATTGTTTAATATCCTAAGCTAAGGACATACATATCTGGTGTTACAGTGAGCCTTTTTTTAATAAACCTCAAAAAATTTAAGCGATTCATAGTCAATACCGGGATCCCGGGATCCCGGTATTGATGAAGACAGTTTCGGTATTAATACCGGTATTGAAAGAAGTCCGGTATTTGGAAGCCCTAGTTCTGATACTTACTTCTGATAGTTTTGTCGCCCGGCTATAAAGCGAGTGGTCGAATGCGAGTTTGACGTTTTAAACACCGTATTTAAGGTTAATAAGGTCTACAAGGAAATATCAGCCTTCGTGAATTAAGTATTGTAACCTTAGTCACAGAATAGAAGTACAATGGAACCTCGATAGCACGGATCTCAAGGGAAACGCCAAAAACTTCGTGTTAACGAGGTTTCGTCTTATAGAGGGCATCGACTTAGAGAGGTTCTTGTAGGTTTTTGTTCGTCTTAAAAACACATTAAAAATTTGTGCTAGGCAGGTAATTATAGAAACGTAGAAATACAGTTCCTTTTTTTTCGAGTTACAGAGGTTCGTTAGTAATATCGATATAGATGTGGTAAAACAATACGACTATTTTTTCTAGTTGCATGGTCTCTCCGACCGCCAAGCGAACATCGCTTAGCGAGTACCTACCGCTGAGCGATTTTATCGTTGACAGCTTTTATCGCTGCGAGTAAATAGTGTAATAGTGCACTGCCTTATGGGAGTATAGTTCAGATTCGGAAACCGCTACCAACTTTTAGTATATTGTTGGGCATGACATTGGGTCTCGAAAACTGCCGGGAGACAGCGGCGACGACCATCTACTTCATTCAGCCTCGATTAGCCCTTTATAGAAGCAAAATTTAACTACGAGCATAGCGAGTAGTTCGAAAAGTGGAATCTTGAGTGTTGCAAGGGCTTCAAAGCTGTGAAGGCTGGCAGCATTTTCCCTCTGATCCTCTGAAATACATACAGGTCAGCCCTCTGGTCATTTGAAGCCTCCATAAGGCATCTTGCTAACTCATAGAGGCGACGCCCGCTAAGCCCCTAACAGTTACTCTATGGCCTGAGGGTTTCAATGTTAGAGAAATGATGTACTACCTACTGCGTTTTATTTCTCTTAGAGTCTGTGCGGAGAGAGACGACTCATAGAATGTATTGATTCCCTTATATTCCACGACTCTTCTCTTTCCGCACAGAGTTTATAGTTTATATTTGTAGTGCCAGGCAATGATAATAAAGGTCTAATTAATTTTAATATTTTGCTCGACTACGGCAGAATTTGCTGTCTATGCGTGCATGTACTGTTTACATGTAACCACTGAACTGATTTAATAAATGAGGTGTCAATTCATTCGTGTTTGTAGCCCAGGTGACAAAAGCCACATTTTAACCAACTATCAAAGGAGGAAGGTACAGTTCGTTTGCTTGTTTAATAAGCAAATTCAATTTATAAATTAATCCAGTCGAAAATGTCGTTTTCATGTATTTTATGTAATGTCCTTTCATTTAATACTCGATAATTAGAACAATTCTTTGCATAATATGAGCGCATTAAGATAGAATTGTACAAATACAAATACAAAAATAATAGAATTGTTGGCGCGCTTTAGTTTTTTTTCTACAACTTCCACAGTTTTTATCGGAAATTTAAACTGGTTTCTTTAATATTATACGCAACATTTTATTAACGTTTTTAGTTTAGCTATAAAATCGATATACACCTACTTTTTTCATAAAAAATGGTATTCCTGTGTTTATAGCTCTTAAACCATACATTTTTTCTGCAATTAATGTTTAGGTGAATTATAATACATTTAATAACCTTTTATTTCATGTAAAACACGTATATGTGTGACTCATGGTATAGCTATAATTTACATTTTACGAATTTCGGCAGTGATTATTTGTATGACATCATTATTTGTCCCTCAGGGAAAATAGAGATAGTCTCCCGGCAGTTCTAGAATCCAGGTCATATTGCTAATAACATACTACAAGCTTATGCGGATTATCCTGAAAATGACCATTTTGGATTTGTTAACTTTAATGCATTTGTTCTGGCAAATACCTACATTTTGATGCATAATGTCCACATATTAGGTCAAATTTGGATTTTTTTGATATCAGTGTATACCTTGAGATGACATCTTTAATATTGTAGTACATTGCTTTAACGTCCGACTTTTGGTTTGGTTATAAAACCCAAATAATCGAATATTTTTTTACCTCATTTTGTTTATTTTGTAAATAGCTCTTAAACTGTTGTATATTTTGGTACACACTGTATAAATGAAATATAGAATATTTCATTAGCTTTCATTTAATACCCCACACGTGTATGTGCCATGCATAGTTTGGGTGCAATATGCAATATTCGCAACGAGACGGGAGTCATTTTGATGATGTCATTCCGCTGAAGGCCTGAAGTAGATGGCCGGCGCCGCTGTCTCCCGGCAGTTTTGGAGATAACCAATACCATGCCCAACAGCATGCTAAAAGTTGGTAGCGGTTTCCGGATCTGAACTATCTCTTCGACTGTTTCCCATAAGGCATAGTACTTTAAAGAGAGTCCTCGCCGGCAATGTGAACAGCCAGCGATCAACTATTAATATTCCTATCTATCTCTTTTACCGACACGGAATCTCTATCTTATCGCTTACGGGTCATTTTATTTAAAGTTGTCCCCTACACTTTTTTTTTAATTTGGGAAATTCTA
Organism: Cydia splendana; assembly: GCF_910591565.1. Taxonomy (NCBI): domain Eukaryota; kingdom Metazoa; phylum Arthropoda; class Insecta; order Lepidoptera; family Tortricidae; genus Cydia; species Cydia splendana. The sequence continues at coordinate 25,909,060 of NC_085962.1, read as the reverse complement.
TGTTATTTCTACTCAGAATCACGAGCTCTTTCTATCCTAATAGAAAAAAAAAGTGTCCCAAGGTTTTTATTTCCATTCCGGTACCATTTTTCATAGACTTTGTATGGCAGTCACGGAATGTAAAGATCGAAAATTTTATGGAAATTTCGGGACACTTTTTTTCTCCTATTAGGATCAAAAAAGCTCATGATTCTGAGTAGAAATGACATAAAAAATTCCAAATATGAAAAAGAAAGTGTATGGGACAGCTTTAAATAAAATGGCCCTTACACGTCCTTGAACTAGTGCATATCCATACTAATATTATAAAGGCGAAAGTGTGGCTGTCTGTCTGTCTGTTACCTCTTCACGCATAAGCCGCTGAACCGATTTATTTGAAATTTGGTATAGAGATTGTTTGAGTCCCGAGGAAGGACATAGGATAGTTTTTATTCCAGAAATCATCCCTTAAAGGGGTGGTGTTTTGTATGGGGACTTAACACCAACTGTACAACAAACTTTGTCAATAGGAACTGTCCCGCCCGCGCGGTGTAGCACCGGCGCTGGTGCACGATTTAGTTGGGTATAGAATAGAGATAGTTTGACTCCCGGGGAATGACAAAGGGTTATTTTCATTCAAGAAATCACCCTTTAACTGATTGAATAAAATAATAGCTACCTACCTAAATTAATAATTCCACGCTGACGAAGTCGCGGGCAAAAGCTAGTATATATATAACAGTAAGCTACAGAGATGAGCCACTGAAAATATCATTGATACACAATTAGACACCTAACCTATTTTTGTAAGGATATATTATTATCACTGCCAAAGGAAGGTTAAAGGTGCCCTCTAGCGTTCCGGGAGTGGGCAGTCAACGTGAGAAATGTTCAAATGCTGGAAAGTGCAGGGGTCAAAATGTCCATACGGAACCGGCTGTCTATGTGGCAAAAAGTAGGTAGGTTAGGTTCGTTAGGTAGCTTCAGATGCCCGAAGGGCAAACCGCCCAGAAATAGGAGCCCCGCGAAGCGGGGCTCCGTCTAGTTACGTCTAGTTACATAGACAGCCGGTTCCGTATGGACATTTTGACCCCTGCACTTTCCAGCGTTTGAACATTTTTTAACGTTGACTGCCCACTCCCGGAATGCCCTCTAGTAGTAGAAGGTATTGTGATACAATGAATGGTATTATATATTTTTTTTTCATATATATACTATGGACATTCCTCGATGGCATCAAGTTGCAACCGGAAAGCGATGATCACACGGCAAATCAAATCCTGAAGACTATAGCAGCCACGTCAAAGAAAGATATACTTACCTATTAAAAAAAATGTTTATTCTTTGTCGTTTGATATGTAAGAATGTATGTCAATAAGATGTTAATTGATAACATATGACCACAGTATAAGCTGTCTTTATATAATATTTACCTATCCTATTTATTTAATCATGCGTTGTACCTATTAGCAACTTCTTATTTTTTGATTTAAATATGTTTTTACTACCACATTCGTCTTCAATAATGGATAAACTGTTAAATATTCGCGGTGCGATATAGCTGCGCGTTCTTTTACCATAGTAGTTGCTAGCGGTAGGCTCCACGTAGGTTTGAGCGTTCATAGGTGAATGTGTGGAGCGAGCATTATTTGACGTGTAGGTATGGGTTCAACAAAAAGAACACTTCTCAATAAGGCGTTCGTGCTGTTAAAATTCAATTAATAATAGCCTTTATAGACCATCAACAGTGTAGTTCCCTTTTGATTGATAGAAATTGTCACGTATTGTTCCACTACTCGCCGCCGCATCGTGAATAGCGCGTTAGTGCATCTATCGCTCACAAGATGTCATTAATTCCTGTAAACGTATATATTGAAAAAAAAAAGCTTTACTCTATGCTATAAAATACCCTTTCGCACGTCAAAAACTCCAAGATGGTGCCCAAGCCCATGGACAAAAAAGTCTAGCGATAGTATCCACACCTGTCAAAATTTGACATTAGCAATCCACAGTTAGGTGACAACGAAACCAAACCGACTTAACCGACATACCCCGAGTTCAAAGTTATTATAAACCGTATAGTAGTAATAAAACAAAGTTGATTTTTTCTTACTTATTTTTTCGATCGCATGTTTGCGATAGAATGCGATTCGACGAACATGCGATACAATGAACTGATGATTTGGTGTGGATTTGAAATGTCAGATTAGTACGTGTCGAATTCTTGCCCAGATCTTCAACCTTAAATATAATTACTTAAAGTCGTTGTTAGTCGCCTTCGAAAATAATATGAGGTCAGGAAAATATTGATAAACAAAGACAATAGTATATTGTAACACAAGCTTGCTAAACAGGGACGCATATATAATAACTAGCTGTGCCCGCGGCTCCGCCCGCGTGGAATTCGGTCTGTGTCAGTAAGCGGCTAATTTCTAATCCTAATTTCTCTCCCTCACCCCTGGAGGAGGAACTTGAAGTAAAGTTGACAGATGGATATGCTAGAGGACTGTAGTCCAGATAAAATATGTTACAATTAGGTACCACTAAATAAAATTATACTCCAAAATCAATAGTTTTTTTCGCCCTTACTAAAATTTTACACAGAGTAGTAGGTGTATATCGGACGATACAGTAAGGTATACGCGCGCGAGCGAAAGCGAAGCGGCCTGCCTGGCTAGAGCGCCACTCACCGTGGTCTTCTTTAGACTCCTGAGGAACACCACGTGCCCCTTGTAACTTCAATGCGTTGCGAGACTTTCGCGAATGATTCTATCTTTTTCGGGAAGGCATGGTAATGCGTATAAATTGCGAGTCCCAAATCGTTTGACTCCGCAAACGACCAGTGCCGGATTAAGATATTTTGATGCCCAAAGCATTTCTAGACCATGGTGCCCCCTCTCCCTAGGGTCATCAAGATTACATTGAATTTTTTTGGTAAATTGAGTGAAGTTCATTGCCGCATTATAGCTGTGAATGGAAATCAGTCACATCATTTTATCACGAAAATTGACAGTGCCGCAGCAGTACCGTTGCAACAGAGTACCTAATGCTGCTGCAGTCGCCACCCGAATATCACCATTATCATATCGTGGAATGGTATTGAAAACGCGAGCGAAGCGAGCTCGAAAATTTTTCGATAGAAAAACACAATTTGATAGACAGTTGTACATTTATACTTTTAGTATGGATATCAGTCACATCATTGTATCACGAAAATTGACAGTGCTGCAGCAGTAACGTTGCAACAGAGTAATGCTGCTGCAGTCGCTACCCGAATGTCACCTTTATCATATCTTAGAAGATTGTTAACAGGAACGTGCCAACGAGACCCGAAATGGAGAGTCAGGAAAAGAAATACCCTAGGCAAGCTTGTAGGTTTCAAACGCGGAGCTGTCCCCGTTTCTGAATTAACTAAGATGTGAGAAGCGCTTTAGCTTTAAGAACACCACCGAGGAAGTGAACTATTATAATAATATAATAATAATAAAATGGTCTTTGACGACCGGTCTGGTCTAGTGGATAGTGACCCTGTCTGCTAAGCCGATGGTCCTGGGTTCGAATCCCAGTAAGGGCATTTATTTGTGTGATGAACACTAATATTTGTTCCTGAGTCATGGTTGTTTTCTATGTATATAAGTATGTATTTATCTATACAAGTATGTATATCGTCGCCTAGTACCCATAGTACAAGCGTTGCTTAGTTTGGGGCTAGGTTTGATCTGTGTAAGATGTCCCCTAATATAAAAAAAAAAACCCTAATGGTTATGGCGTACCTATCTATGTAAGCTGCCGCAGTAACTCTCAAATAAGTTTCATATAGTTTTTCTTGTGCCAATAATGGATAGCATGTGTGTGTACTGTGTAACTGTTTATGGTTTGACAATTTGATGAAGTCACGACCATATTTTATTTATTGTTTTGTTTACAAATCAGTTAACTTTCCAGGGTGATATTTAATTGTCCTACGCCGCATGTCGAAGAAAAAGGAAGAGAGAAAATATTTTTCAAGGGTAATAAAGAAGATTCTTACAATTTCTCTATTGTGGTTCTAGATGTTAATATATATTAGGTTTAATAATAAGAAGTCAAATATTGCAAGAATATATAAGGCAAATCAATATACTATTAATTTAAATATTGTTTTTTTTTCACTCCTGTATTTTTTACCTGAAAAGAAACAAAAATAAAGTAGGTAGGTACCTAGAACTCCTAGAAGCCATGATTAGCTCCCCAAGGCCCACTTCATACCTAATGCTGACAGCAACGTATCATAACATGACCGTATCAGGCCCAGTCAAACATGAAGTGAAACATCTAGAACACGGGTATGATCTAGAGGAGTTTCAATATGGTAGACCATATGATAACCATACCTATGTTACGCAGACTATGACATGAGCGTAACGACTCCTTCAAAATATTGTTGGTCGGGTCGGTCCAGTCATGTCACGGTATGGTGTTGGCAGGGGACGGAATGGTTTAGTGGGTGATAACTGATAATAAATATTTCATACAAAGCATGATTTTGAGCCGGACATGATCCTGTTACAGCCACGTATTACATCATTCTGTTACAGTACGATGCAGCGGGCACAGGCCACATGTAGGTATGTTTTGTTGAAGTCAAGGAAGGTTCCAAACGGTATATACCTAAATAGTAAGAGATTGTTGAAATTAGACATCTAAACGTGATCCTAAATACTACTACTAAGACTATGGCTTACTTAATAAGTTGGATAGTTTGTTTTGAACATTTGTACCTACCCACCTCATCGGCTTCGTTTATGTACAAGCAAGGGCTCCCACTGAAGAAAGAATGAGCGCGCCTTTTACTTCTTTGTTTTGTGCGGGCTCCGTTGTTAGGTTGATGAAAGTTTTATGTAAGGAAGTCTTTAAAATTCCTAAATAAGTATGTACCTATTTACTTAATTGAGTACCTACAAGCACCTCTGTGAACTTGGCACCCGACCTTGACCAATTTTTTATTTATATTTTTTTTCTTATAGTATTTTGTTTGTAGTTAATTGTAGTTAAAAGGATTTTATTTGTAGTTGCCCCAAAAAAAAGTTATGGGGGTGAAAAAAATCCCAGCACCCCACTTTTGAAATCTTATACTTTTATTGTTGATACTGGCTTAGAATCGTTTGTAGTTGATTGTAGTTCCTTTATTTTCATTTGTAGTAGCCAAAAAACCCCAAAAAATTCAAAAAAATAAAAAAGCCTTAAGAGCCCGTTGATGTCTTTTCCCGATAAAGAGCTTTTTCATGAAATTAAAGACGAGAGCGCGTTCATGTCAAGTAACGACCAAGCCGTAGTACTACTGTTTGACCAAGATGTTGGCTTTATACAGTTAGAGCTTATAAAGTTAGGACTTACAGAGTAAAAGCTTTGGTACTTACTACGGGATCTGATAACTTTTTAGTATAAAATATTTACGCGCCTAGTCTTGGCAACACTTTACTTTTATGATTGATTCTGGTACAGAATCGTTTGTAGTTGATTGTAGTTCTTTCCTTTTCATTAATAAAAGCCTTACAACGGAAGAAAAATTGATTGCACTACGAGAAGGCGTTTATGTCTTTTACAAGGAATGGACTAAATGAAATAAAAACTTAATCAATCCTTCACTTACTTGATTGATAATTGCTCAGAATCGTATGTAGTTATTTGTAGTTCTTTTCATTTCTTTCGTAGCTGCCAAATAACCCCAAAAAAATTGATTTGATTTCACTACGAGAGCTTTTTCCATGACAATTCAATAATAAGTGAAAATTTTGGAAAATTCGACTTTTAAATGATTGATTCTTGTTCAGAATCGTTTGTAGTTCTTTTCATTTCTTTCGAAGTTGCTAAATAACCCCAAAAAAATTGATTTGATTTCACTACGAGAGCTTTTTCCATGACAATACAATAATAAGTGAAAATTTTGGAAAATTCGACTTTTAAATGATTGATTCTTATTCAGAATCATTTGTAGTTCTTTTCATTTCTTTCGTAGTTGCTAAATAACCCCAAAAAATTTGATTTGATTTCACTACGAAAGCTTTTTCGATGACAATTCAATAATAAGTGATAAATTTGGAAAATTCGACACTTTAATGATTGATTATTGTTCAGAATCGTTTGTAGTTATTTGTAGTTCTTTTCATTTCTTTCGTAGCTGCCAAATAACCCCAAAAAAATTGATTTGATTTCACTACGAGAGCTTTTTCCATGACATTTCAATAATAAGTGAATATTTTGGAAAATTCGACACTTTAATGATTGATTCTTGTTCAGAATCGTTTGTAGTTATTTGTAGTTCTTTTCTTTTCGTTTGTAGTTGCCAAATTACCCCAAAATAATAAATGATATTTAAGTGCCAAAGCTCTCTCATAAAAAAAAAAATATGTGAAAATCTTGGAAAATTCGACATTTTCATAATTGAGTCTGGTACAGAATCGTTTGTATTTTATTGTAGTTCTTGACTTTTTCTCAATACAAGCCTAATAACGAGAGAAAAAATAATGTCATTACGAGGGCGCGTTGATGTCTTTTACAAGGAATGGACTTAGAGAAAAAAAAACTTGATCAATCCTATACTTCCTTGATTGATTCTTGTTCAGAATCGTTTGTAGTTATTTGTAGCTCTTTTCATTTCTTTCGTAGTTGCCTGATAACCCAAAAAAAAATATTTGATTTCACTATGAGAGCTTTTTCAATGACAATTGAATAAAACGAGAAAATTTTGGAAAATTCGACACTTTAATGATTGATTCTTGTTCAGAATCGTTTGTAGTTATTTGTAGTTCTTTTAATTTCTTTCGTAGTTGCCAAATTACCCCAAAAAATTTGATTTGATTCCACTACGAATGATTTTTCAATGACAATTCTATAATAAGTGATAAATTTGGAAAATCGACACTTTAATGATTGATTATTGTTCAAAATCGTTTGTAGTTATTTGTAGTTCTTTTCATTTCTTTCGTAGCTGCCAAATAACCCCACAAAATTTGATTTGATTTCACTACGAGAGCTTTTTCCATGACAATTCAATAATAAGTGAAAATTTTGGAAAATTCGACTTTTAAATGATTGATTGTTCAGAATCGTTTGTAGTTATTTGTAGTTCTTTTCATTTCTTTCGAAGTTGCTAAATAACCCCAAAAAAATTGATTTGATTTCACTACGAGAGCTTTTTCCATGACAATACAATAATAAGTGAAAATTTTGGAAAATTCGACTTTTAAATGATTGATTCTTATTCAGAATCATTTGTAGTTATTTGTAGTTCTTTTCTTTTCGTTTGTAGTTGCATAATTACCCCAAAATAATTAATGATATTTAAGTGCCAAAGCTCTCTCATAAAAAAAAAAATATGTGAAAATTTTGGAATATTCGACATTTTCATAATTGAGTCTGGTACAGAATCGTTTGTATTTTATTGTAGTTCTTGACTTTTTCTCAATACAAGCCTAATAACGAGAGAAAAAATAATGTCATTACGAGGGCGCGTTGATGTCTTTTACAAGGAATGGACTTAGAGAAAAAAAAACTTGATCAATCCTATACTTCCTTGATTGATTCTTGTTCAGAATCGTTTGTAGTTATTTGTAGTTCTTTTCATTTCTTTCGTAGTTGCCTGATAACCCAAAAAAAATATTTGATTTCACTATGAGAGCTTTTTCCATGACAATTGAATAAAACGAGAAAATTTTGGAAAATTCGACACTTTAATGATAAATTCTTGTTCAGAATCGTTTGTAGTTATTTGTAGTTCTTTTCATTACTTTCGTAGTTGCCAAATTACCCCAAAAAAAATGATTTGATTTCACTACGAGAGCTTTTTCCATGACAATACAATAATAAGTGAAAATTTTGGAAAATTCGACTTTTAAATGATTGATTCTTATTCAGAATCATTTGTAATTCTTTTCATTTCTTTCGTAGTTGCTAAATAACCCCAAAAAATTTGATTTGATTTCACTACGAAAGCTTTTTCGATGACAATTCAATAATAAGTGATAAATTTGGAAAATTCGACACTTTAATGATTGATTATTGTTCAGAATCGTTTGTAGTTATTTGTAGTTCTTTTCTTTTCGTTTGTAGTTGGATAATTACCCCAAAATAATAAATGATATTTAAGTGCCAAAGCTCTCTCATAAAAAAAAATATGTGAAAATCTTGGAATATTCGACATTTTCATAATTGAGTCTGGTACAGAATCGTTTGTATTTTATTGTAGTTCTTGACTTTTTCTCAATACAAGCCTAATAACGAGAGAAAAAATAATGTCATTACGAGGGCGCGTTGATGTCTTTTACAAGGAATGGACTTAGAGAAAAAAAAACTTGATCAATCCTATACTTCCTTGATTGATTCTTGTTCAGAATCGTTTGTAGTTATTTGTAGTTCTTTTCATTTCTTTCGTAGTTGCCTGATAACCCAAAAAAAAATATTTGATTTCACTATGAGAGCTTATTCCATGACAATTGAATAAAACGAGAAAATTTTGGAAAATTCGACACTTTAATGATTGATTCTTGTTCAGAATCGTTTGTAGTTATTTGTAGTTCTTTTCATTTCTTTCGTAGTTGCCTGATAACCCAAAAAAAATTATTTGATTTCACTATGAGAGCTTTTTCAATGACAATTGAATAAAACGAGAAAATTTTGGAAAATTCGACACTTTAATGATTGATTCTTGTTCAGAATCGTTTGTAGTTATTTGTAGTTCTTTTAATTTCTTTCGTAGTTGCCAAATTACCCCAAAAAATTTGATTTGATTCCACTACGAAAGCTTTTTCAATGACAATTCTATAATAAGTGATAAATTTGGAAAATCGACACTTTAATGATTGATTATTGTTCAAAATCGTTTGTAGTTATTTGTAGTTCTTTTCATTTCTTTCGTAGCTGCCAAATAACCCCACAAAATTTGATTTGATTTCACTACGAGAGCTTTTTCCATGACAATTCAATAATAAGTGAAAATTTTGGAAAATTCGACTTTTAAATGATTGATTCTTGTTCAGAATCGTTTGTAGTTATTTGTAGTTCTTTTCATTTCTTTCGAAATTGCTAAATAACCCCAAAAAATTATTTTGATTTCACTACGAAAGCTTTTTCGATGACAATTCAATAATAAGTGATAAATTTGGAAAATTCGACACTTTAATGATTGATTATTGTTCAGAATCATTTGTAGTTATTTGTAGTTCTTTTCATTTCTTTCGTAGCTGCCAAATAACCCCAAAAAAATTGATTTGATTTCATTACGAGAGGTTTTTCCATGACAATACAATAATAAGTGAAAATTTTGGAAAATTCGACTTTTAAATGATTGATTCTTATTCAGAATCATTTGTAGTTATTTGTAGTTCTTTTCATTTCTTTCGTAGCTGCCAAATAACCCCAAAAAAATTGATTTGATTTCATTACGAGAGGTTTTTCCATGACAATACAATAATAAGTGAAAATTTTGGAAAATTCGACTTTTAAATGATTGATTCTTATTCAGAATCATTTGTAGTTATTTGTAGTTCTTTTCATTTCCTTCGTAGTTGCTAAATAACCCCAAAAAATTTGTGATGATTTCACTACGAAAGCTTTTTCGATGACAATTCAATAATAAGTGATAAATGTGGAAAATTCGACACTTTAATGATTGATTATTGTTCAGAATCGTTTGTAGTTATTTGTAGTTCTTTTCATTTCTTTCGTAGCTGCCAAATAACCCCAAAAAAATTGATTTGATTTCACTACGAGAGCTTTTTCCATGACATTTCAATAATAAGTGAATATTTTGGAAAATTCGACACTTTAATGATTGATTCTTGTTCAGAATCGTTTGTAGTTATTTGTAGTTCTTTTCATTTCTTTCGTAGCTGCCAAATAACCCCACAAAATTTGATTTGATTTCACTACGAGAGCTTTTTCCATGACAATTCAATAATAAGTGAAAATTTTGGAAAATTCGACTTTTAAATGATTGATTCTTGTTCAAAATCGTTTGTAGTTATTTGTAGTTCTTTTCATTTCTTTTGTAGTTGCTAAATAACGCCATAAAATTTGATTTGATTTCACTACGAGAGCTTTTTCCATGACATTTCAATAATAAGTGAATATTTTGGAAAATTCGACACTTTAATGATTGATTCTTGTTCAGAATCGTTTGTAGTTATTTGTAGTTCTTTTCTTTTCGTTTGTAGTTGCCAAATTACCCCAAAATAATAAATGATATTTAAGTGCCAAAGCTCTCTCATAAAAAAAAAATATGTGAAAATCTTGGAAAATTCGACATTTTCATAATTGAGTCTGGTACAGAATCGTTTGTATTTTATTGTAGTTCTTGACTTTTTCTCAATACAAGCCTAATAACGAGAGAAAAAATAATTTCATTACGAGGGCGCGTTGATGTCTTTTACAAGGAATGGACTTAGAGAAAAAAAAACTTGATCAATCCTATACTTCCTTGATTGATTCTTGTTCAGAATCGTTTGTAGTTATTTGTAGTTCTTTTCATTTCTTTCGTAGTTGCCTGATAACCCAAAAAAAATTATTTGATTTCACTATATAAAAAAAAAAATATAAAATATCATTTATTTCAGGCTTTTAACCCATAATAAAAATACACATAAACAATACAATGGCATACTATATACAATACAATAAAAGGAATACGGAATGTCAAACAATATTAATTTTAGAACCTTACTTAACTAGTTACATCATTTCGCCCAGTTATGGGACACTGGTGCATGCAATGACAACCAGTGTCCCATAAATGGACCATCAAGCCTGTCGGCGACGACTGCCAGCAGGGCGCTGCCGCTGGTGCGCACACGTCTCGCTGCTGATGTTGCTCTCTTGCGCATGGTGGCGTAAAAGCAGTCCACACGCGCCTCCGCGAACATTCCCGAGGCGCTGCAAAACCTCGGCAGATGCAGCAGCGCCCTTAAAGCATTGTTGTATTGAACACGGAGAGCGTTGTATGCCTTCTGTGTCTATTTAACCCACAGGCTGCTCGTGTAAAAACTATGAGAGCTTTTTCCATGACAATTGAATAAAACGAGAAAATTTTGGAAAATTCGACACTTTAATGATTGATTCTTGCTCAGAATCGTTTGTAGTTATTTGTAGTTCTTTTCATTTCTTTCGTAGCTGCCAAATAACCCCAAAAAATTTGATTTGATTTCACTACGAGAGCTTTTTCCATGACAATTCAATAATAAGTGAAAATTTTGGAAATTTCGACTTTTAAATGATTGATTATT